>NC_054381.1:31506318-31833818 GCF_017654675.1 Xenopus laevis | reverse complement strand
TTTAACAGTAATGATCGAGGCATACAGTATAAAGTGTACTCACCATCTTGGATTTTGTTAGGCGTGTCAGTGACACTGCACATGCTCAGTGCAATCTGTGCAGCTGTTGAGAAGCTCACCTCTCACAGAAGCAGATGCTGCAGGGCTGATTGTTAAAGGAATTGTTCAGTGTGAAAATAAAAACAGGTTAAAAAGATAAGCTGTGCAAAATAAAAAATGTTTCTAATATAGTTAGTTAGCCAAAAATTTAATATATAAAAGCTGAAGTGACTGGATGTCTAATATAATAGCCAGAACACTACTTCCTGCTTTTAAGCTCTATAACTCTTAGCTAATCAGCGACTTGAAGGGGGCCACATGGGTCATATCTGTTTAGTGAGTTTGCAATTGATCCTCAGCATTCAGCTTAGATTCAGAAGCAACAGATATGACCCATGTGCCCCCCCCTCAAGTCTCTGATTGGTTACTGCCTGGTAACCAGGGTAACCAGTCAGTGTCAACCAAGAGAGCTGAAAAGCAGGAAGTAGTGTTCTGGCTATTATGTTACACACCCAGTCACTCCAGCCTTTATACATCACATTTTTGGCTAACTAACTATATTAGAAACATTTTTTATTTTACACAGCTTATCTATTTACACAGTTTTTATTTTTACACTGAACAATTCCTTTAAATTATAATGCAGATTGCACCGAGTGCTGACATGTAATGAGAATCTGAATGAATTACTAATGAATACATGGTGAATAAAGTACCTCCGCTTGTAAAATATAATGATATTTTAAGTTACAGAGGAGTGCCATAACCATATAAAAGCACAAGGTCGAAGGCCATGTGTTTTTATACAGGTCATGGCACTCCAAGGTGACTTCTAATATCCTCATATTTTGCAAAAGGGGGTACTTTATTTATTTTAACCATACCTCCCAACTGTCCCATTTTTCAAGGGACAGTACCGATTTTGACAGCTCAACCCGCAGCCCCGGTTTTGCTACTGAAATGTCCTGACTTTCTCTTTGATCTCCTGCACTGAACAGCCAGAAAAAGATACAATGTTTCTAAAAATTGGCTTCTGGGAGAGCCCAGAATACATTGCAGGTGCACTTCTATATTTTTGTAACAATTTAAGATAAGCAAAGAAAGAAATGTAACAATTTAAGATCAGCAGGTCTCTTGGGGAAACTATGACTTGCAGCTTAAAGGGCAATTCACCTTCATAAGCAAAACTGTAATAACACATAAAAACAACAGAAATGTGTTCAAACCTTTTATAACCTGCCAAATTCTGTAAAATGAACATGGTAATTAGGGGATGTGGCCACAAAAACAGGCATGGTAAAAAAAAATTGGCAAATATTTTTGCCCCTCTTTCTATTTCCAAAATGTTGGTAGGTATGTAATACACAAGTTTCAGTGAGCCGTGTGACAGAAATTACATCACTAAGCACCTTTTATAAGGATATCATTTAAAATATATTAAAGGGATACCGTCATGGAAAAACAGGTTTTTCCTAAACATATCAGTTAATTGTGCTGCTCCAGCAGAATTCTGCACTGAAATCCATTTCTCAAAAGAGCAAACAGATTTTTTTTATATTCAATTCTGATATGGTGCTAGACATTTTGTCAGTTTCCCAGCTGCCCCAGTCATGTGACTTGTGCCTGTACTTTAGGATGGAATTACTTTCTGGCAGGCTGTTATTTCTCCTACTTAATGTAACTTAATCAGTCTCAGTGGGACTTGGCTTTTACTATTAAGTGCTGTTCTTCCAGGGAGCTGTTATCTTGTGTTAGGGAGCTGCTATCCTTACCTTACCTTCCCATTGTTTAGGCTGCTAGGGGGGGAAGGGAGGGGGTGATATCACTCCAACTTGCAGTACAGCAGTAAAGAGTGATTGAAATTTATCAGAGCACAAGTCACATGACTGGAGGCAGCTGGGAAATTGACAATATGTCTAGCCCCATGTCAGATTTCAAAATTGAATGTAACAAAATCTGTTTGCTCTTTTGAAAAATGGATTTGGTGCAGAAGTCTGCTGGAGCAGCACTATTAACTGATGTGTTTTCCCATGACAGTATCCCTTTAATGTTTCTTGTGTATTATATTTACAGTATATATATATATATACACACACACTGTATATATATATATATCTATATATATATATATATATATATATATATATATATATAGATATATATATATAGATATATATATATAGATATATAGATATATATATATATATATATATATATATATATATATATAACACACAGAGTATATTGTGAGTGGGTCTCAAAGCTTAGTATGTGACAGCAGCACAGAGCATCTGCAGTGAATCATTAGAAAAGAAGATGGGGAGCTACTGTGATTATCATATGAAGCACAGAACTTTAGTGTGCTGCAGAACCCCATAACACAATATGCATTACTACCCTACTTTTTTGTTAAGGTTAAGTTCTCCTTTAACAACTTTTATTGCATTCTGCCCTCAGAGTAAAACAAGGCACACACAAGACAATATATCTTGTTGCAGCTGAATAGACCATGCATTTTTAAAGTAGCAGTAAATGTAAAATGATATTTTTTATTTGTGGTCATTAGAGGGGAATACCTATACTTAACTTAGCTTTATGACATTTCTCTCTGCAAGCTATGAGGAAACAGGTTGTTCCTGCTGCTGCTTTCCTTCGTCTGCCCTGAAACACCACATCCCCATAACAGAATATCACCCAACCCCTTGTCACTAGTATAGAGCCTTTTGGTTTCTTGCACTGTAACAGTCATACTTTAGAGCTCCAAAACTGTATACATATATTTGGGGGCACATTTACTTAGCTTGACTGAAGGATTCGAATGGAAAAAACTTTTTTTTGGCTACTTTGACTTCGAATCGAATGATTCAAACTAAAAATCGTTTGACTATTCGACCATTCGATAGTCGAAGTACTGTCTCTTTAAAAAAAACTTTGATCACCTTCTTCGCCATCTAAAACCTACCGAGCACCAATGTTAGCCTATGGGGAAGGTTCTAGCCAATTTGGGATCGAAGGAAAATTGTTCGATGTATTAAAATCCTTCGAATCGTTTGATCGAACGAATTGCACTAAATCCTTCGACTTCGATATTCGAAGTTGAAGGATTTAACTTCGACCAATAGTAAATGTGCCCCTTAATATCATGTATTTATTATTAGTATAATTGTTTCATATAGAGCAGAAATAATATGACATCATATACTGTACCTCCACATTTATACATCAACATACAACAATCAACCTGCTGATATTCACAGTATGGGATAAGAAAGCATAACACATACAACTTTGCAGTTCAGTTATGTCAATAGCAGGCATGAGGTCCCTTTTTAGCAGGCGACATGTTGAAAGTACAGGTATGGAACCAGTTATCCAGAATGCTCGGGACTTGGGGTTTTCCGGATCACAGATCTTTCCATAATTTGGATCTTCATACCTTAAATCTACTAGAGAATCATTTAAACATTAAATAAACTAGGGATGCACCGAATCCACTATTTTGGATGAAGAAAAACACGTTGAACATACAGTAGATGGGTAAACTGCTTTCCGTGCAGGTGCAATTATGTATTGATTATTTGACGTAAATGCTCAGCTAAATTCTTAATAAGTGTTGTAAATGAGGCAAAGTGATAGCACTATTGGCCAAAAATGCAGCAAATGGCAAATTTGAGATAAAGGTGGCCATAGACACACAGATCCTATCGTACGAATCGAGGATTAGTACGATTTTCGGATCGTGTGTGGCGTGTGCCGACATCTTTCGTCCGGCGGAGATTGGTCGTTTGGTCGATCGGTCAGGTTTGAATTTGACCCAACCGATCCCGCCAGAGCCCATGGCACATCGTAATCGGATCGTTCGGCCATACGCCCGAACAATCAGATTACCCCCGATATAGCCATACTCATTAATGGCATTTCGGGGAAAGATCCGATCGTTTGGCGATGTTGCCAAACGAGCGAATCTTTGCGTCTATGGCCATCTTAAAGGTGAAAATAAAAACTGTATAAATAGATAGGCTGTGCAAAATAAAAAATGTTTCTAATATAGTTAGTTAGCCAAAAATGTAATTTATAAAGGCTGGAGTGACTGGATGTCTAATAAAACAGCCAGAATCCAACCTCCTGCTTTTCAGCTCTATAACTCTGAGTTAGTCAGCGACTTGAAGGGGGGCCACATGGGACATTTCTGTTCAGTGAGTTTGCAATTGATCCTCAGCATTCAGCTCAGATTCAAAAGCAACAGATATGACCCATGTGGCCCCCCCTCAAGTCTCTGATTGGTTACTGCCTGGTAACCAGGGTAACCAGTCAGTGTAAACCAAGAGAGCTGAAAAGCAGGAAGTTGGGTTCTGACTGACAAGTTACACATCCAGTCACTCCAGCCTTTATACATTACATTTTTGGCTAACTAACTATATTAGAAACATTTTTTATTTACCTAGTTTTTATTTACACACTGAACAATTCCTTTAAGTTTCAGCTGTATCTTTAGTATAATAAATCTTATAATGAATTATTGTGACAAACTAATATTTCCAGACCTCTGTTATCCAGCATCTTTTTCAACCATTGAAACTCTGTAAGGGCATATATAAAAGCGAAGAACCATTACATTGTATTGCCCTGCTCTTAGTTGTTTACTGTCTACTAGAACCCTGGCTTATAAAAGCACAGCATGAAAAGCTGAATGACAGTGAAATGAGGTTTACAAGTTTTGGAGACACTTTTAGTGATAAGCAAATACATGATCTCCATCTTTAAGTCAGGAGATTGGATGGTGAGCATAACGTAATAACAGGGGTAATATTTGCAGTGGTGTATCTAGATGGTACTGGGCCCACAGCAAATTCATTTTAGGGCCCCCAACATATCCAGTGGTTTTCCTGTTTTTCTAATATATGTTGAAATTGCTAGTTATATGGACCCCCATACCTCCTGGGCCCCCCCTGCAGCCACAGGGTCTCTTTTCTTCTGTAATTACCCCCTGAATACTTGCTGTCAAACAGGTGACCTATAAATGCTATCTGCTAATTGGATAGTTTCAGAAAGATGCCAAAAGAATAGAGCCATTGCATATTTGCACCTGTTAATAAGTTACTATTTACTAGGGATTCACTGTATCCAGGATTTGATTCGGGATTCGGGCAGGATTCTGCCTTTTTCAGCAGGATTCAGATTCGGCTGAATCCTTCTGCCCAGCCGAACCCAATCCGAATCCTAATTTGCATATGCAAATTAGAGACGGGGAGGGAAATGGCATGACTTTTTGTCACAAAACAATGAAGTCAAAAATGTTTTCCCCTTCCCACTGCTAATTTGCATATGCAAATTAGGATTTGGTTTGGTATTCGGCTGAATCTTTTGCAAAGGATTCAGGGGCTCGGCCGAATCCAAAATAGTGGATTTGGTGCATCCCTACTATTAACTCTGTCATTTATAATTCACCTTTACGCTTCATAATAAACTGCCCATTCAGATGGGCATGTGAACCCATAACCAGGGCGTTGTTTTTTTATCAGCGGAAATTAAGCTCTTTATTATGCCTTTGTAAAACCTTTTAAGATTTGATGAGGATTAGAAACATAATAAAACTTTATATAGCATTACTTGCAGCAACATTCTAGGCAATGCAGAATATAAGTGCCGTCTCCTGTCCATGGTATTGTCTACTTTCCCATGGTTTTAGAATTTTTGTCAGTTGTCTTGGTTTGACATAAGTTTCTCTTGAGCAAAACATTTCGTTTTTTACAGGTATAGGATCCATTATCTGGAAACCTGTAATCCAGAAAGCTCAGAATTACGGAAAAACCATCTCCCATAGACTCCATTTTAACCGAATAATTCAAATGATAATATATTATTTCGTTTTTCTCTACTGTACTTGATCCCAACTAAGATATAATTAATCCTCATTGGATAAAAATCCTATTGGGTTTATTTAATATTTAAGCCATTTTTTTTAGCAGATTTAGGGGCCGATTCACCAAGGGTCGAATATAAAGGGTTAATTAACCCTCGATATTCGACTGGGAATTAAAATCCTTTGACATCGAAGTCGAAGGATTTTAGCGCAAATAGTTCGATCGAACGATCGAATGATTATTCCTTCGATCGAACGATTAAATCCTTCGAATCGAACGATTCGAAGGAGTTAAATCCAACGATCAAAGGAATATCCTTCGATCAAAAAAACTTAGGAAAGCCTATGGGGACCTTCCCCGTAGGCTAACATTGAGTTCGGTAGCTTTTAGATGGCGAACTAGGGGGTCGAAGTTTTTTCTTAAAGAGACAGTACTTCGACTATCGATTGGTCGAATAGTCGAACGATTTTTAGTTCGAATCCTTCGATTCGAAGTCGTAGTCGAAGGTCGAAGTAGCCCATTCGATGGTCGAAGTAGCCCAAAAAACACTTCAAAATTCAAAGTTTTTTTTACTTCGAATCCTTCACTCGAAGTTAGTGAATCAGCCCCTAAATAAACGGAGATCCAAATTCCTTATCTGGAAGACCCTGGGGCCCGAGCATTCCATATAATAGGTCCAATACCTGTACCAGAGTTATGCCACAAATTAAAAAGTGTGTAGACTAGACCCAGTCTCAAATATGCAAAGTTTTTTTTATTTACAATTGTAAAAGTAACTAAAAAATTGATAATATATGGGATATATATATATAATTTTTTTTTTTAAACCTTGTTTATTTCATTGTTTTGTTCACACTGTAGCATTTCAGCTTTAAAGAGATTTGGGTTCTGCAAATGCCATTTCATCTGGTTATAAATGTAACAAAGCAATATTCAAATCTTTTTTTTTTTTTTTGGTATAATAATGCCTTTAAGCTGTGGAACACTCTAATGGTTTTATTTGCAAAGGACTTTCCAAGAAATTTGTGCAGTTTGGATCGTGACATTTATACATTCTGTGCTTCCAAGTGCAATATCTGGATTAGAGAAGTGATCTATCAAAGTGGTGGTAAGCATGGAATGCCACGTGAGAAGGCTATCATTTATATACGCCTCCTATTTCAGGGAAATCACTTTGCTGAAATATGTCCCTACATTGCTGGTTTTGCCACTGTGCTAAATATCTGGCAGGAAAGGTGTTTTTTGAAAATTTTAGAGCAAATCTAAGTGAACACAAAGGAATCATACAGTGGGAAATATTTTCCAGTGTTTATGTTCAGATGTTCAGACCTGTCTGGCTCCTCTCTATTTGCATGTGTTGGGGTTATAGGCTGTACGACTGCATTCCATGTTGATTTATATAAATATATTTATTGCAGGTTACTAACCTAAAGTCAAATACTAGCAAACATTCGCTCTTCAGAAGTCTCTCTCAAGGCTGATTAATCAAACAAAATCCTTTTATTTATTATACGCTTGCATACAGATGGTCAAGGTGACCGTTAAAAATAATTTATTACTCCAACATACGTCACACAATTTGTCTTCATGCTTCTGAAGCTTATGACGTGGGCGATACTGGCAACATCCACATCTGCAGCGAGTCAGAAAGAGGGGCAGTATGAACGGAATAGATTTTATAGGAATACAACAGAAATTGTTGGTGAAAGAATTGTCCAATTACGTATCCATTCTATTAGTAGCTTCTAATATCATTGATGGTGCACCTCCATCATACTTGGCTCCCTCTCATTGTAGAAAATATAGCTAAGGGGAGCTTTACATTTGAATTGACCCTAATACATAATTGGTTGGGGTAAGTTCCAGTGGTTTTCAATCATCATGCTTTTTTTTTTTCCTCTGCAGGTTGTTTGATGTATGTACAGTTTCACGGACAGACAGAGAGACAAAACTTACACTGGTGTTTGAACATGTTGATCAAGATTTGACCACTTACTTGGACAAAGTACCAGATCCTGGGGTTCCAAATGAAACTATTAAGGTACCTTTGAAAAGTGAATATATTTATGTGTATGGCTCATTTAGTATGATTCAACCGATGTGAGGCCTGGTGATTTACTATATTGTCATTCCATTTGATTTTTAGATTGGGGATTTTTTTTCTGCTAGCTTCCTAATTTTAGATTTCATATAATTTTTGCTTTCCCTACTATCCTGCTATACGCCACTATCCTACTATGTAGGTCTGGGGCATGCACACCCGGACCCCATTTATAGATAGGTTAGATAGTGTGCTACTATACCTGCTATCCCACTTTCCTTTCACAGTGGCTATTAACCTGAATTTTAACCATGAATCAGAATCCCACAGCTGCACAATGCTAAATTGCATTACCCCAGATTGAACCAGATTCAATTCAGTAAGAAAAAGTTTTCTCACTTTATTGAATTTGGCCCATTATCTCATAATAGAAATATATCACTCAAAAAGTAAGACTATTGGGGGAATGTAATAAATGGTAATGGAAAAAAAATTTGCAATGTGAAAAGTTTATGCCTTTGTGCAAACAAATTTGCCTTTGAGAGATTTTAATATAGCTTTTGCGAACCAGGAAACTGTTTAGCGAGTGGAAGAACTTTTGTAAATTTTATAGTTTGTACCAGTGTTCAGTGAATGTAATGAAACTTCTTACTGGAAAAGTTGTTATATTTGCTCCAAAAGATTACGACACCTTCAAGCACTTCTTAAAAGTGGGCAATGCGCAATTGAAATTCGCAATGCGCAATAAATTTCAAATGTAATAACAGTTTAAGGAAGAGTATTACATCATGAAATGCAAATTTTTATTCTTATTTGCACAAATAGTTTTGCTCTTTGTGACTTTTATTACATTTCCCCATAAATCCCCAAGTGGTGTGACAGTAACTAATACTAAATAGTTTATAAAAGACAATGTTTAGAATTGCAGTAAATCCAGCAGCCTAACTCATAAAAACAAAGGCACTATCACTTTAAGGAGAGATTTTCTAGACATTACACTCAGTTACTCAGTGGATCATAATATTTTAGATCTGAAGTGTCAGATAGCAAGTATTATAATAATTCTCCGTGACATACAATTTTGGATTTGTTGATTGTGTTCTTATTGCCTAAACATAATTAAAAACTTTGGATAAAAAAGCCTGAACTTTGTAGTGATATACAGGTATAGGATCTGTTATCCGGAAACCCGTTATCCAGAAAGTTCCGAATTTACAGAATGGCTATCTCCCATAGACTCCATTATAATTAAATAATCCGAATTTTTAAAAATGATTTCCTTTTTCTCTGTAATAATAAAACAGTAGCTTGTACTTGAGCCAAACTAAAATATAATTTATCCTTATTGGAAACAAAACCAGCCTGTTGGGGTTATTTAATTTATTTTCTAGTAGTCTTAAGGTATGAAGATCCAAATTACAGAAAGACCCGCTATCCCCAGGTCCCTAGCATTCTGGATAACAGGTCCCATAACTGTGTGTGTGTGTGTGTGTGTATATATATATATATATATATATATATATATATATATATATATATATATATATATATATATATATATATATATATATATATATATATATGTGCACAACTTAAATGTTTTCTGATTTATGAAGAAACTCAAATGGAAAAAATCATCTTCATATTGTTCAAGGGACCTTTGCCATTGACTTCTACATGACCTCGACAGGTTTTAACTGGAGTATTTTCCATTCAAGCTATTTCCAACTTCGGGAGATATAATAAATCTTGAAAAATTCTAGTGTTTTTTTAACCCGAAAATTCGACTTTTGACTGAAAAATACCCTCGAAAACAAAAAATTTTCGGGTAAAAAACAACTTGACCTTTAATAAATAACCCCCTAAATGTTCAACAAAGCATTCCACAGCATATTACTTAACTCAAAAGGAAAGGTTATATTTAAGTATGTGGCCACACAATTGTAATTAGTGATCTGCTAACCCATATCAGTGAAAAAAAAGAACTTCCCACTGACTGAGTGTTAACACGTGCGGAGGGTTGTGAATTACCTGCAATTTTGCTGCCGTTGCCGGCAACCTGTGACTACCACTCTCCCACAAAAGGAGACTGGTCGCTGGTCACTACAGAGAAAGCAGACCCCTGCTGGGTCCCCTGCTGGGTCCCCTATAACCCCAGACCCCTGCCGGGCCCCCTATAACCACATACCCCCTCCAGCCATGGGGTCTACTGCCTTGGTAGTTATGCCACAGACTGTATATTCGATGATGATTGCCACATATCATGTGGAGGCCCATCACTAGTAGATAAACCATTTCTGTGCCATATATTGCAGAAATGGTTAAGTGCCAATTACGTTTTAAAAAAGGACTTTAAAGGCTTTATCTGTGGTCTAAAAAGTTATATATTGGCAGAAAGAAATATAAGAAAGCTAGCTCTTACATGTAGTGGATAAATATTAAGGGGGTAATTTACTGAAACTGTTTTGGGACAAAAACTTGCATTTTTTGTGGAAAGAAAACTTGCATTTTTCGAGATTTATTATACCCCGATGCTGCAAAAAGCCTGAATCTGAAAATCTGCCATCTCAAACCTGTTGAGGCCATGTATAAATCAATGGCAGATGTCCCTATCCCAATTTGAAGATGTCGGTTTGAGCTATGTTTAGTATTATAATCTGGGTTTTCAGGCAATAACCAGAAAAAATTTAACAATTCAGGAGAAAAGTCTGCTCGATTCATTCAAGTTTTTTTTTATGATAAATAAGGCAAAATCGTATATGGAATTTTGGTTGAGCTTTCTTAGATTAGATAAATTCAGATTTTAGTAAATAACCCCCTAAATGTGATTGAACACAATACACCCACCTAAAATGTATTCTCTGCTCAGTTTGAAAGCATGTGAAAATACATTCTTCTTGCCTAAATATAATATATACTTCCACATTAAGAGAAAACCTTATATTATCCTCCCTTTTATCTCCGAACTATGTGAATGTTGCTGCCCTGGTCACTTAAAAATGCCACATTAAATCATAATAGCTCCCCAGAGACCACAATAATCCTAATTCTCTGTTTTAAACGTTTGCCAGATATACGTGTATTGTTATAAAAGGCTCCTCTGAAGTTATGTTTTATAATGTGGGAGGTAGAATTTCCAAGCAGTGAATATCCGTGTACTGTTTAATCAACATACCAGCATCAAAGCCGACCAGCTTTCATTCTTAAGATTGTTCAGTGTTTTCTAAGTGGAAAAAAAAGCTTTTAACTCAAATAAAACAGTTATGATAGCAGTGTTCATACTTTGCTAGTTCATATCTTGTTTTTTTATGTCACGGAACTCAATGTGGGGTATTTTGGTGGGGTGTTCCCATGTCTAACCCAACACCCACAGCATGTTTTTAAGGAATCTTTGGACAGTATACTGCTTTTTATGTAATTTTACACCATTTTAGAATCTTTGCAACTTCTATAATTACTTGTGTGACGTGTTTAAAAGTAAGAGGTCAGAATTAACTTTGACACATCAAAACACATTTCTGAATATTTTGCAGTTTTTGTTGTCAAGTAGATATGGATCTTTGATGAGAAAGGCATAGGCAGACACGAGTTTGTACAGAGTTTACTATTCTGCATAGCTGGAAAGAGTGAAATGAATGGGGTGTGTGGGTGTCAGCAAATACAGAAAGAAACCAAGAAAATAGGTTTATCAAATACTGGAATTTTTTTTTGTCAGAGAAAAACAAGTCATTTATTTTGTCTTTACTGGTCATCGAAAGGAGAGATTCTGGTAAAGTTCATAGGTCAGTTACACACTTAATGAACCCATTAAGTTACACACTTATGAACCCATATATACAGAATATATACTGATTTTAAAATAGTGCTTCTAAATACAGATATGGGACTTGTTATCCAGAATGCTTGAGACCTGGGGTTTTCTGTATAAGGGGTCTTTCCTTAATATGTATCTCAAATCACTTAAACATTAAAACCCAACAGGCTTGTTATTTCTCTAATAAGCATTCATTATATCTTAGCTAGGATCAAGTACAGTGTACTGTTTTATTATTACAAGGGAAAAGCAAATCATTATTTAAAAAGGTAATTATTTGATTAAAATGGAGACTTTTGGGCAAATTCACTAACCTGCAGAAATTCGCCAGCGACGGCTTCGCTCACATTGCCACACTTAGCCAGGCGAAAATTTGCCAGGACACCGCTAATTCACTAAAATGCGAAGTTGCGTCCAGGGCGCCAAACGATGACTAAGTTGCACTAGCGTTAATTCGGCAAGCAAAGCGAAGTTGCACTAGCGTTGGCTATTTTGCATACGGCGGCAAGTTAAATTTCAATGGACGTATATGTTGCAGCAAATACATTACAGTACAGAAGCCCAGGGAACCTTAATAAAAGAAAATAGATTTGTTATATTGCCCTACACATGTGCCCAGTGTATAGTTTGTGTTATTTGAAAGGAAATGTAGGGGGGAAGCCGGGCACCCTAAAAAAAATTTACGATCTTTTGCAGCCTATCACCCTGAAAAACTGAAATGTCGCCATCGTTTTTTGGGACTTAGAAAATTTTCTAATCTATTGCACTTTGCCTGGTCTGAGGTGGCGAAGGCAAGTCTGGTGCAAGAGGTATCATTCATTAAAATCCGCATCTTAGTGAATTTGCGTAGTTACGTCCATTTACCAGTGCGAAAATTCGCCTGGTGTTGGAGTGCGAACTAGTGCTACAGTCTATCTTCCTCGCTAGAGAATTTACGCCAGCGGTAAATCAGCGAAGTTCCGAAATGACGTCACGCTGGTGAATTTTCGCTAACATTAGTCACGTCGCCCTTTAGTGAATTTTCCCCTATGGAAGATGGCCTTTCTGCAATTTCCGAGCTCTCTGGATAATGGGCATCCATGTATATATTCTGTATATTTATTGCTAGGATGAAAAGATTGTTTGTTTTAATGTTATGACCTACAACTAACCATTGAGATTAAATAAAGTAGTAAAAATGACAAATCGGAAGATGTTCTGGCCATAAATTGACAGCATTCATACAAAAATTATATTCGAAAAATAGTCACCCACTGATACAGATTGCCATGGTATGAAAAATCTCATGATGATTATTCTGACTCCACACACGGTCCAGATAGCATAGGAAATAAAGTCTATGGCCACCTTAACTTCATACAGACCCACTGAGCCAATTCTTCGACACATCTCTGTTTAGAAGCATTCATTATTTAGAACACAGTGCAGGTATCTCAGAATCTCAACCTTATCTAGAGTGAAGTCCGCACTATCAAATATAATCAAAATCTTCCTTTCTTGTAACTTAACGTGATTATATATCACATTAGTTATTGGCTGTTAGTCTCTATAAAAATAATGGAGGTTTCTGGAGCATCACCTGGAGTAAAAGTTGTGACTTGCTGCTTAAAGGAAAACTATACCCCATAACAAAGTAGGTCTCTCTAAAAAAAGCTTGCAGAAAACCTCTTATATGTAAAACCCTGCTTCATGTAAATAAACACATTTCATAATAATGTACTTTTTTAGTTGTATGAGCCTTTGGGTAATCATAAATAGAAAATTGGCATTTAAAAAAAAATTAGGTCCGCCCCCCTGGGATCCTACGATTAACGGTGCACCCAAACAAACCATACATGTTAAGTCACATGAGCCAATTAACAGACATGGTTCTGTGTTTTGCTTACACACTTCTTCTTGCTACAGTTAGAGTTGCATTATTTCCGGTCAGGTGATCTCTGAGGCAGCACAGAGAAAATCATAAAATGGTGGCTCAAGGGAAAAGTGGTAAAAGGGCAATATTTACTTAAATATATATTCCAGTTTGTTAAGATTCTTTAAAATGCCACTTAATATGATATCTACTATTAGCTGCTTAATTATTCACTTTGGAGGTAATGTTTTCCTTTAAGGAGCATTGTGCCAAATTAGGCTAAGCATTTTTTGTATGTTTTCATTTGTACCGACTTAATTATACTTGTTGAAATTAACTCTCATAATAGAACAGGGATGTTTTTGCCATGCAGCAAGCTGAAAAACATGGCTGACGTGGCAATTTACAGATACACTCAAAAAGCTTTAATGAGTGAACTTAACTGTGATGAAATTCAATTTGCTTTAGGAATCCCCAGTTCTGCTTTCAGTAAATCTGCCCCTTAGCATGGCCACTTTTTTCTAAGCTTTAAGTTAAAAATCTAGAACTTTGAGCTGGTCTATTTTAGATTATGCCACCTCACTTTTATATTGAGGAAAGAAGTTGCACTTTAAAGTGTATGGAAGGTGTTTTATGACACACAACAGCTTTGTTATATAGTACTATAAACTACAAATACCTATTATTAAGAAGAGACACTGCTATTACTGGTTTTAAAACTCGTATTTCAAAGAGCCGCTGCTGAAATTGTACTTACGGAGCCTCCTTCTGATAATGGTGCTCGTGTGGTCACACTAATCATGTTTTGCAGGTTAATCAGTACATTCATTTTGAGGATTTTGTTCTGTGACAGCTGTGCATTATCCCTCTTTTAGAGTACAGTTACAAATAGTCATACGATATCCTTTAGAATTGATACCGCTGCCATTAGTATCCAGCATGGGAAACTCTAAGAAAAGTTGTTTTTATCTGAAATTGTGAACTCGTCAATTTACATCTCTGATTACAGTTCTTTTAGAAGCCTAATGGATAGATGTATTAGGTGTGTGAAAACCAATCTTCCTATCTAAGATCATTTTTGTCTGCCACCCATATAAGCAATGTCAAAAGAGCTTCTTTCTCCATATACTTCAAATAAAGAAAAGCTGGTGTAGTTTTGAGAGACATATGGAATGATGTAGGCTTCAGGATGGAAAGCATCCAAAATGCTTGAAGGAGAATTCAACCGTAAAGTAAAAAACCTATACCCCCCTATCCTACCTAGAAACCCCCCTCCCCCAGCCTAGCTGCTACCCTGGGCAAATGCCCCTAATTGTTTACTTACTCCTCGGTGCAGATTCTGTCCAGTGGAGTTCACGGCAGCCATCATCTTCGTGAAGTAAGTGCCGCATTGGCGTATGCGCAGTTGGAGCAATTTTCACGACAACTGCACATGCGCCAAATGTCACGTAAATCGCAGAAGCGCCACACTCATTCTGAAGATTATCAAAGAGCCAGAAGATGGCTGCCATAAACTCCACTGCACAGAATCTGCACTGAGGGGTATGTAAAGAGTTAGAGGCATTTGCCCAGGGTAGCAGCTAGGCTGAGGAGGGAGGGGTCTATGTAGGGTAGGGGGTTAGGGTTTTTTATTTACTTTACGGTTGAATTCTCCTTTAAGGGGGTTATTTATCAAAAAAGTTTTCCATTAAAAATTTGGGTTTTCAAGGGTATTTTTCAGTTAAAAAACCTCAAATATTTTAGCTTGAATTCGAAAATACTCCAGCTAAAACCTGTTGTGGTCATGTAGAAGTCAATGGCAGAGGTCCCTTCAACCATTTGAAGATGTTAATAGCCTTCAGGATGATCTAGGTTTTTTTTGCGGCGGATTTTGCTCGAAAACTCGATCAATTAGAGCAACTCAAGTTGTTTCACTGAAAACTCGATCAATTTGAGTATTGAGTTTTTCACCCGACTACACTGATTCAAATTTTTTACATTCAAGTTTTTCATAAAATTAGAAACCATTTGAGTTGTGAGTCCATTTGAGGTCTTTAAAAGCTCACAAAGCTTGTAAATGTAGATACATGAGTGAATGTGTAGAAAGCCACATCCACTTAATCCACATCCACACCATAAAATCCCAGTTGGATAGCCTTTAGATCATCACTTAAAACTGTTAAACTATTGTTTTTGGTTGTATATTTAGTTGTATATATTTTAGAAGTATTGCCATGTTTTTTGCCTTGGCTGAGACATTATCCATAGATGTCAACATAAAGAGTGGAGTGCAAGTACCGAGCACAAGTACTGAACAGTGTAACATATTTTTAAATCATAAAGATCTTTATTTTGTGCTTTTGAAAAGAGAAATTCCTACCTTTCTCTATGCACTGAATTCTTTTTCATACTGTTTGCCTAAAAAAGTGCAAAATTCGTAGATTCAGCTAATAGCAAATCCCTCAACTTTAGTGGAGAGATATAACCTAGGCCATGAAATAGTCATAACTATTCAATGATGTCCTGTTTGTTTACAGGAGAGAAGAATACACTACATCCTCAGCATGGGGCTTGTGATTTTTAAGTGGCAGACCCACACACTTCTGGTCAGTCCGTGCTGTTAGATACAATATTTTGCACTTCAAATATATAGAATCACATTAATCTCCAGTGAATCTCAGAAGAGCTGGGTGTCAGTTGGATGGATGGCCACCTCTCCCATCTGCACATGGCCAGACCCTAACACACAGTACCCACCCACTGTTCATAATTCCACTGCCTAGATAGCAGATGATTATGGCACACACCAACAGATTCCCACTGAGAGAAATAGAGGTCTTCCCCATGGTGATCAGCAAGAATTCTATGCATGTGAAATGAGCTGGAAAATCATCATCTTGTCTTCATCACTGTGTGGTAGCAGATCCACAATAGAAAGGTTTCTTTTCTTCGTTGGCTTAAGAGGAACAACGATGCATAATGAGCAGATATATTTTGCTATAGCTCGCTTTCCTGGAAAGCTTACAATGGCTCATTATCTACAGAGAAGATAAAATAAGCAGGAGCAACTGTTATCAAGCTACACAATTTATGTTTTAGAAGAGTTAAGTGTCATATCGCCATGTTGTACTGTACAGGGATGAACAAAGCATTTCATTGAGAATTAAATTAGTCTTAGCATTTAGTAAGATCATTCTGAAGAAGGAAAATGTTTGACTCCCTGTTCATTCACAATTCTTTATCTAGAGTGGTGACTTGTGGCACGAGGAACAGACCCAGTAAAATACTCATGTGCTTTTCAAATCACCCCTTCTTATCATGGTTAGAATTAGTGATATAAACAAGCTTTTAGCAAGTCCGTTTAGATCGAAGTAGCTCATCACTAAAGTATAGACATCACTATGTTATATGAATTGAACCAATTGAGACCACACTACTTATTGGTGGAGATAAAAGGCCACAGCTGATTTATTGTAAAATGTTATTGTAAAATGTCATCCAATTCAATTATTAAAATCATTGACCAAATGCTAACAGGTAACCACAAAATGCTAACCACAAAAACAAAAACAAAGGTGGGTGAGTGGGTTTGAAGTCCTCTTACCAACTCTTCACAAGTCGGTCCAATGCTGTATGACAGGTATCCCACAGTCCTGCTCCTTATATACCCTTCTTGGCAAGCTTGACCGTTATCTGTCAATGGACAAGACCAGCCCTCCAATCACTACCTTGGGCGAAACCATTAAACCCCTTCTGCAGCAAATTAACCCTCCATTGGCTGTCATCCTGTTCTTAGAGCATTTTGTTCTTAAGGGCCTAGTTGTTAAAAAATCCCTCTAGGAATAGACCAGTAACAAATAGAGTCTCAACACAGTGTCAGGTCCAGTTGCTCATGCTGCTCATGCAGCATAGGAAGCAGATACCACTTAAGAAAGAGAGGAGGGGATACAAACTGTACTTCTTACAGAAAAGATGAAATATAATTTGTTCAAAAAATTTATTGTTCCTAGAATCTGTTCATTTTAAGGTGAAAGTTCTTGTGTTGTTTAAAATAGTATATTTTAGTTAATATATATATAATGATATATTATCCCAAACAGTTAATAAAAGATATTTTCACCAGAAAGCAGGAGTTTCTGCATTGCATTATCTCGTAGATTAAATGTCATAGATTCCACACTTCTTTCAGATTCTTGAAGCATATTCAAGGGATAGTGATATCAAAACACACCTATGACATCCCCAGCACCGGCTTAGTATGGCAAGTTACATTATACATTCCCCTATGCTACAATGTAATATTCAGCAACTTTCTCACCTGAACTTCTAGATCTGGATTTTTGGCTGTACAGCTAATTTTGCCCAGGGCATCAGGTCAAATGAATGGCAGGTATATTTTTGAGAATTGTCAAGAGAGTATAAAGCCAGGTTTTTGTCTAGACCTAGTATTATAGTAGGTGTAGCATTTTATAGGTAAAACATTTTACAAACAAAAACTATTTAAAAAAAAAAAAAGTTTTTATGATTGCAGTTTCTATGTTTGGTGGTTTTTGTCTATGAGTGTGACGTATTTTTGAAGGTGTACAGATACTTTTGAATGCACCGGGTAGTTGGACTGCTGTTTGGTGAGGGCCATGATTACCTACACACACTTGAGTCACTTCCAGTTGAGGTCAAATTGAAACCCTGATGTCTACATTTGATGTAGTCTGGGCTGGATTTGCAGTGCGGGCGCCCCTAGGCCGCGCGGTCCTACAGCCTTACCACGGCCCGACCACGTGGTCCTAGCCCCCGCCACCAGCAACCATCTACCAGCAAGTGCACACAAATAGCACTCGGGAACTGCACGTCCTCAGTGCTCTGCAGCAAGCAGCTGGGCGGCATGCTGCCCCTACGATTCTGCCACCCTAGGCCCGGGCCTTTGTGGCCTTGCCACAAATCTGCGCCTGGATGCAGTGGTTAAATGCTATGGCCCGAGACTAACAAAAGGAGGTGGGCTGCAACAGTGGTACCTGATATGTGACCTGGAGTAGGTTACAGCAACACATCTTTATTTGCCTATGGTGTTAGGCAGCTCTGTGTATTAGAATTAAGTGTACCTTACTATTTAACTTAAGGTGGCCATACACAGGCAGATTAAAGCTGCCTATATCAGTCCTTTATCATCTTATTTGCCCATGTAGGGGGCATTCCGATAGGTCTTCCCCATCGATATCTGGCCAAGATATCGATCGGGCAGGTTTTATTTTTCTTGCAATCGAGGACCTCATTGGCTAGTTGATGTGGTCCTAGTCCTGTCGGTGCCTATTCCCTTCATTGTAATCCAATTATTTGGTCCTAGGCCTTAACGATCGGACTAACCATATATCGCCCCACCTTTGGTGAGCATATTGGGTTGAGATCCACTTGTTTGGCGACCTTGCCAAACGAGCAGATTTTATAGTGTATGGCCACCTTTACGCAGATGATTAGTGCACCTAATTTACATTCTTTCACCCCTGATACCCTGATATATAAAAATTCATATATAACTGCTTGGCAAGTGCAGTTTTCATGTTTAGTAACAGATACAGGAGTAAATATTATATATAAATATATATATATATATATATACAGGTATATATGTATATATATATATATATATATATATATATATATATATATATATATATATATTTATCTGTGTATGAAGCCTGCTAAGCTCCTTCCAATAATCTTTTTTGGGATAACATCATTAGTATTCTTATCTTTGCTCTATTTTAATCATGTTTCCTGATAGCATGACAGCGTCCATTACAAGTTTTTCATGTTAGATTTCCGGAATTGGGATTCCAGCCAAGCAAGGGTATTGAAGTTTCACTCAATGCCCTCAGACTACCCTTGTAAACAATGGTCTGCATTATTTCACGACTTTAAAGTTTTTGATATCACATATAAAAGGGTACGTTCTTGATTCATGTGGAATCTGTGTGGAACCAGCATAAAAGAGAGGGTTTATTTTTGGTTGGTTTAAGAGGAATCAATCATTTCCTTTTATTATTAATAACTTTTAATTCAATGAAAACAAAAACTCGAAATAATTTAAGAAACAGCTTGTGTATGCTGGAAATGGTCACAGTATATACTGTATTACAATGTCCTTATTTAATGAAGCTTCTTTTCATAAAATATAACAGAATGTTCTCAATCTTTACATCTAAATACCAAATTTTTATCAATGTGCCAACAATTGAGATGTGTAAACCGTAGACTATAATTCCTTGGAATAAAGCAGGATATAAATTTGAGGTACTATTTTATATATATATATATATATATATATATATATATATATATATATATATGTATATTAATTTTTTTTATTTTTTTTATATTATATATATATATTTTTCACATACATAAAATTCAGCTATGCATTGGATTTCTCCTGGGTTTTTTTCTGTTTTTCACATCCCAATTTCACCTCTTCCCCTTATTTACCTTTCTGAATGTGCATTCAGTTAATTTAAATAGTCTGCATTAATTCAGTAAGTGCAGGTATCCGTGGCACTTTGTCCAGGCTGCTCCACAACACCTGACCCAGAACAAAGACGTGAGGAGTCATTTACTTACCTCAGTGTTCAAATTGCACTTTTAGACACACTCACCATATTTTTTACCCACAATGCAGTGATTTCCCCCAGAATTCCAGTGTTGTTGCTGTCATCAGGAGAAGTTGCAGTTGATGCAGTTGCAGTAATGCATTAAAATTGCCGCCATAAATCTGATACAATTCCAGAGCGGAAACCATACAAGCACTGAAGGGAAAATACAGAGTCTGATTTATGAACTTAGGTGATATATTGCACCAGTGCAGTCAGCCATAGCAACCACATAGAGACTGTATTTGCTTCCATTGTCTAACTACAGGTATAGGGATTTTTATTTAAAAATTAAAAAAAAAATACAAAGCAAAACAAAATCATAACATATTAAAATGACACTATACTACAGTGTTTACATTGTTTCAAAGAGAAAGCAGAATAATTTGTCCAAGAGAAATCCAAGTTCATCCAATATTTCTCATTTGCACTTTGTTTCTGATCTCATTGATTATAATAAATACAATTTCACTTAAAGGGGAACGCCACAAAAACATAACTTGAGCTTTTTGAAAAGTAAACACAAGCAACTTTTAAATATACATCAATTAAAAAATATGCAGACTTTTCATGATTTTTAATGATTTGGAACAGTTCCCTAAGCCTAGCCCCCTGCTCTCCTGCTAATCTGTTTGACTACTTTGCTGAGCTGGCTGACTACTGTTTCTTTGTATCAGCAGCCATCTGTCCTCAGCCTGCATCCTCCGAACCCCACAATTCCCTGCACACATGATTTCAATGAGGAACGGAACATCACCGTACAATGCATTGTGGGTTATGTAGTTCCTGCATGCTGTCTGTAAGATGTGGAGAATTTGTTACAATTTGGAACATCAATGTTTAGTCCCTCCTTCCCAGCCAGGATTTCAAATGATGCAGAAAGAGAAGAACTGTTAAACAGCTGGATTTCAGGATAGAAAATGGCATTTATTCATAATTTTTGAAGAAACAGGTAACTGTTATGGGTATATTAGGGGTTTCTGTGTTATGTGGGCCTCTTTATCAAGTTTTGGTTGGGAAGCCAGAGTTCCCCTTTAAAATTTTCTTTATACTTTGGTCTGTTGAATAATTCTCTTTCCCCAGAGATGTCATACATTCTATAGACCACAGATGATACAAAATAACTGACAATCCGTAGGCTCTTTCTGCACAATGATTAGCACTCTGGCCAGCGCAGCCCGGCTCTATTGGTATGGTCCCTTATAGCCAATGGGCCAGTGACAAAGGATGGAAATAGCATGGCATAGATTTATTTCCATGGGGTTGATGTGATCTATACTGCCCCAATCCTCCATCTCTTTTTCAGCTTAAGAGCATGGGCTTTGTGCTGTGGGAAATAGCTCTGTCTTACTCAATCCTCTTTCTCCCTGCAGCCAGTCCATGATAAAAAAAAGGGAGCTTGTTCTTTGAGTCAGACCGCCAAATTTAAACTTTAGGAACATGACACCAAAGAAGGTCACAGGACAGACCATCCCCAAACCTCCCTCTTTGCAGGAACATTACCCCTCTTTTTGCTGGGTTTAGCCTACCCCCCCCCCGAGCATCTGGAAGAATAGGCTAAGACTTTAGAATAGAAAGTTTCTGGCAAATAGAACACACAGATACAGAAACAATGGGATCAGTTGATATTACTCTTTCCCTATAGGTCAACCTCCACCCTTTCCAACACTGAACTTTTGCCAAAGCAGTACAAGCATAGTATCTGTTATCCGGAAAGTGTATTATTTGACTCTTTCCATCTTTCATTTGTCATTGGTGTCATCTAAAAAACAAATGCTCTGTAAGGCTACACGTTTATTGTTATTTTCTACTTTTTATTAATCCTCTTTCTATTCAGGCTTCTCCTATTCATATTCCAGTTTCTTATTCAAATCAATACGTGATTGCTAGTGTAATTTGTACCTAGCAACCAGATTACCAAAATTGCAAACTGGAGAGCTGCTGAATAAAAAGCCAAATTACTAAAAAAACACAAATAAAAACCAATTGCAAATACTCTCAGAATATCACTCTCTACATCATACTTAAAAGTTAACTCAAAGGTGAACAACCCCTTTAAGCCTGATAAAAGCCTCTGCAGAAATAAATAGTGTAATTGTTTTTCCGCCAATATGGATTCATGCAGCTTAGTTACCGTCAGGTACAAGGTACAGGTATGGAACCTGCTATCCAGTGCTCGGGACCTGTGGTTTTCCAGATAATGGATCTTTGTGTAACTTGGATCTTCAATTAAGGCTACAAAACTTAAAGGACCAGTAATGCCAATTTTTTTTTAAAAAAAAAAATTGTTTGCATAGAACGGAAAAAAACACCAAGCCATATGTAACTTTAAAATCGCAAATTAACTTACTGAAACTCCGCTTGCGCTCCTCTTTAGAAAAGCCGACAGGGTGAAATTAACTTATCGAAACTCCGCTTGCGCTCCTCTTCAGAAAAGATGACAGGGCAACGATCCATCGTGCGGAGCTCGATTTCTCCTCCCTGGCTATCTCCTAAAGAAGGCAGGGAGGTGAAATCGCTAGTGGAGTTTCTGTAAGTTATTTTTTAATAAAAGCGTGGCAATTTTAAAGCTACATATGTCTTGGTGTCTTTTTTTTGTTCTATAAAAAACAAATTGTTTTTCAAAAAAATGTTTACGTTACTGGTCCTTTAAACATTAAATAAACCCAGCAGGATTGTTTTGCCTCCAAAAAGGATTAATACTATCTTAGTTGAGATGAAGAACAAAGTACCGTTTTATTATTACAGAAAAGAAAGGAAATCCATCTTTAAAGATTTGGATTATTTTAATAAAATGGAGTCAATGGGAGACAACCTTCCTGTACTTCTGAGCTTTGTGGATAACTGGTTTCCAGATAATGTATCATATACCTGTATTGTTTTATTATTACAGAGAAAAAGAAAATCATTATTAAAAATTAGGGGAGGTGGCCTTCCTGTACTTCAGAACTTTCTTGATAAGGGATCCCATACCTTAATTAGTAGAGTTTCCAAAGATGAATAAACAATTTAGCACTTATGTTCTGCCCACACAAACTCCTAATAGATGGATCCCTGGCAGAATGGAAATATTTCCTACTGCTACTAGCAGCAATTCTGACCACTACCAACCCAGGTTTTGTACGGGAAGCCCTTCCAGTACAGAAGCCCTTCCATTGAGAGAAAGAGACAGGCAGAACTTTGTATGGGGCTTCAAATGCGTTTTCATTTTGCAATTATCTTTTGGATGGTGGCCTATAACAAGAGCTCTGCAGAGGTATGAGATCTCAGTCATGCTTATTATTCCTTCCCATTGCTGGAGTGTTGATATAGGGGGGTTCCAAATGTCTTTAGGTTTTTTTTCTTTAAACTAAGAAGGGTTAAAACAACTTTACTTTGGAGCAGTTGCTAAACTTTTCTCTCTGTGACTGCCTGGCATTGTTCTATCTCTCTAATGAGCAACCAGCTGGCTTGTCAGTGAATAGGGCTGCGGGCCCTTGGCCATGTCTCCTGTGAGGTCTTGGCTGGGTGGGTTAGCAGGCCGCCCGCAGCCAGTGTCACAGCTATTCAGGGCTATTGGCAGTGCAGTGTCCCCATTCATTTCTGCTTGTCACATGCTGTCATGCAACTTACACCAGAGAGGAAATGACCGTTAATTGAAAAAAAAAAAAAACATTCGCCTGAGTTGCTTGGGATCCTCCAGGCTTTATCTTTGAGGTTAAACAAGTGGAGACACTTAGCTGCTATCCAGAGACAGCTGCAGGAAGGCAAAAGCCCCACACTAACGTACCTTTCCTGCCTGACCACAGCTTCAGTTATCAACATCTGCCACATGGCTGTCCTTTAAAGAGCCATAGCCAACTTCCCTCTGTCTCACTTGCCTTTAATGTGGGTTGACTACATCTTCGTTTAGGCTACATAGTATATCATTGTTGTAAGGACGTTTCAAAACAGAGGGGCTGATCCGGAGAGAATAAAACCATACAGCACAGTAAGGCAAATAACAATCCGCTTGAGCAGAGACTCCGTTACCCCATTTAGGGGTATATTAAAGATAAAACGGGTTAATTACAGCTTAAAGGAGACCTAAAGCCTAACTAAAGAAGTAGGTAGTAATGTTGTACATTATGCGCTGGGCTTCTGTACCAGCCCAGGTAACCACAGCTCTTTAGCAGGAAGGATCTGTGTCTCCAAAGATGCCCCAGTAGCTCCCAATCTTCTTTTCTGCTGATTCACTGCAAATGCTCTGTGCTGCTGTCACTTACTGAGCTTAGGGACCCACTCACAATATACAGTACACATAGAATATAAATGTCACAATATAAGGCTGATTAGTGATTAGTAATAATTACTACATGGCAGCACAGAAACCAGTGCAACTAGCACCAGCATTTAATAATCAGCCCTGTAGCATCAGATTATATTACAGGCCAACCTCATTCTCTGCTTGATAATTTGGACGACCCCTAAGATTAGCTTCTCAACAGCTGCTCAGAGCCCACTGAGCATGTGAGTGTCCAAGATGGTGACCCTTTGACAAGTTTGAAGTCCTGGATCATTGCTGCTATTGAGAAGATGAAACTTTAGACTGGTGCAATAAGGTTATTATATCAAATATGGCATTTTAGCCATATTAATGTTTAGGGTTTACTTCTCCTTTAAGGATCAGATGAGTGTCGCAGACACTCCTTTAGATGATCCCCCAGTGCATATTTATACACACACATATATACATAAAAAAACAGAAAACTAGCTGTAGCCCTTGAGACTTCTGCAACCCCAGATATTATGTTTGCACATAGTCTTCCACGACACTTATAAAGTCATTGAATCATTCCATCACAACATCATCCAGAAGAGCTTTCAGCAGCCTCATTGCCCTTACCATGAAGATCATTTTCAAGTGAAAGAGTCTTAATGGGTAGCTGTGGTTCGCTGAACTTATCTCTGGTAATAAAGATCCCCACTATCTGTCTATGATGTCCTTTATTGTACTTGTAAAGAGTAATAATGTACGCTCTCGCAAGAGCCATTTTTTGGAACACAGCCCCATCTATTTCATAATTGCTAACTGTGCCATATACATGGGATTTAGATTTGCTATGTGACCACCCTTAAAGTTGTACAGGTATAAAATCAGTTATCTGGAATCCTGTTACACAGAAAGCTCTGAATTACAGAAAGGCTGTTCCCCATGCTGTCCACTTTAAGCAATTAATTCTAATTCTAATGATCTCCTTTTCCTCTGTAATAATAAAACAATACACTGTACTTGATTCCACCTAAGATCTAATTTATCCTTAATGGAGGCAAAACCAACCTAATGGGTTTATTTAATGTTTAAATGTTTTTTAGTAGACTTAAAGTATGGAGATCCAAATTAAAGAAAGACCCCCTTATCTGGAAAACCCCAGGTCCCGAGCTTTTTGCATAACGGGTCCCATACCTGTACTATTATTTCTTGTAGTTAGATGGTAGTGGGCATGCTACAAAATTCCTGCTGATGTCCCAGAGGGTCTCAAAGCAGTGACTTGTTTTTTAAATCAAAAATTATCCATGTTACTTAAAGGAAAACTATACCCCAAAATGAATACTTAAGCAACAGATAGTTTATATCATATTAAGTGGCATATTAAAGAATCTTATCAAACTGGAACATATATTTAAGTACCGGTAAATATTGCCCTTTTACCATATATACTCGAGTATAAGCCGACCCGAGTATAAGCCGAGGTACCTAATTTTACCTACGAAAACTGGAAAAACTTATTGACTCTAGTATAAGCCTAGACACAACTACAGCCCTGTCTCCCAGCAGCGCACATTCTGCCAAAGCGACCCCCCAGCGATCAACCGGACTTCTTTGCAAAGTTGATGGTGGCAGAGAATTGCCAAACGGATTACTGTGTGCATTGTCCCACTGTCCCACTACCATGTGCAGAGGGTGCTGTTTGATATTGCCGTTTGATATTGCCATCACTGTTAATCTTTCGTATAACCAACAGAGGGTGCTGTGTGATATTGCAGTCACTGTTATTCTTTCATATAACCAACAGAGGGCGCTGTGTGATATTGCAGTCACTGTTATTCTTCCATATAACCAACAGAGGGTGCTGTGTGATATTGCAGTCACTGTTATTCTTTCATATAACCAATAGAGGGCGCACTGTTATTCTTTCATATAACCAGCAGAGGGTGCTGTGTGATATTGCAGTCACTGTTATTCTTTAATATAACCAACAGAGGGCGCTGTGTGATATTGCAGTCACTGTTAATCTTTCATATAACCAACAGAGGGCGCACTGTTATTCTTTCATACAACCAACAGATGGCGCTGTGTGATTTTGCAGTCACTGTTATTCTTTCATATAACCAACAGAGGGCGCACTGTTATTCTTTCATACAACCAACAGAGGGTGCTGTGTGATATTGCAGTCACTGTTATTCTTTCATATAACCAACAGATGGCGCTGTGTGATATTGCAGTCACCGTTATTCTTTCATATAACCAACAGAGGGCGCACTGTTATTCTTTCATATAACCAACAGAGGGCATTGTGGGATATTGCAGTCTCTCCCCAAGTGAACTGTTGGTATAGGAATGATTAAAAGTGACTGCAATCTCAGCTACTCCGGTCGGGTACCGCTGACCCGAGTATAAGCCGAGGTAGACTTTTTCAGTACATTTTGGATGCTGAAAAACTCAGCTTATACTCCGGTATATACGGTACATCTCTTGCAATGAACCACCATTTTGTGATGGTCTGTGTGCTGCCTCAGAGATCCCCTGACCAGAAATACTGCAGCTCTAACTGTGTGGAAGCAAAAGACAGAACTCTGACTGTTAATTGGCTCATGTGACCTAACAAGTGTGGTATGTTGGTTTGTTTGTGTGCACCTTGATTCATTTGATCCCAGGGGGCTGCCCTTGTTTTTTAAAATGGCAGTTTTCTATTTATGATTACCCAATGGCACATACTACTAGAAAGTATATTATTATGAAAATGGTTTATTTACATGAAGCAGGCTTTTACATATGAGCTGTTTTATGCAATATATTTTTATACAAACCTACATTGTTTGGGGGGTATAGTTTTCCTTTAAACCTTGTATTATTACATGGGGATAGCTTGCTGTAGGTTTCTAGAACAGTAAACTTTGCACTTAGTTTTACATTAGCCACTTTAGTACTTTTAACACAAGTACAGTCTAGTGTACTGCAATAAGACAAGAGTAAGGAGCCCTTTGTTTTGATGAGACAGATTCATGGTACATGGGGTTTGTGATGACAAGAAGGACTAAAAAAACACACATCAGTCAGCAGGTGCTTTCAAATAACATGAATGAAAACTGCATTGTACAATGAAACCTCAGTTTTACATGCCATGGTTGTAAGTTTTTGTCTCTTTTTACATCATTTTTGTGCGGTCTCACATAATACACTTCCCCAATTTAAATTTTTTTTCTGAATTTTACACTATTTTGTCCTGGTCCGCTGAAAAACATAAATTTGGCTCTATTTTTATGGCTTCTGCTGGAAGGCAGTTATTACCCTTGAAACGGACTTCTGTGATTGCCATATGCAGAGAAACCACTCATGTAAACTGAATGCAACGGAGGCCTAAGCTTGGCAGTTGTAAGATGCCATTAACTTAATCTTATTAACCATGGTCACATTTCAGCATTTTGTATACCTCGAATGAACTCACATCTTGAATGATTTCTAATTTAAAAAAAACTTGAATGGAAAAAACTCGAATCAAGTTCAGAGTTAACAACCCAAAAACTCAATCAGTTTGAGTTTTTGGGTTGTTAACTCTGAACTTGATTCGAGTTTTTTCCATTCAAGTTTTTTTTAAATTAGCAGGAAAAAACTCTAATTGCTTGAATTGATCAAGTTTTCTGGCAAAAACCCTCCCAAAAAACAAACATCATGAAGGCTATTAACATCTTCATATGGTTCAAGGGATCTCTGCCATTGATTCCTACATAACCTCAACAGGTTTTAGATGGTGTATTTTCAGATTCAAGTGATTTCCAGGTTTGGTTTATAATAAATCTAGAAAAATTCAAGATTTTTTTTTTTAAAAAAAACCTAGAAGTTTTTTTAACCCGAAAATGTGAATTTTGACCAAAAAATCCTTAACTCAAATTTTTAGTGGACAACTCAATCGTTAATAAATTACCCCCATATTGTCAAAAATATATTTTCTATAGCTTTATACGTCTCTAAAGAGAATGTACCGTATATACTCGTGTATAAGCCGACCCGTGTATAAGCCGAGGTACCTAATTTACCTAAGAAAACTGGAAAAATTTATTGACTCGTGTATAAGCCTAGGGGCCCCATGTCAGATTTCAAAATGTGAATGTGTAAATGTGTAATCATGTTTTATGGCATAGAAATCTATCTAAAACGATTTAAAAGAGTCAGAACTATTAGCTGGACAATTGCCACTTGTTTTCCCTGTGACCTCCCACCTGTCATGGCTGCTCAGAAGATCAATGAGGTGCTGCACCTAGGAAAGCAGAAAAAAGGTACCGTACGCTCCTTCCGCGGCCCCAACACACCTCCCTCTCCCATAGCGCAGGACTGTCTGTGCCTCTCCCATAGCGCAGGACTGTCTGTGCAGGTCCAGGAGCAGATACGCTCCTTCCGCGGCCCCAACACACCTCCCTCTCCCATAGCGCAGGACTGTCTGTGTGATCGCCGCCCGGAGCAGGTCCAGGAGCTCCGGGCGGCGCGTCCTTCCCTGCCGGCGTTCGCTCTCAAAATGGCGGCGCCCATGGCCGCCATGTGGCTTATACGCGAGTATATACGGTACCTTAAAATGTTATGTTGTATGCTACCCTTAAAGAAAAGATCTCCATAAACCCTATTAGGTTATCCATTCTACTACATTTGGATGGTCTGACAGGGCATTACATTGAAGACATTGGAAATTTTAAAGGCCATGGCTATTTCTGACTAACATTTAAATCAAGCATCATATATTATCATGTGTTTTATAAGCATTAGCCAGTGTAAGATCTGTTAAGAATAATGGGTAAAGTGAATGCTATATATATATATATATATATATATATATATAATTTTTTTTTTTCCCTGATGAAGGTTCTGAGATAGAACCGAAACGTTGGATATAATAAACCTGCTATAGTTTATTCTCTTTTGTTTTTCCTAATTATCTAACTCGGAGTGCTGTCACCATTGGATGGATACTATATATATATATATATATATATATATATATATATATATATATATATATATATATATATATATGATGTGGGGTAGTTTGTAACACTCCAATAAAAGACACTTCTTTATCACTACACCTGTGAGTGCTCCTAACTCTATTTATTTGCTTCCCTCTGAGGAGCACCCGGGATTTGATCAACTGAGGGTGAGTGCCGGTGAATCATATGTCTATATATATATATATATATATATATATATATATATATATATATATATATATATATATATATATATATATATATATATATAATATCAAAACAGGGGGGTTGTGGGAGCACTCTAAAGGCTTTAAAGTATATATATATATATGTATAATAAATGCTATTGCATATGTACCCAAAACAGGGGTTATTTTGTTACAAAGTTATGATCATAAAATTGATAAGCCACCATACCACGTCAAGGTAAACCCCGAATGGCGGTCCCTAACTTAGCCCTAACTTAGCCCTCAGTGAAAAAACAGCGTTCAACAGACATTGATTACAGGTAATGCTAAAATGCACATAAAATATAAAACAAGTTAGGGACCGCCATTCGGGGTTTACCTTGACGTGGTATGGTGGCTTATCAATTTTATGATCATAACTTTGTAACAAAATAACCCCTGTTTTGGGTACATATGCAATAGCATTTATTATACTTATATATATATACTTTAAAGCCTTTAGAGTGCTCCCAAAACCCCCCTGTTTTGATATTATATATATATATATATATATATATATATATATATATATATATATATATATATATATATGTTTTCCAATGAGTATCCGCACTCCAAAGCAGTTATCAATGGCGGGGTGCATGGTAATTGTTTATGCAACAAAAAAAATCTTCTGACCAGCACTCCCTTTTAAAAGCTTAATTCTTTTATTGTCATTCTGTAATGTCCGACGATTCGGTCCACATTAGGACCTTTTTCAAGGATCAAAAGGTCCTAATGTGGACCGAAACATTGGACATTACAGAATGACAATAAAAGAATTAAGCTTTGAAAAGGGAGTGCTGGTCAGAAGATTTTTTTGATATATATATATATATATATATATATATATATATATATATATATATATATATATATATATATATATGTATATATGTATATATGTATATTATATATATATTCTAAATATGCTTTGTAAGTTGTAGCTTTATGTATGTACAGTAGCTGTATCAGTACAATGTGTTTTGTTTCAGTTGCTTAATAGTAGCCATGCTGTTTGTAATGACACATTTATTATGTGCATTTAGGATATGATGCACCAACTTCTTCAAGGACTGGATTTTCTTCATTCCCATAGAGTGGTGCATCGAGACCTAAAGCCTCAAAACATTCTTGTCACCAGCAGCGGACAGATAAAACTAGCAGACTTCGGCCTTGCCAGAATCTACAGTTTTCAGATGGCACTCACATCAGTGGTAAGTTTTATTAACCTTCACTTCATCTGCTTACATCTTATATCATTTTTGCATGAAAGAAGTCTCAGAGCTTGTGTTCATTAGAGGCTATGGGGCAAATTTACTTAGCTCCGAAATTGCGCCAGTGACGGCTTCGCTCACATCGCAACACTTCGCCAGGAGTAGATTCGTCAGGACAACGCTAATTCACGAAAATCCAAAATTGCGTCCAGGGTTCAGAACGCTTGTGAAGTTGCGCTAGCGATAATACGATAAGCAGTTCGAAGTTACGCTAGCGATGCCTAATTAGCATAAGGTGTGAAGTTAACGTACAATGGACGTATATGTTGCAGTATCCAATATACAATAGTTCAAAAGACTGTGATTTTTGTGTTGTGGTGCCCTATCCGGAAACCTTGCTGCATGAATAGGTTTCAATATTCCATTCGAAAAATAAAAAATCAGATGGCACACACTTCAGCAATTGTGCTAAAACTTAAGTGGTTTATAAACCACTTTAGTTTTAGCACAATTGCTGAAGTGTGTGCCATCTGATTTTTTATTTTTTGCATGGTATATGTTGAGGTAACTACATTACACTACACCAGGCCAGGGAACCTTAATAAAATAAAATAGAGTTGTTGTGCCCACTGTATAGTTTATGTGCCATATGTTAGGAAATGTAGGGGGGAAGGAGGGAACCCAAAAAAAAAAAATTTACGATCTTTTTCAGCCTATCACCCTGTAAAAAGTAAAAGACGCCAGCGTTTTTTGGGACTTTTCAACTTTTTTTTGAGCAACTCCTATTTACTCTATTGCACTTCGCCTGGTCTGAGTGGCGAAAGCAAGTCTGGCGCAAGAGGTAACGTTCAGTAAAATCTGCATCTTAGAGAATTTTCATAGTTACATCCATTCGCCAGAGCGAAAATTCACCTGGTGTTAGAGTGTGAAGTAGCGCTAGAGTCTATCTCCTTCGCTAGCGAATTTACACCAGTGACCGTTAGTAAATCGGCAAAGTTCCCGAAATGACTTCACACTGGCGAATTTTCACCATTGTTAGTCACTTTGCCCTTTAGTAAATTTGCCCCTTTGTGTTTGTCCGACCCCAAGGACCAGGATAATAGATGCCCTACTGGTACTCATTTTGGCAGAGTGAATTCCAACACAAGCCCTTAATATGTGGATCATATTGAGTACAGGTGTTTTTTGCCCCTTTAATGATGTGAGTTAAAGGGGTTGTTCACCTTTGACATAACTTTTAGTATGATCTAGAGAGTGATATTATGAGGCAATTTGCAATTCCTATTATATTTTTATTATTTAAGGTTTTTGAGTTACTTTTTTATTTATTCAGCAACTCTTCAATTTACATTTAAAGCAATCTGGTTGCTAGGTTACAAATTCCCCTAGCAACCTTGCATTAATTTAAATAAGAGACTGGAATATTAATAGGAGAAGGGCTGAATAGAAAGACGAGGGCAAGTAGCATTAACAATGCATTTGTAGCCTTACAGAGCATTTGCTTTTTAGAAAGGGTCAGCGACGCCCATTTGAAAGCTGCAAAGAGTCAGAAGAAAAAGGCAAATAAATATAAAACGGTACAAAATAAATAATGAAAACCAATGTAAAAGTTGCTTAGAATTTGCCATTCTATGACATACTAAAAGTTACCTTAAAGGAGAACCACCCACGAGAAGATCACCACTCTTGAGCCAATAATGGGCATAAGGACTTTCCAGCAAGTTGTACATTGGAAATGCTATCTACAATATTCCTTAGTGAGTGTGTCAGGATACATGTCTGTCTCCTTGCTGGGAGTCTCTTCCCTTCATACCCTACAGTGTAAAGTTATATGATAAAATATCATGTTCTTTGTTGTCTTGGCTGGAATTAATGATCTGGAAAGCAAAAGGTCTACAACAGTTTGTTGTCTTATATATGAGAAATACTTTTAGCTTCCTTTTTCAGTAAATGTTAATGCTTTTTTCTCAGTTACTAGTCAAACGCTGCCTCTTTATGGGAATTATAGATGAGCTGATCTAAGTGCAGTACTACAGAAATGAACAGAAACTATCACTATACTCATACAGGTATATTCACTATTAACAGTGCACAAATATAGAGTTTCAATAAAACATAAGGTTTCTCTTTGAGTGGATTGATTTTAAAGAAAGACTTCTGAAACACAAAATCGTAAACCCTCAAGAGAATGCTGTCAAAATAATCATCAGGGCTGGAGAGCCCACTTATCTTACAGCAGGTGGGCTGTGTAAGAACTTAAAAACTAAGAAATTGGTCAGGACTGGTGTTTTTTCAACACTGAAGCGATACTGCTATATTGTGCAGCAGTTCTGTATTAAAATACATCAACCACAAGGCCTGAGCGTTGGTGAAATGTGCAGATTCTTGTGTGTTGCATATTTCAGTCTTCTGGGCACAATAATCATTTTTATCCTTTATTAATATAGCATCAACACATTCCATAATCACTTTCACACATACACACACACTGTGGTTATATGTCATCAGAATTGTCAAAAAATATAGAATTGAATAAATAGATATCTATTATAAAATAATAGATTCTAATAAACAATTTGTACACAATATATATATATATATATATATATATATATATATATATATATATATATATATATATATATATATATATATATATATATATACTGTATATGTACAAATAGTCTGTGCCAGAAGTATGTCTTTGGTTATACACAAATGCAAATAAAATAAGTGACCCAAGAGACAGCAGCGGTGTATTAATGTATTGATCTGTGACAGTTCTATGCAAGGCATGGTAGCAGAAAATTCGTGAAGACTTAAATAGGATGAGTTCTGTACATGGTATCAGTTCTTGTGGGAAAATATGCTCCAGTGACTTATTGGCACCAGCGCTGGAATGTGGCATTTAAAAAGCACCTTTTTACAGTGGGAAAGAATGTGGTGAAGAATAAACAGTCTGACGTTACTAAATGGACCACGGTAATCTCATAACCAAGTTACAGAAAACTTGTTCTTGCCAGTCAGCTGGAGGAGACGCTTCACATATAGCAATACTTCTCAACAGACCCAATAGTTTCTGGGAAAAAGTGAATAGTGTGAAATTAAATGAATAACACCATTACAAGACTGCAAAATATTCTCTAAATACTGTGGGGTTTTTTTTTGGTCTTCTCTTTTTTCAACCAAACTACTATGTTACTGTGCTAAATTTCTATGGGGGTAATGGAATAAAATTTGCAAAGAACAAATTTGCGACTAATGTGCATGTCACAAAGTAATAATTTTCATTAGGCTTTTATTGCATTGCAAATCTTAATTGCCTATTGTGAACCTTTGACACCTGCTTGAAGGTGGCATAAAGTTTTGGAGCAAACGTAACAACTTTTTTATTACGTTTTATTACATACACTGCACACTATCAGAAACTATAAGATTCGCAATCGATATCCTACTATTCTTCGTGTGAGGGGCAAAGTTTTTGCAAAATCATTCACTTTGCGAACATTTATTTGCATTGCGAATGAATTGCGAGCAATTTTTGCGTTACCTACCAATATTACATTCGCCAAGATTCATATTCAACCTATTGCAAAAACCTGGCCATATCAAATCCGAAGCCTTAAAACCAAGTCACTTTATAGAAGGAATAGAAAATAATTAAGGGAATAGAAAAGTTTCTACGCAAGGATTTTGTTTTCCCCTTCCATAGCCTATTTTACATGTGCAAGGATTTCTTTGCTGAAATATTCAGGGTTCATCGAATTACTAAAATATTGATGTTACTGTGGAAATGGCACTGATGTATGTTAAACGAAATAATTTTTAAATTTTTTAAGGGATGCTGTCATGGGAAAACATGTTTTCTTCAAAACGCATCAGTTAATAGTGCTACTCCAGCAGAATTCTGCACTGAAATCCAATTCTCAAAAGAGCGAACAGATTTTTTTTATATTCAATTTTGAAATCTGACATGGGGCTAGACATATTGTTAGTTTCCCAGCTGCCCCCAGTCATGTGACTTGTGCCTGCACGTTAGGATGGAACTACTTTCTGGCAGGCTATTTCTCCTACTTAATGTAACTGAATCAGTCTCAGTGGGACTTGGCTTTTACTATTGAGTGTTGTTCTTAGATCTATCAGGCAGCTGTTATCGTGTGTTAGGGAACTGCTATCTGGTTATCTTCCCCTTGTTCTTTTGTTAGGCTGCTGGGGGGGAAAGGGAGTTGGTGATATCACTAGAATTGCAGCACAGCAGTAAAGAGTGACTGAAGTTTATCAGAGCACAAGTCACATGACTGGGGGCAGATGCCAGTATCCCTTTAAGGTTTTCTATCTCTGTAATTATAGACAAGTATGTACTTTGTAGGTTAAACTTGGACTTTGGTGGTTAAACTTGGACGTTGGTCTTTTTTTCAGCCCAACTTAACTAAGTAACCATATAACTCAAAAGCCCCTTCTTAATCTTGCTCCCATTGGTGCTCTCTAACTTGCTCGTCTGAATAACAAGCAAACTAAGGGGTATCCAGTGGGATGCCCACATTCTGCCCCAGCCAGCAACTTGCCTAGTCTAGGCATGAACCACAAGCATTTGCAAATATATATTATGGTTTATATCTTATTAGTTGCCCAGTGGCCTAAATTTTCCATAAGGCACAGGACAATGGCAAAGTTGTCTCTACACTACAGAAAATATTATTATATATTAGTTTAAATTTAATCAACCTTTGAAGAAATGTCATAAATCTTAGAACCCAATTCAACACATTTTTTTGTTACACCCCATTCATTGATAGACTAGCCAATACAGCATCTAGCCAGTGGTGGAGTAATCAAAGAAGACGTTTCACTACTCATCCGAGCAGCTTCTTCAGTTCAACTGACTGGTGTGGGAACTTCTCGGCATATAAACTCTTCCACTAATCCAATCACAATCGCACATTGTAACTCTTCAAGAGGTGACATCTGAAGAAAATCCAGTTGTTTTTAGATTTACCAATACTAGATATATCATGACCTGGATCAATGAAAATCTTCATAGTCATATAGCCAGTGGCGGAATTACCGGGAGTAAGGGTGGTGCAATTGCACCAGGGTCCATACCCCCTTGGGGCCAGGGTGCAATCGCACCCCAAATGTGAAGAACATTACTGGAGGGGGCGGTTGCACGACCTGCACCTGGGCCCCGCAATGTCTAGTTACATTACTGCATCTAGCTCACCTCAGTGCACAGTATAGGTGTCAGGTCTAAAGAATGTATACAGATACTGCTCTCTATGCTTCTAAAGTGAACTTCAGTAGCATCACAATTCCTTCTGGTGCTACGTAGCCATCAAAATTACTTATTTAGAAGACGAGCTTGTGACTTGTTCCTCAAAAGTGTGTTCTTTGAACATAATTGGATATTAGATTTTTATACACAAGTTAAGCACTTTGTTTTATTAAGAGTCCCCTCATTAATGGTGTATGTGGGTATGGGACGCAAAGGCGGACCTTGCTGGTGGGGACTTTTTTTTTTTACCATTAGTGGTAGTCATATTGGCCAGGAAAGTATGCACATTGGTGGGGCACAGGCAGGAATTCGCCTTAATATTATTGCCTTTGCCCTAACCCTAGTGGTGAGCTAGTGCACAATCCCTAGGGCTAAACTAAAGGTTTAGGCACAAGTACAGGAAGGGGTGATCTATTTGATCTATCCTGTTTAATAATTCTTACCTTCACTTTATTTCTTGAGTTCCCCGCACAAAGCATGAGGAAATGGGGCAGGTCTTTCCCTTACAAGATGCTCCAGGGAACACAAGTGTTTATTTTGATTCTTGTAATGTTGATTGACTTAAAATTACATTGCCTTTTGGAACCTGGTATAGAGCCAGAATTAAGAAGCCATTCAAGGTGAATCAAACATTTTTGTTCTGCTGCTTGATAAATACATCTGTCAAATACATTTCTGGCAAAATGTAAATTGGTAAGTACAGTATCAGCTGGGGGGGGGAATAAGAAGACGAAAAAGAGATTTGAGAACATGGTGATAATTATAACATAGCTAAACCATTCATGAGGAATTATAGGGCGTAAAGTGTACGGGACTGTTTTTTAATTTATAATGTACAAACAAATCAAAGGGATGTGTACTAAAGATAGGTACTAAATATAAATAGATTACGTATTTAATAGTTTGTGCCCCATCCCAAAGAGAGATAAACTGGATATATTCATATATTATACTGTACATTATCCTATGGAAATCCTTCTATTGGTAGTCTCCCCAAACAAAAATGTCACCAACAGCCCCCCCCGATACTTACCTATGGCAGTTGGCTAAGCCTCCCTAAAATGTCATTGTTCTCTTATGACTCCAAGCAGGAGTTACAGCAATAGGGGTCATAATGTGGGCGCCAGATGTTTGGGAGTATCAAAATTCTGCAGAGTGCTGCCTCATTTTACATTCAGGGATCTCAGCATATTAGTAAGTGTTTTGTGAATGAAATAGCATGGCCCAAGAATTGTATTTTGTTCTGCTAGAAACTACAACTGCAAAACCCTTATGGCAACTGCATAAATTTCTTGCTTTTCCTTATCTTGAAAATCATAGGGGGGACAGAGCTACACTATTGAAAGTTCTACATGGTCATGCAATCACTATACATTAGATACTCTTTGTTAATAATCAGTAAAACCTTTATACAAATTGTGTATTGTTAACTTGTCGACCACACAAGATAGTGAAAAATACAGCACAGTTATTCTGCTTAATTTTTAAATACCCTAAAATCCAAGTTTTAGTAAGTTCTGAATAGGGATGCACCGAATCCATGATTCGATTTGGGATTTGGCCAAGATTTGGCCTTCTTCAGCAGGACTCAGATTCGGCCGAATCCAAGTACCTGGCCAAACTCAATCCAAAAAATCATGTCACACAAACATGGAATTCCTCTTTCCCCCTCTTTTCCCTAATTTACATATGCAAATTAAGGTTTGTTTCAGTATTTGGCCAAATCTTCCTCAAAGGATTTGGGATTCAACCGAATCCTAAAATCGTGGATTCGGTGCATCCCTAGTTCTGAAAAGAACCAATATAAACCTATATAAATAAACAGATAGTGGTTAATAGTTGCCACCTGTAAAACCTCAGGGATGAATTGATGAAACAAAAGTATAGTGTAATTAACCTTTATTACTCATACTATTAATTGACATTAGTATTGCTGTTGTTGAATCTTTTATACTCCTGGGTCTTCTTTAATGAAAAATCTGTGTAAGAAATAGCTCATTCCCTCACTGTTTTTATACAGCTTCAGAGAGCCAATTCTCAAAACCCTACTGTTCATACTCACCAGTACCCCATAGTCCTCTTGCACATATACCAGGGCTCCCAGTCAGATGGCTTGTAAGGATTGGCATAAAATCTAATCAAGAGTCAATGCTAGCAGTAAGACAGGTTCATAGAATCAAAATGGGGGAGTTAAATAGTGATGAGAGCACAGAATATCTCTAATGGGTTTTGATATATTATTGTGACGTATCCCAAAACCCAGAGTACACCCCAAGGTCCTGGTCTAGGCTCGCACTTCTGCCTTTAGCAGCCACCTTTGGCTTCGGGAGGAGCCCTCCGCTACTCAGATGCTGCCAGAACTTAACATGAGAGGACTGAGTTGAAAGCCCTGGGCAGGCAAGGGAACCGTAACTTATAACTGGAACGGAGAACAAGGTGTTCAAGGGACAGGCTAGGTCTAAATCAAACAGACAATATGGTACCGAATCAGGAAGCTGAAGCATAGTCGAGGTCACAGGCCAATGTCAAACAAACTGATATCAAGGTACAAAGCAGGATCCTAAGGAATAGTTAAAGTTCAGGCAAGGGTCAGGACAGGTGGCAGATGATTCAGGAACTGGGACAGGCAAGGTCAAACACAGCTTAAACAATAACAGATCACACCCAGGAACTACCTAAATAGACCTGTACTGGGTAATGAGACAGAGATGGGGTTTTTATATCCAGTCAAATGGCTTACACAAATCACCTGTGGCCAAATTGGCAACAGGTGAAACAAGCCATTCTTCCTAGCAATAGCAAGCATAGGCATAGGAGTGAACCAGGGCCTTAGCTGTCTGCTCGTATAGAGCAGTGGTAACAAGAACGCCAGATCCCTGATTCAACTCCAGGCAGGTTATCACAGTTATATTGTAAATAATATACTATAAATAGTGCAACTCATAATTACGTTCACAACTAATTTGAGTTGAAAATAGTCCATCATGTATAACCCCTCCAAGTAAACCCCAACACACACAAATGTACACACTCACATCGACCCTTCCATACACTCACTTAAACTGTATTTGCCAATATCCATACTAATTGTAGAATTTTGTATCATAATATCCTATGATAGTATGCTTGTCGAAGAAATCATCCAAACCACTCTTAAAGGCATTAATAGAATCTTTGCATGTATACAATTTCTACCAAAGTGTATATTATTATATGTATATACAAATGTGTGTGTGTGTATATATATATATATATATATATATATATATATATATATATATGTACAGTACTCATATATTTATATATATATATATAGTTCACAGTTAGAAAGCACTCACGGCAAGTCGCTCACACCAGCGCACAAGTAAAATTGTATACTTTATTTTATTTACTCATTAAAAGAATCTTTATTTACTCATTTACTCATTTACTCATTAAAAGAATCTTTCTAACCATGAACTGTGTTGCTTATGGTGAGCAACTGGCCTTCGGCTGAAGATGTGGTGAGTGCCGATTACAATGATGGATATATATATATATATATATATATATATATATATATATATATATATATATATATAGTCGTGTTCCAAGGAATGACGCACTCCAGGACTTCATAATGAGATCAAGCAAAGTGAAGTTTATTTGTCAACGTTTCGGTCCAGTCTGGACCTTTCCCAAAACGTTGACAAATACCTTTTATTAAAGGCATTAATAGAATCTTTGCATGTATATTATTTGTTACAAAGTGTATATTGTAATATGTATATATTAATGTATGGTTATATATTGTATATTATATATAAATATCATATATATATAATATATATATTATATGATATATATTATTTGTATGTAGTATATGTATATATTATAGTGCATATATTGTTATGTATATTATTTCTACCTTTCATTTATGAACATTAAAAGAATTTTCCAGTTTGCAGCCCATTTTCCAATTAAGTCAAATCACTCTGCAAAGTGGCAACATCCTACATGGAACTTATAGTTCTGCACAATTTAGTATCAACAGCAAAAATAGAAACAGTACCTTCATTGCCCACCTCCAGGTCATCTGTTAAAGGGGCACCTCAACCTAAAATGTATCTGTCTTGTTATCTTGCTTCAAACGTAGGGAAGTGGTTGTGAAATTTCCGATCAAGCTCTACTTCAATGCCCAAGCTTTGGCCAGGACCCCCCTTGGAGGCCCTACATTTGGTCAAGGTATCTAGCAAAAGCAAATACATTTTCATCCCAAATCTCATCCTAACTGACCTTCAAGCTTTTTTTTGGGTTGTTTCTAGAAGAGCAAATTGTCTCCCAAAGTGTCCTTCAAACTCCCATTGCTGCAACACCTCAAAGCTAACCCCCTTTCCTTAAAGTTTGGGAGCCACTGGTGGTTATTGTTGTTAGTGACCACTTCTACAGTTGGCCAAGCCTCCTTTGCCAGATATTGCCAGGTGAAAAGCAAGGGGTTGGCAAAGAGATCATGACAAGGGCCATTGTTCTCCGTAGGCAAAACAATGTGGATCCTTTTGTTGGCACCAAACCGTCATCTTTGCTGCAGCATGTATGGGAAGTTTGTGTAAGCAAATACCCAGTGTCTAAGGGACCAGTTTCAATTTGGAGCTGCTATGGATGTAATGCAACCATGCAAAATGGAAAAATGAGAAGCAATGAAATTGTTTATTTTTATCCATATTGTTTTTATTCAGCCCTTTTAATATTGAAATTTCAAAGTATCAGGCGCAAAGTGACAAGCGGTTTCTATTTCCTTTCATAGGAAGGCTATCTTTTGTAATCTGCTGGTGGTGAATAGAACATTGTATACCGCTTGTAGGTGAAATTCCTCAGCCTTTTTGACTTTCCCCACATTTGACCTGGCTTGGCTTGCTCTTGGCTCTGTGCTTTGAAGCAGTCCTAGGCAGGAAACTTGCTGGCATTCCCTTTGAAAAACAGGCCAGAACATAAATGAAACCAAGCCTAGCATACATATTTGTTCATGATACACAAATTTTCTTTTAACGTTTTTCATTATATATATATATTTGTCAACAGTGGTTTAAACACAACCATTGATTAAAATAAAAACATATTGATTTAATTTTACCATAACCAGCTTAAATTTAGTTGTGCATACATTAAATGCTATTCATTTAGTAGTAACGGGAGTGAATTATAACTTCTTTTTGTCATAATCAGAAGCATCTTTAGACTGAGAGTTTATGTATCGGGGCTGTGCTGAAACAATTCAGCAGCAGTTCTTTTTACTGGATGTTGGAAAGAAAAATACAACATGGAGTGCTTTGATAAATCGGGCATTGGCTTGTGTATGGTATGCTGTGTGACTCTCGAAAGGGCGTATACATCTTTAAAGGAGCAGAAAGACCACAGATTAATATAATTTATGTAATTTAACGTAATGGTTACTTCTGTGTCCTTCTGCGGCTGCCAGGACATGACTTCAGGCATTTCCCCTATAAGCAATAGTTGCTATAAGGAGAGGAAAGGAGGAAGCAAATAACAGTTACAAGAAACAAAACAGAGTTTTGGGTCAGTCAAATCTGGAAAACAGCCAGTCCATAGAGCATCCAGACATATCAGTGATCCAACAGTTAACTATATTATTACTAACTTGCACCTATCCTTCATACAAAATGGCAGTGTCATATAGCTAGAATATTAGGTCATTGCTGTACCCCTGAAAAGAACACTATTACTTTATAGAGTTCATTAAAAACTACAGTTATGTTTAACTTTATTTATGGTTTTTTATAAAACAAAGAGCAAACAATTGGTGCAATTCTACATGTTTGTCTACTGACAATGGAACATAGAATTTCAGCATTTTATATCACTGCAATCAGGCGCAATTTTACACCAGATATACTAGTTAGTAAAGTAAACACAAAGGGCTATAACTCTGTGGAAATCGGATGGGCATGGACAGCATGCGGAAGGGACAGGGGAAAACACTTACATGCCTTACAGGGGAAAACACTTACATGCCTTTTAGCAATATTTAAATTAACTTATAGGAGCACGTCTGTTTAACCAAATTGTTGAGGCGAATCCCGACTGTACATATTCAAATTTGAGCAAGATCCTAAAAATGCATCATCTGTAAATAAAAATCTATCATTTTCATTTGAGCAGTATTGTAAAATCACATGACTTTAAAGGTTGTAGTTGGTAGTGGCTGAACACTTAAGGTTTCAGACAGATCCAAATCTTGCAGTAAATGCCGTAATTTGGCCAAGTACCCATTATCACTTGTGGCAGTGATGAACGATTTGTGATGCTTCAGGTGTTGCAGGGTAGGACTCCCAGCATGTAATATGGCTCGACTCCATTTCTTTTATACTAACAAAAAAGGCAACAGTCGCTATAACTGTAATATTCTCATGTCTTGTTATAATTGTAATTTAATTGCTCCATGAAAGTAGGATATGTGCTCACCCTTTTTCTCCAATGACCCACAGACCCCAGGTCCTGCGCTTCTGGGTTTGCAACGCTTTAAACAGGTAAGGTTGTAATTCAAAGGGAAAAACACTCACCAAATCGGACGAGTGGCTCGGATGTGTCGCCCCGAAGCTGTAGCTAAGGTGAGCTGTACTTGAAGATAAGAAGTCCACTCGTATAAAATCAATGGTTTTATTTCAGCAGGTTTAAAACATACAAAATCCTGACGCATTTCATATCCACGATACAATACAAAACGCGTCAGGATTTTGTATTCTTTTAACCTGCTGAAATAAAACCTTTGATTTTATACGAGTGGACTCACGGACTGCTTGCCGATTTCTAATTTTCTAGGACTCCCAGCATGCATAGCTGGCTGAAAGTGTCTGCAGATGTATATTATAATAGCTGCAGGGCAGTGAATGTGTTGTCTTTGAATCGTGAGATTGTGGTAGACAACAGCTGGAAGGCATGTAAATTCCCAGGCCTATAGCCTTTATAGGCAGTGGGAGTTCCAATCACAGAATGTTTGCCGGATTACTGTCTCTCTCTGCCTCTCCTGGTTTCACATTGCTAGAATGAAACAACTGATTATGCATGTCAGACATGAGGGGCTTGGAGTTAGGGGGCCGAAGCATTCAAATAAATTTATCTCTGTTAAATATACCAGCAAAAAGGGTGGCCTGTTGACAAAAAAAAATATTCATAAAAAGTAACATTTTTATGAGGTATTTCCTCCCTCAGCTGCCAGGAAATGTACCATATTTTTCCCTTTTCTATAATAATTCTTGACCGCCGCTGGCAAAGAGCCAAAAATAAAGCGACAGATAAGGGGGAACAAATGGCATCTGGACATTAAAGCTCTAAGAGCACTGGGCAGGAAAAAAAGGCACAAAAAATTACGGCATATATCTGGAATTTTCCAGCTAACGATGTACGGATGTGGTAGGGCTAGGGAAAAGGAGCCAAACTGAGCTTGCTTTGTTCACTGAAAGAGGCCCCTGTAACATTCCATTTAGCTGTGCATATTTTGGCTTCCCTTGTGCAGTCTAACGATATGCTGTGCATAAAACAGCTCTCTTGTTACTTCATGTATACCATTTCATGGCACCAATTGTTTCATGCATTTCATCATATCAGTGCTTTATGGCTTAGGGATGAGCAGGCCTGCAAATATTCAAGGGCACTGCTCCCAGAGCATGGCTAGAGCATCCCATTTCACTAATACCACTGCACAAAAAAGTCTAAACATTTAATAATTTCTTCAAACATGTATATGTATATATGTCATAGAGAAAACCAGATCTGAAGGATGATTGGTGTTCCCAGTGGTAATGCGTACATGCACATTTACAAAGTAGGAAACGTTATCCATGGTTTAGACATGCTACTTACAGTGAGCCAGTGTTGTAGGTTTTATGTTTCTGGGTTACATCCCATAAGGCAGAAATCCTCTGTCATGTAAACGGGAGTATATGGTTCATAAATTCTGCATTTGTTGAAACATGCGTTGATTGACTCCTTGGCTATATAGCTTACCCGGTGTCTTTGATATGTATGTATTTGTTTTTTACATGTTTATAAATAAAGTTTGTCTGTTGCACAAAATGCATAAGGCTATTGGATTCGACTCCTATATTAACTGTGATTATTTTACACTGGCTTGTTTGTGGTTTCTTTGTGTAAGTGCCTACCCAAGATGTTACATAGAACAAGTGAAACCCCCTACTTGCGTTGTGTAAATTGTTGACACTTTATCCCAATCCATATAAGGGGGTTATTGTCAGTTACAGAGAAGAAACCTCTGACTCAATTTTACTAGTAGGACAGTGGATAGTTCTTTTTGAGAATTAGGCAAACGCATATTGATAATTTAACCTGAAATGTAATATTCGTTTTGTAATTTACACATGGGATTGAAAGCATAACAAGTGAGAATCCTACAGTTTGAATACAGGCCTCAGGTGGAGTCATACTGGCTGCCGATGGAAACCATAACTAGAGGTATTTGTAAAATTTGCTTCTGTCTGTCGTAGGAACGGAATTCTAAGCAGCGCTGAGACAGGGACTGATGTTAATACACAGCACAATATGGTGTGGCTATATAAATAAAGGAAAATAATATTTCAGAAAAAGTCATGTTACACGGAATTGGAACATATCTGTGTGTATTTTTCTTCGAACACAGAGTAAGCAGTGTGCATATTCTTGCCCCCATCTAGTAACCAGGTATTTAGCATGAAAGGTCAGCAAGCAATATTAAAATAAATCATACACACAAGGACACGGCGGCAATGGCAAAAAGCTTTTTGAAAGTTTCCACAAAGAGCAGTTCTCCCTGCTTTTCCCACCCAGGGGGTTGTAAACATTGGCCAGCAGCCACTCAGCTGATGTGTCCTTCCAGCATGTTCAGCACGCTTGTACCTCCCTTAGTGGGTGCTGGAGGGCACAGCAGGCCATTTCAGAGCATTCTTTTCCTGGAACATTCAGGGACTCTGTTGCTAACGGAATTCAGAAGAGTGCCTCTGTGTTCCATCAGTGTCAGATGGGATATTTTCGATCTGGAATGATAGCTAATTTATACAGGGATGTTAGAGGATAGATACATATTTGTTTAGGGACTTGTCACGTGCTACCATTGCTGCAAAAACATGTTATGTCAGTGGATCCTGAGACATGCTCTAGTATCTGCCATTTGTTATCTCCCTGTCCACCAGGGCTAGTGTCACTGGATAAGTTAAGTGTCTGTCACCCTAAATGTGTCTGTTACCCTGGTTGCCGCAATGGCATTTCTTCACTGGCCCAAATACTGGGCATGCCTCCTGCCTCATAGAAATGGTTGCAATTGTATACTATAACTTTTCAATTGGTAGAATTTATCCCACTTGACATAATGGCAATATAATTCTTATAAATCTTAGTAAAGTGCTCAAATAATATACGTTTGTCAGATCTGGCTGAATATGTTCAATATGTCTTCTATTTGGTTCTCTTTATGATTCCACAAAACTGTCCCATTTCATTTTATAATCCACTCACTGCAACTCTGGGCAACAGTGCTGTGCTATAGTGATTTTAATAAGAGCAGCGATCGTCATTTCTTAAGGTAAAGATACTGTAAATAAAGTAAATGGGGCCTGTCACTCGATTCTTTCTCCACCTAGAAATGAACTTCACCCTTCACTGATCTGACACCCCCTGCCTGCATTTAAACATAGGGTAAATCCCTAGGCCAGTACCGCTTGCTACCCCCCACCAACTCCTTCACATGCTAACACGCGCACACGGAAGTGATTCCTTGTTATGTCGGACACACTTGAGATAGCTGTGTAGGAGATTTAAATAGCTATAAAATCTCCTGCGAGTTACCAGTACTTCAGAACCAACTCAGATGCGCCATGGCACCTGATTGTCCTGCCAATAATATTTGGAATTTTTAGCCAAAATGGACTCCAGTCTCCATTGTGTACTTGTAATAACAGATAGCAACTCAAGTGAAAGGAACAAGGGACTATGGTTGCCCATAACAGAGTTGCATCTGCGCCTTGGGGGGCTCTGTGGGTGCGACATACTGCTAGACCCAGTTAAGGCTGCTAGTCAGAAACATTACCCGTTAAGGGGTTTGTAATACGTAGCATCTTTCAAATTGTGGCGAAAGACGCTCCATCCAGTTGGGAACTAAAGTTGGTATTTGGAAGACAATTTGATTTAAATTGAGCCACGAAACTCAGTACCAATTTTGTTTACCATTCAGTCCATCATCTTCTTGATGATGGACATCCGGTTAGAGGACTGCTTTGAGCACACTGCTTGGTTTGTGAGCCATGGTGCAACGTGCTACATAAATTGCTGGTCCTATCGAGTACCATCTGAGGTTAGATAGCATTCAACTGAAGTTTGCGTCCAACATGAGGCGGTTATATAGCCCCATCTGAATAAAGGATACGTGAGTGCCTGGATTGGGGAGTGCATAGCTGAGCTAACACCATGTTGTGTGTAAATTGATCAGACTTTAGGTGTTGTCTAAAGTAACAAGACGTCTTCCCCTCTTATCATATTGGGTTCGGTAAGGACTTAATACATGTATGCCAAAGCGTAGGGTACCGTTGCAGAGTTACAGCTGTAACTGAGAGTGATTCAGTGCCTCAGGCTTCTTCTTAGTCTTGCCTCGATCCACTCCAGGGCTTCCTCCGTTGTGATAAAAAAGTGAGCATTATTAGCATTGCTGATTTTGAGCTTTGCGGGGTTTAGCATGCAGTAAACTAAATTTAGATCAAGCAGCCTTCATTTTACTCCAGCAAAAGTGCAGGTGCATGGAGTAGTCCGGGTATAGTGACACTGTTGACCCGTTATGCTCAAATTGTCCTGCTGCCTGTGCTGCTGTTAGAGCCATGTCTCGATCATGGAAGTGAATAAGACGTATCAGGAATGGACGCAGCGGGGCCCCTGGTGGTATGGGGCATCCTAGAATTGAGTTTGCACTTTCTATGAAAGCCGCTTGCGGGAAAAGCTGTTTGAGCCTCTGTTTGACAAAATCGGTTGGGTTATCACCTTCGGAGCCCTCTGGAAGGCCCACTACATGGACATTATTTCAACAATGCTGATTTTTATATACAGTAAATGCTAATGCTATTACCTTATACTTTCTGTCTTTTGTTTAATCTTTAGGTTAAGGGAATGTTTGTAGTTTCTATAATAAATAAAATAAAAAGCCACAATGACATAGGATTAGTTATAGATTTAGACCCAAGCTTGAACAGTATACTCATTCATGTTTGTAGTGACAGGCTTGGATGGCCAATAGGGTAGTGCAGCTTCCTAGCCAATAGCTCTTTCGTTCCAAAAGTCAGATACCCATCTCCAGATAGCTTTAAAATTGCTGAGCTGTGGCAGTGATAAAATGCCTTGTATGTTGTGTACTTAACTTCTTTCAGTCAATAAAAATAATAGTATGTTAAAGGAACAGTAACACCAAAAAATTAAAGCATTCTGAAGAAATTAACATATATGGGGTTATTTATTTAAATCTGGATGTTATAATTTGCTAAACACTGGGTTTAGTCCGAAAAATTTGAGCAAATAGGGAAAAGAGGCTGAAAAATTCAGGCAATTTGGGAAAGATTTGGATTTTCGCTCAATTTTATTGAATTTTCCAGCTCGATTAAGACAACTTTTTGTATTAATAAATAAGCTAAAATAGGGCATCGGAGTTTGGTCATGGTTTTTTTTAATAAAATATGAGATAAATTCAGATTTTAGTAAATAACCCCCATGATATCTGGTTAGCATGCACTGGTAAAAGTTGTGAGTTTGCTTTAGAAACACAACTATAGCTTATAAAAACAAGCTGCTGTGTAGCCATGGGGGCAGCCATTTAAGCTGAAAAGGCACAGGTTGCATAGTACATAACAGATAAGTCCTGTCCGATACAATGGTGTTTTATCTGTTATCAACTATGTAACCAGCTTGAATGGCTGCCTCGATGGCTACACAGCAGCTTGTTTACATAAACTATAGTAGTTTTTCTGAAGAAAACACGGCAGTTTAACCAGTGCAGAGCAACAGTACATTATATTTTAATTACTTCCATACACTTTCAATTTTTGGTGTTACTGTTCCTTTAAAACAGGAGTCAGAATCAAAGGATTTATGTATCGACTCCACAGCTCTGTCTTTTTCACTCTATTGAGCATGTTTTGGTCCAATGCAGTTTTCTGCTAAGTCTAATGCCAGATGAGGGCAAAAATCGGCCTGGTGAAATACACAGGCCAAGAATCAGCCCCTACACTGGTATTAGCATCCTCTTCTGTCTGAATAATTGTGTTGGCCCGTTTTTCAGCATGAAAATGAGAAGTTTCTTCGCTGAAATAATCCAAGTGTCCTTGCACCCAGCCCATCAAAATGACACTCGGATGCAGGCAGTACAGGATGCTAATGCCAGTGTAGGGGCTTATTCTCGGCTTGCATATTTCAGCAGGCAGATTTTCAGCCCTATTTGCCTAACAGGAGCACCGGCCCGGAGAATCAGGTAAGTGATTAAAATTACTGGGCGGCTGCCTAACCGTTGGCACCCTTCAATGATTAAGACTTTTTTCCTTCTCATTTAAATAGGTTTAACCATTGGAATGGCAGAGCAAATATTCACTAGCATAAGGCAATCATAAGAGCAACTACTGGCTTTACCCTAAAAGTAAACGTACTTGTGTTTGTAGAAGATAAAATATAGCCCGGAGGAGCAGTATAACACTAAGACAGAGGCAGATTAACTCTACTTTTTTAATTTACTTTCACCTGCATACAGCCAAAATCAATTATTATTTTTATAGTAAGAAGTGCCTTAATAAATAAATCTATTTTACTGTAGGTTGAGGCCACTCAAACGCTAGACTGCTCAATTATAAAGGCAGCTGTTTTTCTTTCCGACACAGGTAATGTATCAGACAGTGACTAATCTGGCAATACTTTCACCAAACATTACCACCAGAGAATGCCCAGTGTGTTACTTTAAATTCCTGGTAACTTGGATAAAAAAAATGTCCTTACACCCTCTAGATTCAGACCTAGGTTATGAAGAGTTGCCAATTCTTTTCAAAGTCTCAAAACAGCTGGCACTTTTTCCCCTCCAAGGAATGTGGTAATTACCTGATCATGTCCTATAGAGAAGGTGCAGAGCGCTCCGCTAGTTCTCCATTCTTACAATCGCTAATCAGGTATACAGAGGTGAGGTACATTTATCATTACGCTCGTAATAATTGTAATTATCTAAAACACCCAATCCATAATATTAAAATAAAGAAATATTCAAGACTTGTATTTTGCCTCTTATACTCTCCCCGTGAATTGAAATTAACTGAAATTTCATCTGTTCATTTTTTGCACACTTTAGGAATACATTAGCAAATTCCCTTAGGTTCACTCTGCTTGGGTAGTTAATTTCTAAACCATGAGCTCTAGGAACATTTAAAAGAAATCATATGTTGAAAGGGTCATATTAGGAGAACAGTATAAACAAGTCCATGAATATGTTTTGGACTACAATCAAGTTAAGTTGATAATTTAATTCTAGATTTGTATGTTACCCCAAGCAAACAGAGCCTCATCATAGAAAGTTTAGTTAGGTTAGGTAAAAAAAAACTTGAAAGAGCTAAGAAGCCTTATTTGTGCCCATGGCAGAAATATTTCAGATGACCACACATTTAGGGTTAGATGGTGTAAGATCTAATAACAGTAATAACGTCAGAAATCAGAATAACATGCATAGAGTGAAGAAGGGACCAGCCCTTTCAGCTTTAGGGAATATTTGCCCTATAGAGGATATTACTGATGCACTCGCATATATATATATATATATATATATATATATATATATATATATATATATATATATGTAAATATATATATATATATATATATATATATATATATATATATATAAAAATCCCCAAGGTGCCCCCCAACATACTATGATTTAGTTACATAGTTACATAGTTAAATTGGGTTGAAAAAAAGTCCATCAAGTTCAACCCCTCCAAATAAAAACCCAGCATCCATACACACACCCCTCCCTACTTTTGATTAAATTCTATATACCCATACCTATACTAACTATAGAGCTTAGTATCACAATAGCCTTTGATATTATGTCTGTCCAAAAAATCATCCAAGCCATTCTTAAAGGCATTAACTGAATCAGCCATCAGTGTACAAATTGCATTATTTTTGTTCAAGTGTATAACCTTGCAACCATGGCAATTTTCACATAATATAATAAAGAAGTGTTTTGTATGAGAGTTGAGAAAAATTTTGATTTGGCAAAATCCCTAGCATCAGACCAACCAGATCATTGTTCAGGTATGGGACCTGTTATGCAGAATGCTCGGGACCTGATGTTTTCCGGATAACTGAACTTTCTGTCATTTAGATCTTCATACCTTAAGTCTACTAGAAAATCATGTAAACTTTAATACACCCACTAGGCTGGTTCTGCCTCCAATAAGAATTAATTATATCTTAGTTTGGATCAAGTACAAATTACTGCTTCATTATTACAGAGAAAAAGGAAATCAGTTTTAAACATTTGAATTATTTGGATAAAATGGAGTCTATGGGAGATGGCCTTTCCATCATTTGGAGCTTTCTGGATAACGGGTTTCTGGATAACGGATCCCATACCTGTAGTATTTAAAGGGGTTTTTTTTTATTTAGGGTCGAGTTGTGATTTCTAAAAAAAAATTGAGGTTTTTGAGTTTAGTTTCACAAAAAAACAAATTTTTCAAGGGAGAGTGACTCGAATTTTTCGAGATTTATTGTGTCCCGAACCTGCTAAAAGTCCAAATCCAAAAATACTCCAACTAAAAACTTGGCCGATGTTCCTTTTACCAATTCAAGATGTTTTTTGCCTTCACGATTTCATGGTGTTTTGGGTTGTTTGACTATGGTTTTCACTCGAAAAACTCTATATAAACTCGATAAATTCGAGGTATTCAAGTTTTTTTCCCGATTGCATTCAATCGACTTTTTTGCATTCTGATTTTTTCATAAATAAGCAAACATTCAAGTTTGCTTAAAAGTTTATTCGAGTTGTAAAAAACCTCACAAACTCGACCTTTAATGAATAACATAACCTTGATGTTCAGAAAATTTTTATAAGATTGCAGCTTTGGTCATTTTTATTCCTTTTTATTATTTTATTACTTTTTTATTACTTTTTATTATTACTTTAAGACATTGCACTAAAAGTTTATCATGCCAATTAACAATTGAAGTCTATTGGGAGTGTAGGCAAAACATATACATTATCAAATGTTGAGTTGTGTTTTTGTTGTTGTGTTTTTTTAGGGTAGTTTCAGTCAAAACCCCAAATTTTAAGGGTTTTTATTTAATTTTTCAGGGTTTTGCAAAAACATTTTTTATTATATCCCATACAGGAAATAGCTCGAATTCAAAAATTCTCCAGCTACAACCTTTCAAGGCCATGTAGAAGTCAATCACAGAGGTCCCTTGAACCATTTGAAGATTTTAATAGCCTTCATGGTGTTCGTGTTTTTTTCACTCGAAAAACTTTAAACTCGATTAATACAAGCAATTACATTTTTTCAACTTGATTAATTTGAGTTTTCAGGTAGTAACCACGAATTCACCGATTGGAGTTTTTTCCATTTGAGTTATAGAAAACATTTGAGTTATGAGTTCATTAGAGGCATAAAAAACCTCAAGCCTCTAAAACTCAACCTTTGATAAATAACCCCATATACATATCGGAGTCGAAGGATTTACCCAATTTCCCAGCTGCCCCAAGTCATGTGACTTGTTCTCTGATAAACTTCAATCACTCTTTACTGCTGTACTGCAAGTTGTAGTGATATCACCCCCCTCCCTTTCCCCCCCAGCAGCCAAACAAAAGAACAATGGGAAGGTAACCAGATAGCAGCTCCCTAACACAAGAAAACAGCTGCCTGGTAGATCTAAGAACAACACTCAATAGTAAAAACCCATGTCTAACTGAGACACATTCAGTTACATTGAGAAGGAAATACAGCAGCCTGCCAGAAAGCATTTCTCTCCTAAAGTGCAGGCACAAGTCACATGACCAGGGGCAGCTAGGAAATTGACAAAATGTCTAGCCCCATGTCAGATTTCAAAATTGAATATAAAAAAATCTGTTTGCTCTTTTGAGAAATGGATTTCAGTACAGAATTCTGCTGGAGTATCACTATTAACTGATGTGTTTTGAAAAAAACATGTTTTCCGATGACAGGATCCCTTTAAGGTTTACCTACAGCGTGTTTTCTAAAGTGTTGGGTTTAAAAAAAAAGATCCCTTTGCTTTCTGTGATCAGTCGGGTCATAGGAGCAGTTTGCTCTGTCCGTCTAGGAATATGGTCCCCTATAATTGTGCCCTGCAATGTACAGTATTATGAACACAGGTAGATATAGATGTCAGAACAGGAAACTCACAGATTACCACAGCATCCGCTTTTTATGTTTTCTAGAATGGCAAGAAGATAGCAAATATCAATTGTACACATAGAAAGCATGCAGGCAGCACTGTGCAGATTACTTACCAGATAGAAGGGCAACGTGTTGCAGTGCTTTGTGTGGGCACGAGCTGCTGTTCAGAGAAATCTCAGGTGTTTGACTTCACATTCATTATTGTGATGCAAAACATGCATTCACACAGTATACAGTGAGCTACGTATTTAGATTTCCTTTTAAGCCCTGCTCATACTAAGAATCAAACTAAAATAGCACGGTTATATTTTGTTGGCTTTGAAGGGGTGGTTCACGTTTACTCTTAACTTTTGGTATGTTATAGAATTCGTATTTCCCAGGGAAAATGATTAGTGAATCACTTACGAGTGGTAACCGTTATTATTGCTCCTTTAAAAGTAAATCACAAATCTGCCCCTTTGAGGGTTTCATTGAACTCAGTCGAATACATGCATTTTTTAAATCTTTTTTTTTTTGTTTATCTCTATTTTTTTCATCGTTCTTCTGTCAGTAATAACTGTTAACACTGTAACTGATGTGGGCTAAGATGTGCCATATTGGAACATTTTAGCAGAGAAATTTATGACCCAGATGTGTTATAAAACCAGCATATCTGGTGTGAAACCACTAAGAAAGTTGCGTAGAGGTACCAATCACAATGAGTTTGTGCATATATGATTGGTTTAAAGAACAATGGATGCCTGGACCTACATGATGACTTACATTTTCCTGGAAGTTATAATGAAACGTTTAAGTAATGTAATGTAGGGATGCACCGAATCCAGGATTCGGTTCGGGATTTGGCCAGGATTCTGCCGTTTTTGGAAGGATTCAGATTCGGCTGAATCCTTCTGCCCGGCCAAACCAAATCTGAATCCTAATTTGCATATATAGAGCATATTACAAGGGAGTAAAAAATGTTTCCCCTTCCCACCCCTTATTTGCATATGCGGATTCGGTATCCAAAATAGTGGATTCGTTCGCATCCGTTCCCATCCCTAGTAATGGACCATGGCTATTAGGTAATGAAGATAAGGGAAACACTTTACTGCAAAGTATTCATAGTGGTTAAAACCACCCAATCAGAATCCACAATTGATTTCCAACCCAAAACTGTTTGTTTAATTAAAGGAAAATGTTATGCCCAAAATGAATACTTAAAGGGGTCCTGTCACCCTAAAAAATAATGACAAATTATTTTTTTATCCTGTTAGTTGAGCAAAATAAAACATACCTACACTACATTTATTATTTAAATTTTATTTCCTTCAGTCTTGGTATTACACAAACACAGCACGCAGGCAGGAGCCATTTTGTGGACACTGTTATTAAGACAAGTTGTATATCACATCAAAATCTTGTGAATGAGCCCGAATGGGGGAACTAATGTTCATACACATTGCCCTACACAATTATAGAGTGTGAGGAGGGAGGAGGAATGTAGGAGAGCAGTGACATCTAGGAAGTGCTGAATGGAAAATGAAAGTAATTGACTGCCCCACCTCTTTGCCTCAGGCATAGAGGTGGGGCAAGTAATAATTGATAAGATTTTTAAACTCCTTTATAACAAGTATGGATGATTTAATAAAAAAAAACAATTGGGTTCCATGTTTAATTTGCAAATGACTTTTGTTATACAGCCTTTTATGTGTAGGTGACAGGTCCACTTTAACCAACCAATATATCATATATATATAATATTAAGCGGCATATCAAAGAATCTTACTAAACTGGAATATATATTTTAGTAAATATTGCCTTTTACATCTCTTACATTGAGTCACGATTTTGTGATGGTCTGTGCACTGCTTTAGAAATCACATGACCAGAAATAATGCAGCTTTAACTGTAACAAGAAGAAGTGTGGGAGCAAAAGACAGATCTTTATGCCTTAATTGGCTCATGTGACCTAACATGTATGTGCTCATGTGACCTAACATGTGTGTGCTTCGTCAATCATAGGGGGCAGACCCGTAGTTTTTAAAATGGCAATTTTTTGTTTAGGATTACCTAATGGCACATACTACTAAAAAAGTGCATTATTGTGTACTTACATTATTTACATTATTAATAAAAAAAAATGTAAATTGATTTTCTTTAATATACAGTGAAACCTACATTTTACATCCCCTGATTTTAGGTTTTCCCTTACTTTACATTGTTTTTTTGTGGTCCCAACTTGATATTATGCGTAATACTAATTTTACATTTTCCCTAATTTTACATGATTTTATTTATTGCATTGTCTTGATAGTCCATGTTCATATTAACCTTTATTACCCTACTTTATAACCCATACCTCCCAACTGTCCTGACTTTCTCTTTGCTCTCCTGTACTGACGCCAGAAAACATACAAACAGGCCCCGATTTCTGGATTTGGCGCCCCTAACCCACCGGGTCCTAGTCAGGCCCTGATTTGTGGTGAGACCAGTTGCGGCAAGTTGTTAGGGGCGGCATGCCTCTAAGCCGCTTGCTGAAGAGCGGGCGCTAGAGCTGCGTGGCCCAGCGCTCCGGTGAAATCCGCCCCTGGTCCTAGTGCCCGCGATCGCATCGTCCCCATCTCTGTGCGCATGCGTCGGAGCACTGGGTACTATGCGTCCCCAGTGCTCCTTGGATTGTGACTTGGTGGCATGCTTAGCCACAAATCCAGGCCTGGATAGAATGTTTCTGAAACTTTATAGCAGAGAGCCCAGAACACTCAGCAGCTGAACTTCGATACTTTTGTAACAATTTAAGATAAGCAATGATACAATTGTAGGGCCGCATGCATGCAGAGGGCCGCATGTGGCCCAGGATGGATATGAATGCGGCCCAGCTTGAAGAAGAGAGAAAAAGAAGAGTAGGGAAAAAAAGAAAGAAATTAAAAAATAAATGTATGGAAATACAGAGAAAACGAGAGTGAAATAACACTTAGTGCTCTCTAAGTCTAGACACATTAACCACCTAGGTTGTAACCTGTGGTGACCTGTGGAGTAGGAAGGAGGGGGGACTCATATAGCTCCATCTGGTTATCCAACTGGTATTGTAGTTCTTTTCTGTGTATTTGCTTTACTTTTACCAATCAAAAGTGTTTGTGTATTTCATGTGTGGCCCCAGACAAGTTTTCTTTTTCCAATGTGGCCCAGAGAAGCCAAAAGGTTGGACACCCCTGATTTAAGATAAGCGAATCTCTTAGGAGAATTGAGAGTAGCAGCTTAAAGGGCAATTCACTTTCATTAGCAAAACACATAGGGATCACTAGTGCAGCCTAGCTAAGCCTATGTAGCATGGATGTGTTTTAGAAACGGTTGACCTAAAGGAGAATGAAACCTGATTAGAAATGCCAATTTTTATATACTGAACCAGCCTACGGGTTCAGCATCTCTATGAAGTAGTGATCCAGGTCTTCAAAGTCACAGGAGTTTCCCATCTTGTATTTTGTTAGGAGTGTCTGTGACACGCACATGCTCAGTGGGCTCTGGGCAGCTGTTGAGAAGCTAAGCTTAGGGGTCGTCATAAATAATCAAGCACAAAATGACGTTTGTCTTCTATAAGCTGATGCTAAAGGGCTGGTGATTAAATTCTGATGCTAGTTGTGCTGGTTACTGCGCTGCAATGTACCAAAAATATGTATTATTTACTAATCAGCCTTATATTGTGACATTTATATTCAGGGACATCAGAGGGTTATAAAAAGGTGAAAAACTTCAATATTAGAAAAATTGTCACATATAATAATAATAATTGAACAAAGTCTTTATTTCTGGTAAACTGTTTGACAACAACTGAACTTAAAAAAGTTTTGGAAGGTGAAGAATCCCTTTAACTTTCTAACAATGTACTACGTCTCCCCAAACTCAGTTTCCCTATTCTCCTAACTGCTGCCTGTACAGAAACGTATCCCAGTGAATGATTGTGAATGCCTAGTTGGATCTAACAAGCTGTTACTTCCCGGTTGTTCACACATCGGTTAGTAATTTTCAGGGCCACACAACCCCTGCATATTTCCCAACTAAAGCCACTTTCCCCAATAGTTTTCATCACTGTAATCTCAGGAACCACTAACCCTTCCATGCCACAACAGCGGCAGCAATGATGAATGATTAAAAGAAACCCTTGGGTTGATTGTACATATAATTTTTCTCAATGAAAAATGTACCTGTTGGAACCAAGAACCTATTTCTATGACCATTGTAAAAAGAAAATGCCACATAGACTTAAAGGAGAACTAAACCCTACAAATGAATATGGTTTAAGATGCTATATTTTACATAATTAACTTATTGCACCAGCCTAAAGTTTCAGCTTGTCAATAGCAGCAATGACCCAGGACTTCAAACTTGTCACAGGGGGTCACCATCTTGGAAAGTGTCTGTGACACTCACATGCTCAGTGGGCTCTGAGCAGCTGTTGAGAAGCTAAGTTTAGGGGTCGTCGCAAATGAACAGAAAATGAGGTTGGCCTGTATTATAAGCTGATGCTACAGGGCTGATTATTAAATTCTGATGCTAATTGCACTGGTTTCTGTGCTGCCATGTAGTAATTATCTGTATTAATTACTAATCAGCCTTATATTGTGACATTTATATTCTATGTGTACTGTATATTGTGAGTGGGTCCCTAAGCTCAGTATGTGACAGCAGCACAGAGCATGTGCAGTGAATCAGCAGAAAAGATGATGGGGAGCTACTGGGGCATCTTCAGAGCCACAGATCTTCCCTGCTAAAGGGCTGTGGTTGCCTTGGGCTGGTACAGAAGCCCAAAACATAATGTACAACATTTCTAGCTACTTCTTTAGTTAAGCTTTAGTTCTCCTTTAAGGGGTTGTTCCCCTTTGAGTGAGATAATTTGCAATTGGTTTTCATTTTTTATTATTTGTGGTTTTTCAGTTATTTTGCTTTTTATTCAGCAGCTCTACAGTTTGCAATCTCAGCAATCTAGGGTCCAAATTACCATAGCAATGATGTATTGATTTAAATAAGAGACTGAAATATAATTAGGGATAGTAATATGAGTAATAAAAAGTCACAATAACATCACAAGTGTAGCCTTACAGAGCGTTTGTTTCTAGATGGGGTCAGTGACCCCCATTTTAAAGCTGGAAAGAGTCAGAAGCAGAAAGCAAATAATTTAAAAACTATACAAAATAAATAATGAAGCCCAATTGAAAAGTTGCTTAGTTGTGGTCATTCGATAACATACTAAAACTTAACTTAAAGGTGAACCACTCCTTTAAAATATTACCATATCCTTTTAAAAAAAATCTGAAATGGTTGTTAAATTGATTCTTGCAAATCTATATCAATCAATGAAATAAGCAACATAAACTTACTGTCGGGGAATGACTTACATACAGCTAAAATGTTCAGCTGTAAAGAAAGGGGCATCAGATGAATGTGTGAGAAATACTAAGAATTTGGTTGTTAGAAGATATGCTTTCCTAGAAATAGCAGCCAACCTTTTCCCCTTAACGCATTTCATAGATAGTTTGAACAGAACTTTCTGCATTTGTTTATAGCGAATGTTTTGAAGAAACTCTGTAAGTACTTTACATGGAATAAATAAGTTAATAAACCATATTCCTGCTCCTGAATCCTCAAACTAAGGTGGGGAATGATTTTAAATAAGATCACAAGCTGCATTTTACTAATAGGTCCTTTTTTAACTTATTTTTAGTGTGCAACTTTATATGAGCATAGTTACACCCCTCATGCCTTTACCACCTGTCTCTTTCTCCTGGGTCCATCGGTTCTGGCCCAATTTATGGCTTTGTTTCCCCAAAAATATAATCATGAAATTCAGTAACCAGCATAAAATGGGTATCTTCAAGAGAGTTGAAGTTGCATCTATGAAATATAGCAGAACCAACACTGCACTCTCTAGCAAGCATATGTGCTCAAAGGTACAGCATTTTATTACAGTGAGATATAAGGAAAGGTTTTTAAAGGGATCCTGTCATCAGAAAACATGTTTTTTTCAAAATGCATCAGTTAATAGTGCTACTCCAGCAGAATTCTGCACTGAAATCCATTTCTCAAAAGAGCAAAGAGATTTTTTTATATTCAATTTTGAAATCTGACATGGGGCTAGACATTTTGTCAATTTCCCAGTTGGCCCTGGTCATGTGACTTGTGCCTGCACTTTAGGAGAGAAATGCTTTCTGGCAGGCTGCTGTTTTTCCTTCTCAATGTAACTGAATGTGTCTCAGTGGGACATTGGTTTTTACTATTGAGTGTTGTTCTTAGATCTGCCAGGCAGCTGTTATCTTGTGTTAGGGAGCTGTTATTTGGTTACCTTCCCATTGTTCTTTTGTTTGGCTGCTGGGGGGGAAAAGGGAGGGGTGATATCACTCCAACTTGCAGTACAGCAGTAAAGAGTGATTGAAGTTTATCAGAGCACAAGTCACATGACTTGGGGCAGCTGGGAAATTGACAATATGTCAAGCCCCATGTCAGATTTCAAAATTGAATATTAAAAAATCTGTTTGCTCTTTTGAGAAATAGATTTCAGTGCAGAATTCTACTGGAGCAGCACTATTAACTGATTCATTTTGAAAAAAAAAAATGTTTTCCCATGACAGTATCCCTTTAAAGATAGCCCTCTTCTTCAGTTGCCCAGTGCCCTTCTTCAGTTACCTATGGGTCCCCCTTGAAACATTTGTCCAGGTCTCAGTAATACCTGCTATGTTTCAGCTATTTCCCCAAAGCATCTCTGCAAATTCCTCAGATAGATATCTCCCTACCCTGGGTCTTTCTGTGTCACCTCTACATACCAATGCCATCCCATTCAAAAACCCAAGCATAGCTTCCTAAACAGAAGTAAGACAAGGGAATCTGTAGTTGGTAAAATAACGAGAAAGCAAAAAACTCTATAGCTAGAGAAAAATAGAGCTCAATCTCAATTAAAGCAATATCATTTGAAACACAGCATGAGCTACCCAAAATACTAGTGAGGGGACCAGAGCCAATAACTCTGATAACAAAGGAAACCCTTTAAGACAATAATGGGCAGATTTATCAAGGGTCGAAGTGATAATTCAAAATCTAATTTTTTTATGGCCAAAACTGTCAAATTCGACTAGTGAATTATTAAAATTCAATTCGAGTTTTTTTTATAATTTGAATTTGATTTTCGAGATTTGTCATACACTGGCCCTTTCAGAGCTCGAATCTGACTATTCGCCGAATTTCTGTTTTAGTCAATGGGAGACATCCTGGGCTCTATTTGGAGTTGTTAGGTGCCTTCCTGACATATCGAGTTTTTTTCGGGGGGAAAAAAGTCAAATAGAGTTTTTAAAACTCGAATCGAATTCGATTCGAATTTTCGGGTCGATCCTATTCACCCAAGTTTGGAAAATTCGATTTTTTAAATAAATTTCAATTGGTTGAATTTCGAGTTCATGGGAGTTTTAAAAAAGTCCCATGAATTTAAAATTCGACCCTTCAGTTATATAACCCCATAACGTAATCCCTACTCGCAATGGGGCGTTTGTTGCCTAAATGCCAGCCAATCCAATACTCCCTACATCCCCCCTACATCTCCTGCTCTTCGAGAGGCATCAAGAGTACAGAGAACACAATTGTCTATGCACTAGAAACTAGAAAATTGCAAAAAAAATTTAAATGTGGCTCTGAAAGTTTGTGCCTGAGATAAGTTTTTAACTTGTAAATTACACCGAGCAGAAGGCTGTTACTAGGGGCTTATGAACGAGTCAACATATCTAAAACTACAGGATAGGTGTGTGTGTTTATTTCATTTCTAATTCCTGTATCATTTCAGAATGTTTATTTAGAATGGGTGTAGTACTTTATGTTGTTTGTAAGAAAGCTTTGTCGGTATTCTCATTGTGAAAATAATCCTCATTGTTCTCATCTGTTTCTCATTTTGAAAATGAAACTGCTCCATCTCTCCAGTTGTTCTTTAATCCAGTCAATTAGCAGTAACCGAGCAGAGGATGGCCTATCTGTGCAAATCAGAAACTGTTTATAGATTAGTTATAGTCAAGAATGTTGTTGTCAGACCTTGGAGCACTGTTCAAAAACTTCAAAAACAATATATGAAAAAAGTAAAGTTTAGCTGAAAAGTCGATTTAAGTAAATTAATCAGAAAATGGCACTGAAGACCTTAAAGGGATACTGTCATGGGAAAAAATTTTTTTTTCAAAATGAATCAGTTAATAGTGCTGCTCCAGCAGAATTCTGCACTGAAATCCATTTCTCAAAAGAGCAAACAGATTTTTTTATATTCAATTTTGAAATCTGACATGGGGTTAGACATTTTGTCAATTTCCCAGCTGCCCCATGTCATGTGACTTGTGCCTGCACTTCAGGAGAGAAATGCTTTCTGGCAGGCTGCTGTTTTTCCTTCTAAATGTAACTGAATGTCTCCCAGTGGGACATGGGTTTTTACTATTGGGTGCTGTTCTTAGATCTACCAGGCAGCTGTTATCTTGTGTTAGGGAGCTGCTATCTGGTTACCCTCCCATTGTTCTGTTGTTAGGCTGCTGGGGGGGAAAAGGGAGGGGGTGATATCACTCCAACTTGCAGTACAGCGGTAAAGAGTGATTGAACAATTCACATGACATGGGGCAGCTGGAAAATTGACAAAATGTCTAGCCCCATGTCAGATTTCAAAATTGAATATAAAAAAAATCTGTTTGCTCTTTTGAGAAATGGATTTCAGTGCAGAATTCTGCTGGAGCAGCACTATTAACTGATTCATTTTGAAAAACATTTTTTTCCCATGACAGTATCCCTAAGCAAATCACATATTTAAGATGAGATCGTAAGAAACCTGAATAGTGGTGAAATGCTCTGATCCTTCCCTAATTCCCTAATTTTTTACCTCTTTCCTCTATCTTGGATTCCCCCTGTTAAAGTAAAATAAATGGGTAACTATTTCACATTTTTATTGGTCAATGTTTAAATAATGTACAATTAAGATGTTTGTCATGTTGCAAAGGGACCTTTCCATAATAATGAGGAGAATCCTTTTTCATGTCTTCTTATGTTTCTTTCAATGTTTCAATGTTTATTTGAAAATGAGAAAAATAAAGAATATGTAAAAAAAAAATGATCAGAAAATTAACCTTAAGTGGACCATAATAATGCTCACTTTTCTAAAAAACCTTTTTGGGAATTCTGTTATATTCCCAGGAATGGTGAATCAGCATTTTATTTGCTTAGAATTCTTAGCAGGATATTTTAGGACTCATATCTTATCGTCTTTATTTCTTAGAACTGTCTGGAAATGCTTTGCAATATATATTTTTCATGAAAAGCTATAAAACACCTTTAACGGCATGCTATTTTCCATCCCACCCCCATGGTGATAGAGGATGCAAAGCTCCACTTATAAACATAGCTGGGACCACCTGCTTTATTGCCTCTGAGCAGTAGCATAATTAGTGGGTGCAGAATTGCACCAATTTTTCATTTATCACTTAGAGGCCCATTTATCAAAGGTCAAATTTAGAATTCATGTTTTCGCGTTTTTAAGATTCTAATATACTCACAATTCGACTGGATATATGAAAATTCGAATCATATATGATTCATATTCAATTTGTACAAATCCAGTTTTTCTCCCAAAAAGAAAAACTCGAATGTCAGGAAGGCTATTAACATCTCCATATGGCTTAATGTACCTTGGCCATAGACTTGTAAATTAACTTGGCAGTTTTTAGGTGGTGAATATTAGAATTAGGACTTTTCCATGGTCGAGGTGTGATTAATCTCACAGTCAAATTTACATTTGAATAGGGGATTAAAATTCAAATGTGTGAATTTTCACATTTGGAAATTCGAATTTATTATTCAACCATTGATAAATCTGCCCTTAGTGTAATTTGCAGCAGGCGGGGGCACAAGTGTGTGGCCCTTATTGCTCATTTGCCCTGCTCTTGCCCCCCCCACTGGCTGTGATCTGCATGGATGGTGATGGATGATAAATAAATGACCATATGATATTTGAAGGTTGCTGTAGTACACGCTGCCTAATCCTGAATGCCAGTTCAAGTCATAGTTTATTATAAATTATGACATAAATTATAAGTCATTTTAGGCCTTTGTTCCACCAGTTTAGAAGAAGAGACTATAAAGACAGTGTTTTGTACTCAGACCTTGCTAGTGATGGGCGGATTTATTCGCCAGGCGCAAACGTGTAGCGAATTTTCGAGTTTCGCCGCCAGAGTTGGATTTGTGAATTTATTCACTGGTGGCGAAACTCGTATATTCGCTGCAAATATGCAATTTCGACACCGGCAACAATTAAACGGATGCCCATTGACTTTAATGTGCGTCAAATGTCGCCGGCTTTGGAATTGTCACCGGCATCAATTTTAACGCCAGGGAATTGACCCCGACTTCAAAATTCGCGCTTCCCGTTTCGATTGACCACGAAATTCATGGGAAATTCGCAAATTTCGTGGGGAAGCGAAACGGGACAATTTCACCCATCACTAGTCCTTGTTGATCTTCCATTGTGGATTGTGGAACAAGCTCCTGCAGATAGTTAGTTCTTTGAATTAGAAAAAGAAATATCCAATCCTGTTTACAAATTTGAGATGAAGTGTGAATAGGGTCCAGGAGAGATTTCCTACGTAAGTGGGTTTATTTACTTTGAAAGCCCAAGGAGTCACAGAAAGGGTTCTAACAGACTAGACTCAGCATGTAGATATTACAAGAGAATAGCCAGAGATTGGTGATAGAGGAGAAAGAAAATTCCACGCATAATATCATGTAAAATACCAAGGATATTAAAATGTTATTAAATATTTCTTCTAATAGTCCCTAACAGTCACACCACCCTACAATCCAGAGACAGTCACTCAAGATATTCCACAGCTTTTTGGCTACTCTGTTTTATTTCGGGATTCTTAGCTGTATAATTTTGGCCTTCTGCATGCCCAGTTCGCCTTTACTCTATTAACTCACCTTCCTCTTAAAAACAAACATAAATCTTTTGCAGCCTTTGTTTACACCATGACTTATAACACTTGTGATATTTGAGGTTTACACTAAAGTCTCTTATTAATGTCTCTTATGCCCTTTGGTTCCGTTTTTTTTTTTTTTTGCATAATCATGTTTTTTTTTTTTTAAATAATAGAATGCTTGACACCTAAAACCTGGATTACATGTAGCCTCTGTTGTGCCCATTATCGTGTTATATTGTTGCGCCAACTAAATGTTGTCCTAATGGAGGTTGTGTAACTGAGCATGGAAAAGTGGCTGTATGAGAACCATCATGACGGGGGAAAATAAATTTGGTTGTGCATCTTTGTGCACTTTGCTCACTTTTAAAGGAGAAGGAAAGCTACCGAAGCAGTTTATTGCCAAAAGTGCAAGCTATAACACTATATTTATTCTGCAGAATGCTTTTCCATACCAGAGTAACAGCTCTAGAAGCTCTCTCTGTTTGTTTAGGATAGCAGCTGCCATATTAGATTGGTGCAACATCACTTCCTGCCTAAAATTCTCTCCCTGTTTGCACATAGCCTGGAGCTCAGATTACAGCAGGTAGGGGAGGAGGGAGGAAAGGGAGCAAACTGAGCATGCTTAAGCCCTAGCCCTGGAGGTTTAAGCTAAGGTAAGGAAGTCTGTTACACAAGCCCATGTGTACAAAATAGAAGGTAATAAATTAGGTGTTTCTTTTGACTCAGAACAGCATTACTTTGAGGGCTTACTGGTGCATTTATATAGGCCTTTCTGATAAAGCTTACTTAATTTTAGGATTTCCTATAAAATGGCCATACACAGGCCAGTAAAAGCTGCCGACAGAAGATATCACCAGCTTATTGGCCAATGTAGGGGGCCCTCTGATGGGCTTCCCAAATGATATCTGCCCGAAAATCGGGCAGATATCAATCAGACAAGTTTAAAAATCCTGTTGGCGCAAGGATTGCTTCAGCTCATTGGTGCAGTCTTGCTCTGACCTCCTGTGTTCCTGACATTGAGATCCAATTGTTGGACCCTAGGGCCCTCGATCAGATCAGCCCAATATCACCCACTTCAAAGTGGGAATATCAGGAAATCCCCTTTTTTGGCAACCTTGCCAAACTAGTGTATGTTTGAATGTATGGCCAGATTTAGGCCGAGGGCACACAGGGTATATGGTCTGCTTCTCCCCACCTGTATTTTGTGTCCTGGCTTAGTTAATGCAGCTCTATCTCTCTCTCTCTCTCTCTCTCTCTCTCTCTCTCTCTCTCTCTCTCTCTCTCTCTCTATATATACATTTTCGAGGTTGTGAGCACTGCAAAGCTTCACTATCTACACGTACAACAGTAGACAAACAGCCATTCACCTTTATTAATAGCCCTACCTGATAAACTTCTTAAACAGCATTTCCTAATTAAATTAAGATACTTTAAAAAGTGAAATGAATCAGCCTCAATGTGTTTGTTGAGTGCTAGACACTTCTATCATGGGAACAAGCTACTGTAAATGTATTCTTATCTGGAAACTTAAAAGAATGCCGGTAAATATTTGTTTGGTTTCTATGGTAAGAGGGAGGGGAGCATAAAAAAGGTTTTTTTTTGTTAAAACCACAGTGTATTGGACTTTGTCAAGGGGCAGAAACTTTTTTTATTATGCTTGTTGCCAAGAACATTTATAGTTATGATGCAGGCTATGATTAAAAAACTAATATGAATCAGTGGATGACACAGTCCAGAGGGATATCTAAGATACCAGTGGATGAAGGTACAAATGTGCTCCCAGCTAGAAATCATTAGTGCCGTTGGTTTGGTCTTGAGATAATTCACCTTAGGCAGAATCTTTGTACCAGTTCTGGTAGAGCCATTCAAAAAAATGAGAAAATACCAGAGAGCAAATCAGAAGAGTGGAATGCAGAAGAACAAACACAGCCAGATTCAAGAGTATTTTTATTGAGCCGTGTCACTTAATGTGGGCGACATATAAACAAAACTGATAATGATTTTAATTTTTTTTTAAATTTGATTTATTTACACAAAATGGAGTCATTTGCTGAATAAAAAAAGGGAGACACAGTAATTCAAGATGCCTGGAAGCTACAAATCATTGGAACAAAAACCTGCATTAGTAGAACCAGAGGCTATATTTATAGGTCAGGTTGGAAGGGTTGGAGGTGGCTACTAATATTCTCTACCAGTTATCACGCAGTAGGCCAGATTTAGCTGAGTTGCATCTCTTGTTTAACCTCATAGAAACTCAATAAACGTTTCAGACAGGTTATATTTGTTGAGAAATACTCGTCGATTTTTACGATATAAACTATGTGATAAGTTTTTTCTCATAGAATTACTGTAAATCTGTCCTAAATGAAAAACATGGGTTATCTCATGAAAATTTACCTTTAAGTTAACAAAAACGTAACGTTATGTTATAGAATGGCTAATACTAAACAGCTTTGCAATTGGTCTTCATTTTTTCTTTATTATAGTTTTTGATTGATTTGCCTTCTTCTAACTCTTTCCAGCTTTCAAATGGGGGTCACTGACCCCATCTAAAAACAATTTAATTACTCATCTTTCTATTCAGTCCCTCTCCTATTCATATCAAGTCTCTTATTCAAATCAGTGCATGGTTGCTAGGGGATTGAACTCAAAAACCACAAATTGAAACCAATTGCAAATTATCTTACAAAATCACTTTCATAGTACAGTACATCATACTAAAAGTTAATGTTAAAGGTGAATGGTCCCTTTAATAAGAGGATGGGGAAATTAGTTCTTTCTGATCATTATTATTTTATCCGGCCATTGAAAGAACAACACTGGTGATTAATATGCTTCTGGTTCTAGATCTATGCAAGCATTGTAACTAGGGCTTGACCACTAATTCTAAGGGGCTTATTTATTAACATGTATTTTTCACAATTCGAACGTTTTAGCACTAAAAAACTTGCATGTGATGAGTGGTTTACAAGCACAATTTATTTTGCTGTTTATTAAGCATAAAGCATAAACCTGTAAAAGCTACCAACTTCATGTAGAAGTCAATGGGGAGCTGTTTTTAAAATGTTTTAAAATATTTAGTTTTTTTTTGTTTAGGTTATCATATTCTCTAGATTCATTCTGCATATTTATTTGTTCATGTTTTTTATATTTGAATCTTTTCATAGATATGTAGACATTTGTGCTTTATTCAAATGTGATTTTAGTTGTCATTAAAAACACTAAGGGGCAGATTTATTAAGGGTCGAAAAATGTTTTTGATCAAAACTCTCTAATTCGAATTGTGAATTATCCAAACTTGATTCGAGTTTCATCATACTCTGGTCCTTTAAGAACTAAAGTGCGACTATTCACCACCTAAAACCTGCCAAATTACTGTATTAGTCAATGGGAGAGGTCCAGGGATCAATTTGGTGATGTTTGTAGCCTTCCAGACAAACTTGAATTGAGTTTTTAAAATTCAAATCAAGTTTTTATAATTCGTATCGAATTTCATTCCAGTTTGTGGGTTGTTTAAATTAGTTTGAGTTTAAAAAATTAGATTTTATTAATACATTTCGACTAGTAGAATTTAGAATTTAGGGGAGTTTAAAAAACTCACATGAATACGAAATTCGACCCTTGATAAATGTGCCTCCCCAACTACACAAATTAAAATTTTGATAAATAGGCTTCTAAATGTTATTTTCTAAATGTGTTGCTTTTAATGAATGAAACAGCAAATATTGTCCTATTACTGCCTTGATCATGACCCCATCTAGCAAAGAATAATAGAAATCCTTTTCTTTGCCTTCAAAATCCTTGACTTTGATCCTTCACTAGATTGTAATCTCTGCAGGACAGTAATCCAGGTCTTGTTCTTTTGATCACCCACCACATTAATATAGCTTTATATATTTACTCATACAGCTGATTGCCATGCATGTGCCATTTATGTATCAGTGTAATGTATAGATATTATTTACAGCCTAAATCAAGAACAATAATGACGGATTTTGGTGGGAGAGGGAATGGGTAAATTGTGTAATTAATAGCTGTTTCCATTTTTCAGGTGGTCACCTTGTGGTACAGAGCCCCAGAAGTCTTACTCCAGTCAAGTTACGCCACGCCAGTTGATCTTTGGAGTGTTGGCTGTATATTTGCAGAAATGTTTCGGCGAAAGTAAGTCATATGTATATGTGGGATGTTTATTCAGTCACGAAAATAGGTGGTCTTTGCTTTGGCTTGACACATTTCTGGTGTTTGTGTGATAACTTTGCATTGTTTTACCTGTGTGTTGCAGAGAACTATGGCGGTGTTCTTATGTTCTGAATAAGGTTGCCTTCAGAAATCATTGGGTGCTATACACCAGCCTGGCTATTGCCCAACCATGCCCCAAATCTGTGCATCCTTTCCATGGCACTCAAGGGTCCCCAACTGGCACTGGTCCCCTAGCAGGTGTCCCCACTAATGGTGGCCCTGACTCTGCCACCTTATACTTAGCGGTTTTTGTGGTCGGCAATAGAGCTGAGTCTATGGAATGTTACTTCTTTATAAGTAGACTAGAGAAGGTGTTGCGTGTATCTAAACATATAAATAATTTTGAAGAAAGTATTATGCTTTCAGAATTCATGGTGTACTTTACTCCATGATCACGTTAACCTTCCGGAAAGCATAACTAAGATCATTCTGATATTGACTGCTGACAATGGCTAGAACAATAATAAAATTACTTAATATTGCCAGTTATTATTATCAGCCAATTTACTTTTAAGGGGTTATTTATTAGGGGTTATATATAGGGTTGCCACCTTTTCTGGAAAAAATACAGGCCTTTCTGTATATTTATCTTTTTTCCCTATTAATAACATTTGGATCAACCATCATTTTTACTGGCCAGGACGGTAAAATACCCGCCAGGTGGCAACCCTAGTTATATATTGAAATCCGAAAATATCTCTTTATTTTTTGAAAGCTACACTGACCAAATCCGCCCTTTATTTCCCCTCTATTTTCAATACATTTTTCCAAAAATTTCCTGTGCGGGAAGTAACTCGAAAAACTCTTGGAAAAATTAGAATCGCCCCGATTTTTTGGGAATTTGACACTGGAAAACTTAGATTTTGTTTTGTATTTTTGCCCCAAAAACCACAAAATATTCGGATTATTGCACGAAACCCAGTGCAGATCAGGATATCTTCAGGACTTCTCCCATTGACTTCTACATGAGTTGGAGTACTTTTTTATTCTGACTTTTAGCACCCTTAGGATTAGATAAATTCAGAAAAATTTGAATTCAAATTTTTTTGAGTTTTTGGCATTCAGAATAAATAAACCCCTAAAAGTCAGATTGCAAAAAACTCTTTACTACAAAATTAGAATTTTTAGAGGAAAAAAAAAGTCTGAATGAAAAAGTACTCCAACTCAGACCTGCCAAGTTCATGAGCCGGGTCTGAGCTGAGCTGGGTTTTGTGCAATAATCAGAAGATTTTGTGGTTTTTGGGCAAAAATACAATGTTTTCAGGCGTCAAATCCAAAAAATGTGTGCGAATTTCTTCAAGTTTTTTTCTAGCACAGGGAATTTTCCCAAAATGTTATTGATAAATAAGGGGAAAAAACCTGTGCGGATTTGGTCTGAGTAGTTCTCAGAAAATGAAATGTTTTTGGATTCTGATATATAACCCCCTTAATCTATTACAGGTATGGGACCTGTTATCCAGAATGCTTGGGACCTGGGGTTTTCCGGATAACGGATCTTTCCGTAATTTGGGTCTTCATGCTCTAAGTCTAGAAATTCATTTAAACATTAAATAAACCCAATAGGCTGGTTTTGCTTCCAATAAGGATTAATTATATCGTATTTGGGATCAAGTACAAGGTACTGTTTTATTATTACAGAGAAAAATAAAATCAAAAATTTGGATTATTTGGATAAAATGGAGTCTATGGGAGACAGCCATTCCGTAATTCGGAGCTTTCTGGATATCGGGTTTCCGGATAAGGGATCCTATAGATGTATAAGCATTTTCTATTTCATTCTGCTAGTTATAAAATATTATAAACAATTTGAATGACATTAACCCCCCTCTGCATCCACCACACATGCATGTAGGTCTTACTAGAATCCTCCTGCTTCCATAAAAATCATGGAAGTACTATTTACTATCAGTGCACTGAACATTCACAGTTTAACTGCCGTGTTTGTTATATTCTTATACTATTCCATAAATCTTCATTATTGTTTGCTGAATGCTTTTAAAGTTAAGCATTATAAAAGTGCCTTGGCATATTTTTGTGATAAACCACCACCTGCCACCGAGTTTATGTGCAGTATGTGTGGCAAAGTTTTAGAAAACATTTTACAAACATGCATTATAATAGATTTCCTGCCCTGCGATTGTGCACTGCTTATACAAATCAGCAACCAAAGCATGATAGCTAAAGTGTGGGGAATGGTTAGAATCCACTGATATTACAGATAAGCAGAACAGAGAGAGAGTGGTAGAGTTCAGTGTTTTGTTGTGTATGCGTGAAACAGTTGGAGATGGAAGCCCTATCTGTGATGAATCTGTAAATAATCGGAAGAATCTTGCATTATATGTTTTACATTTTGCACGACAATCTTAAATGTTATGACTTTATAGAGCTTTGAAAATGAGGTGGTAGGTTGTGGTTGTTTAAAGGAGAACTAAACACTTAAAATGAATATACTTAAAAATGGCATATTTTATATACTGAACTTATTGCACCAGCACCAGCTTCTCATTAGCAGCAATGATCCAGGACTTCAAACTTATCCCAGGAGGTCACCATCTCGGAAAGTGTCTCTGACACTCCCATGCTCAGTGGGCTCTGAGCAGCTGTTGAGAAGCTAATCTAAAAGATCATCGCAAATTATCAAGCAGAATATGACGTTGTCCTGTAATATAAACTGATGCTACAGGGCTGATTATTAAATTCTGATGCTAATTGCACTGGTTTCTGTGCTGCCATGTATCAATTATCAAAGTATCAATCAGCCTTACCGTATATTGTGACATTTCTATTCTATGTGTACTGTATATTGTGAGTGGGTCCCTAAGCTCAGAAAGTGACAGCAGCAAAGAGCATGTGCAGTGAATCAGCAGAAAAGAAGATGGGGAGCTACTGGGGCATCTTTGGAGACACAGATCTTTACTGCTAAAGGGCTGTGGTTGCCTTGGGCTGGTACAGAAGCTCAAAACATAATGTGCAACATTTGTAGCTACTTCTTTAGTTAAGCTTTAGTTCTCATTTCTCATCAGACAAATAAAAAACTTGCCAATTCTTAAAGGGGTAAAGCTCTTATGGGGTTATGTAATGAAAGGCACTAAGTTTGCCCAGGAGCAGTAACCCACAGCAACCGATCAACAGGAAGCGTTTAGTGGTCACCTGTTTAAAAAGCAAACATCTCATTGGTTGTGTTGGCTTGTTGCTCCTGGAGAAACTTTTATGCCTTTTATGACATATGGGAGTTCGTCTTTATTTATTGTCAAAACATTTCTATCTCTCATGCATGGAATTTTAACTGCTGAGGGTTGATCAATTACCCTACCAACAAATTGACATAATGTAAAATCCTTTCAATTTTAAGCTCTCGTGAGCAGGGCACTCTGACAGTCTTAAAAATCTAAAAACATGTAATGAAGATTAGGTGAAAATGTGCGTAGGATAGGTCCCATAACACACTAAAAGTTAATATAAAGGTGAACATTACCTCTTCCACAGTTCAGATTCTTGTACAAGAGATATGGTCCTGGGTTTTACCTTTATCACCCTTCCTCGAATAGCACAAAAGTAGATAGGTGGAGACAGTAACCAATATAATTTTTATGCTTGCTAATTATCATGCAGACAATTATATATCAATCTGTCTGGATAGATAGATAGATAGTTTGATAAATTTATAGGTATGGCACAATGCTTTAAGAGCAAATAATTTCTAAACAGCCAAGTAGAGCAATGTTTTACTAACATATGAGACCCACAATTAACCCAATATATTCAGATGTGAGGGCTGAGAATACTAGCTAGTCCATTGCTTCCCAATGCTAGAAGAAATTGCCCCACAGCCTATGGTAACATATTGTAAACTCCTTGCATAATCTCCAGGTACATTGGATCCTAACTGGGCCCACTTCACTCTAAGGTGACTCCTTGTTCCCTTCCTTACATGAATTAGTAGCTAAGGGCCAGCTCACATTACCCTCAAACATGGGTGCAATGAATAGTATTTTGTCTTAACCTAATTTTTGTCTATTGTTTTCATCATACATAAGTTTTTGTTATTTCTTAGGCTAAACAGAATTGAAGATCCTCCATTTTTTTTCCTTACGAGGGTCATAATTAAATAACCAGGGCACAGATAATCCCCCTGCTTATCTTTGCCCTGGTAATGTTATTATCTTCCTTGCATGAACCAAGCATGGAGGAGTGTCAATTTACCTGTTTGCTCAGTTAAGTGCTAGAAATAACAAAAAACTCGCATTTTCATGAGTAAAAGAATAGGCAAACAATATGTTCAGCACTTAGATAAGGAAAAAGACTCACATGTTCCCGTCCAGGAGGCCACTCCTCCATTGTGCCCATTCTACGCTGTGTGCGGATTTCCTCTTGCTGGTCTCCATTCCAGTGGGCATCATGTATTAGGGGTTTAGTGGTTGAGTAAACTATTACACATGTGTAGAATAAAATCAAAAATCCAGCTTTATTTAGGTGTTTAAAACCAACAAACAGGCATCCATTTCCAGATGTACTCCTACCCTATGACATGTTTGATCACTTGACGCATTTCATGCCTCTCTCTGACACTTCATCAGAGGTCAATCAAACAATATGCTCAGCATAAGCCCAGTTTATTGTACTTGGGTTATACTACGCTTTTAAATGTCTAATATCTATTTACTGTGGTAAGCTTTACATGTTTGCAACAGCAAATGCTGATTTTTAATGTTAGGTTTTTTTTTAGCCTTTTTCCCCTTATTCTAACAGATGTTTTCGTAAGCATGACAACAGTTGCATGATTGATAGCCGTTGTAAAATCCTGTAACATTTTTTAATCTGTGGTTGGGTTTGACTGTTATTCTGTGTGCCAGGCATTTCAGCTGTGGGTTTTTTTCCCAGCTTCTAACTGTGCCAGTTGGGGCTAAGCAGTGTGGTTAGCACAGCCATTGGCTAACCAAAGATTCTGAAAGCTGCCGCTAATATCAGCAGGGAATGTGGCCTAACATTTTGTTCAGAAATTGCTTTTGTGCCTTGGCCTGTTACAAGTGATGAATGAACTAGTCGGCTGCTTGTTTACTGGTACCAGTAATGACAAGGACTTTAGATGAACGGTTGCCATGGTGCTGAGGTTAGTAAACATATCTTTGTGTCTTTCACATGAATTTCCTGAACTTGCAGAGTAAAACTGTTTCCAGGAACCTGGTAAACTACTAGTTATTTATGCCACAGTCAGACTGAAAGGCAGACTCGTTCTTCCAGAGTCACAGGGCAACGCAACAAAATGGCTGCCCACCCATCATTCCTTTCAGTAAAATTGGTTCGCACACAATGGGTCAGATTAAATTCAGGGAGAAATAGTTTTCTCACTGAACTGAATCTGGCCCAGTAATGGCAATGTAGCATCAATCGGGAACCCTGATCTCTCCAGAAAATGATGACTTTGTCTGAACTGCTATTCAGTTCTAGTATAAATCAATCTATTGTAGAGAGATATGTATATATATTTATATATACAGAATGAAATGTTGTCAGGTAGATGCACTATAAGAACGTCTGGGAGCTCCGAGATATGAACAGGCATAGAGAACCATGGGAACATTCTTATTACATACCATACCAACATTTTGGAAATAAAAAGAGGGACAAAAAATTTGGCTTGTGTAGTGCGGGAATTTTTTGACCACGCCCATTTTGTGGCCACGCCCCCTAATAATCATGTTCATTTTACAAAATTTAGCAGGTTATGAAAGTTTGAATATATTTCAGTGGTTTTTTTCCCAGTTATTACAGTTTTGCTGACGAAGGTGAATGCCCTTTAGGGCTTTAGCACACAGGCAGATTCGGGGAGATTTAGTCGCCTGGCGACTAATCACCTCTTCTTTAGGGCGACAATCTCCCCGAACTGCCTTCCTCCTGCCTTCTGCCTGCTAAAATGAAAAAAATGCCTGCAGCAATTCACTTGTGGCGCGTCGATTTCTGAAGTTTCCTTGTGAGGCAACTTTGGGCGTTTTCGAAAATCAAAGTGCCGCGAGTGCATTGCCGCAGGCGTTTTTTCATTTTAGCAGGGGGAAGGCAGTCGGGGAGATTGTCGCGTACTTCCTAAACGCCGTGTACGCATCCATCTCCAGGAGTGAATGATCCTGATCACAAGCTAGCGACCTCGGAATGGATGTCAGGCTAAATGGTCGACCCACACACATTTTCACCTCACTAAATCTGGCCCTCCTTGCAAAAAGTTTGGACACCCCTGAGTTAGATGGTGGACTGACTATTCATTCTATTATATACAGCTGTAGTCATTGTTTGGGGGACATCAGATTGATTTGTATCTCTTGGACTCTCTGAGGAAGTGCGTAGCCACGAAACGCATCAGACCTCCGACGCTAGATGGTTAAACAGATGTTAAAATAAAGGGATGGTTCACCTTTAAGTTTTAGTATGTTATAGAATGTCCAATTCTAAATAACTTTTCAATTGGTCTATATTATTATTATTTTTTTTATATATAGTTTTTGAATTATTTGCCCCTTCTTCTTCGGACTCTTTCCAGTTTTCAAATGGGGGTCACGGGCTCCATCTAAAAACAAATGCTCAGTAAGGCTACAAATTTAGTATTATTGCTTCTTTTTATTACTCATCTTTCTATTCAGGTCCTCTCCTATTCATATTCTAGTCCCTTATTCAAATCAGGGCATGGTTGCTAGGGTAATTTAGATCCTGAAATTGGAAAACTGTAGAGCTGCTGAATTAAAAGCTAAATAACTCAAAAACCACAAATAATAAAAAATGAAAACCAATTGGAAATTGTCTGAGAATATCACTCTCTAATCAGTGGTCCCCAACCAGTAGCTCATGAGCAACATGTTGCTCACAAACCCCTTGGATGTTGCTCCCAGTGGCCTCAAAGCAGGTGCTTATTTTTGAATTCCAGGCTTGGAGAAAACTTTTAGTTGCATTAAAACTAGTTGTACTGCCAAACAGAACCTCCTGTAGGCTGGCAGTTCACACAGGGGCTACCAAATGGCCAATCACAGCCCTTCGTTTGCATCCTCAGGAACTATTTTCATGCATATGTTGCTCCCCAACCCTTCTTACATTTGAATGTTGCTCATGGGTGAAAAAGGTTGGGGATCCTTGCTCTACATCATACAAAAAGTTAACGCAAAGGTGAACAACCCCTTTAAGACAGTAGGGATCATTTATGAAATCCCCTGCTGCAAATGCTACAGCAGTAAGGGGCACAAAATCACAGCCAATTGCAGGGCTCCTAAGCATCTACCACCTGTTGGTGCCCCCTAACATGGGGCACCCATGTACCACCTCCAACCTGCCTCCTGTGATTATAGAACTGCTGACTGCTATACTTATCAGAGGGGTGCTGGTGTTTGCTCTTTATTTAGAAGCACAAAGACCTACAATAAGGGGTGCTAATCCCAGGGCTACGTAAAAGAGCAAGAGAAGCACATGAGCGGAAAGCAGTGATCCGCTAAGCTGTAAAAGACAACAAATCCATCTAATGCAATGGAATTCTTTAGCAAGTCACCCGTCCAGGATTTAGGGAGAATAATGGTTCTTCCACTTAAAACTGTAATGGAACCTAATACCATGCTCACACTTTCAGGCAGCAGTGATTATGTGGACACTGCTACAGATATACAAGACAAGGAGCAAGTCCCAGTTAAGTATTTATATAATTCTATTTATTGTTCTAGTCTCTTTTAAACAAGTTGTCAGATGTTTCAAAGGAGGGAGAGAGTCCAGCCTCTATCAGCTCTGCTGTGTATGTATATAAAATGCATTTGCATTGCACACATTGACACCTTTACTTGTGTTACGGCAAAGCATATTGCAGTCTAATGTCACAATGTCACTGCTCAGTTATGTAGTTAGTCCTGTACCCTGTACCCAACATTAGCTCATATACAACTCCGCTTCCTAGGCCAATTGATCACATAATCAGACTCAGTATCCTTTGAAACCCCCCAGGTATATGGTTTCTCCTTTGCTACATGCCCTGGCTTGCTACCTGTTCAGTTTTAAAGGGGTGGTTCACCTTTAAGTTAACTTTTAGTATGGCCATTTCTAAGTAACTTTACAATTGGTCATCATTATTTATTTTGTATAGTTTTTAAATAATTTGCCGCCTTCTTCTGACTCTTTCCAGCTTTCAAATGGGGGTCACTGACCCCATCTAAAAACAAATGGTCTGTAATGCTACAAACATCCCGGGGTACATCCCGGTATCAAATATAAAAAAGAATAACATTTTTCCCAAAGTCTGTTCTTACAACAGGAGGTACTCTTTTGTGTAAATAAAGGTCAGATTTGTCAGAACTTAGAAAAGAAGGTTAGAATTCATTATTATGGACACAGAATTAGTATTATTATTATTATTATGGAAGCAGGGAACAGATAGACTGATATCTTAGAGAACTTGTACTGTACTGCTAAGCAGAGGGTCAGTAAAAAGAGTTTATGGGGGTGTAAGCTGGAAACATACAGTACACATATAGAATGGTAGTGCAGTGTGGTGGGATCCATTCTGCAGGTAGAGCTGGAGGGAATTTGTATAGAAGATAATCACTGGCTCCACTTAACCTTATAATAATAATAAAACCTCAAGTAACAGCACACACTCAATGATATGCAGTTGGGGAACTTACCCCACTTATTGTGACCACATGTGCATCACTTTAGCCTACCCCTTCAATTCATACTGGCTATCATTTTTGTAGGATTCCTGCTAAATTAGCCAGCATGATTACATACCTCCCAACTGTCCCGCCTGTCCCAACTGTGGGACAGTCCCGATTTTGACAGCTCAGCCTACAGTCCCAGGTTTCTTACTGAAATGTCTCAACTTTCTCTTTGATCTCCTGCACTGTCACCAACAAAAGATACAACGTTTCTGAAACTTAAATAAATTAGAGGCTTTTTTGGCAGAGATCCTAGAACACTCAGCGCCTGCACTTGGATACTTTTGTAACAATTTAAGATAAGCAAAGATACAATTGTAACTATTTAAAGGGATCCTCTCATCAGAAAACATGTTTTTTCCCAAAACACATCAGTTAATAGTGCTACTCCAGCAGACGTCTGCACTGAAATCCATTTCTCAAAAGAGCAAACAGATTTTTTTATATTCAATTTTGAAATCTGACTTGGGGCTAGACATTTTGTCAATTTCCCAGCTGCCCCTGATCATGTGACTTGTGCCTGCACTTTAGGAGAGAAATGCTTTCTGGCAAGCTGCTGTTTTTCCTTCTCAATGTAACTGAATGTGTCTCAGTGGGACATGGGTTTTTACTATTGAGTGTTGTTCTTAGATCTACCAGGCAGTTGTTATCTTGTGTTAGGGAGCTGCTATCTGGTTACCTTCCCATTGTTCTTTTGTTAGGCTGCTGGGGGGGAAAGGGAGGGGGAGAAATCACTTAAACTTGCAGTACAGCAGTAAAGAGTGATTGAAGTTTATCAGAGCACAAGTCACATGACTTGGGGCAGCTGGGAAATTGACAATATGTCTAGCCCCATGTCAGATTTCAAAATTGAATTTAAAAAAATCTGTTTGCTCTTTTGAGAAATGGATTTCCGTTGTGAATTCTGCTGGAGCAGCACTATTAACTGATTCATTTTGAAAAAATTTTTTTTTCCGATGACAGTATCCCTTTAAGATAAGCAGGTCTCTTGGGAGAACTGAGGGCAATTCACTTTCATTAGCTAAACTGTTATAACACATAAAACATTGCACTAAAACTCCCAGAAATGTGAAACTTTCATAACCTGCCAAATTTTGTAAAATGGACATGATAATTAGGGGGTGTGGCCATAAAATGGGCGCAGCACAACTTTTTTTTCCCTCTTTTCAGGTTTTCAGTGTTGGGAGGTATGTGATTAAAATCCTACTATAACAAAATCCAGTTGCCTATTGAAGACAAGCTATGAAAGTTTCAATTGGGGAGTTAAATGATTATTGGCAAAGTGAGTGGCAGTGCATTGTCCATTCTTATAGGAAGCAGATGATTCTGAGCAGGAAACTTTAGCTGCAGCAATTCACAAAAACCTTGCATTGCCGGCACTCGGCTCTTGCATCCACACCCCACATCTAGCTCATTTTTGGAAAGAAAGTGAAGTTGAGCAGAGATACAGGCAAAGGTGGTGTGTGAATGAGAACTACTTACAGCCGTGAGAACATTCTGCTGGATTCATTCCAGAGAAGAAGATCAGAGAGGGCCGAGTGACGACACAATGGATCGTTAGTAGAAAACCAGCATTCTGTGGCTGTTGGGCATGCATAGAATTGTTTACATGAATTCCTCACGTATTGGGAGGGGAAAGAACTTATTAACGTGCGTGTGGTTGATTGACTGATTAAATGTAGACATGAATGATCCTCCCTGCCCATTGTGGAGTCGGAACAGACAATTTTCTAGAATGTGAGATTACATGACTGTTGATTTGCTGCAGGGTTTATTGCCTGTTTTTTCTGGACCCCGTACAGATTGTTTTAGGAATTCTAAACCTGATGTGGAGAATTATCATGGAGGTGATATTTTTTCCTTTGAAAATTTTAAAGCTCACAATCCATTGCATATTTTGTTCTGGAGGGGGTTCAGACACTTGTAACCCCCCCCCCCCTCCATGTTCTTGCCCTGTACACAGTGTATAGACTACAGGTATAGGACCTGTTATCCATAATGCTCAGGACCTGGGATCTTTCTGTAATTTGGAACTTCACACCATAAGTCTACTAGAAAATCATGTAAACATGAAATAAACCCAATAGGCTGGTTTTGCTTCCAAGAAGGATTAATTATATCTTAGTTGGGATCAAGTACAAGCTACTGTTTTATTATTACAGAGAAAAAAGGAAATCATTTTTAAATATGTGAATTATTTGGATAAAATGGAGTCTATGGGAGACTGGCTTTTTTGTAATTAGGCGTTTTCTGGATACAGAGTTTCTGGATAATGGATCCCATACCTGCACATAATAAACCATACAGCACTTTCATGGATCCATTGGCCACAGTCTTGTATGAATATAGCACTGATTTATTCCTAATACCCTATTCAGCTACACTGCTGATCCTAATTATACCAGCTCCCAATTTACCTATTAAGTGATAAATGTTAAATAAAGTCAAGTTTATTGACAGATTTCTGAAAATTTCTTTTTTTTTTTAGGCCACTTTTTCGTGGAAATTCAGATGTAGACCAACTAGGAAAAATCTTTGAGTAAGTAAAAGTAAGACTGCAAACAAATAAAGCTTAATAACAGGTTCAACGTTAGATCCAATACCAATTGCCTTGCAGAATCCAGCTGCTTATAACATTACCCATCATGGGTTCCTACCATTCTCTTGCACCCGGTGCAAAACCATGCATGCAGCAGGAGGTAAGTAGCCACAACTACATGAGAGTCAACCCCATAAGATATATTGGATCATTCATCTGACACCCAACTGCTGCATGAAGAGAGAATGAAGAGAAACAGATGCTGAGAGAGGGATAGTGAAGAAAAACTTGATTATTTCAGAAATGATGCAGAATATTTAATTGATTGTATTTAGAAAGTTTCTTATTTCAGTATAATGAAGCTTATATTAAATTTTCATTTTCACAATAGTTCCCCTTTAAGAAAAAAAGAAAACATCGGTACCCCTTTAAAAAAATAATTTGGGGTTTATTTCACTGCAATTCCCTTTTCAATCCATATTTTAGCTTGTCTGATTGCTGTTTGCACACTTTATTGGCCTCTTTGCACCCAATAAAACTCTCAGCTCTAACCTCAATGCCCTTTGTTTCTTACCAACCTCAATGCTAATGCTTCTTTCAAACCATAAACGTTTTGTGACTTCTTTCCTTGCACACAAGGGCACTACTGACAGGTATGTTTGTTAAGCAGAATGTTTAAAACACTCCATTTTCCTAGTGTATATGTTGTCCATTCTATTCCGTTTTGCACTTGCAACAGCTGCTGAACCTTAAATAAGTTAGTATGTTAAAGAATGGGCAATTATAAGCAATGTTTCTATTGGTCTTCATTATTTCCTTATTTATTTATTTTTTATAATTTTTTAATTACTGTATTTGCCTTTTGACTCTTTCCAGCTTTCAAATGGGAGTCACTGACCCCATCTAAAAAAACAAACAAATGCCCTGTAAGGCTATAAATGTCGTTATTGCTACTTTTTATTACTCGTCTTTCTATTCAGGCCTCTCCCATTTATATTCCAATCTCTTACTCAAATCAGTGCATGGTTGTTAGGGTAATTTGGGCTCTAGCAACCAGATTGCTGAAATTGCAAACTGGAGAGTCGCTAAATAAATAAAGCTAAATAATTCAAAAACCACAAACAAAAAAAAATGAAAACCAGTTGCAAATTATCTTAGAATATTACTCTCTACATCATACTAAAAGTTAACTCATGGGTGAACAACCCCTTTAATTTCTGTTCACTATTTACTGCACCATAAGTATTTGTATCTGTACTCAAGCACTTTCGGCGCAGGCTTTAGAATAACATTTGCACGCTGCCATAATATACAAATTGGACATGTCTGGTTGTTTGGGGCCAGCATAAGGAAACCTCTATATTTTTATCTTCATTTTTTTCAGTCGTAAATACAGCTGGATATTGACCTTAAAAAGCAAAGCGATCATTTGCAGCACTAGAGAAGGCATACAAGTTAATGAGGAATCCAACCTTCACATATGAGCCTTAAAGCCACCTAAATCAGGTCTTAAATGACTAATCAGCTGGACAAGTACAATGATGCCCCCTAGTGGTGCTCAGTAATCACTAATGTGCTCAGTAATCAACATATTCTGCAGTACTGTACAGATATGGGGTTTTAATTATGAATAATTAGTGATGGGTGAATCTTACCCGTTTCGCTTCGCCAAGAATTCATAAAAAATTGAGAAAAATTGAGAAAATTTGCCAAAATGCGCGTCAATTTTTTTTTTCACCCATCTGAGTCTATGGGCATAATTTTTGCGGTGAAACTCTGCAAAAATTTTTGCTCATCACTACTCTCTATGGGAATTAACCTTTATGTTATTCAGAGCTTTGTTGATATTGGGTTTCTAATAGACCAATGCCTTCTAAGCCAAATAACAATTAATATTTTTGAAAATTGTCCATGCCTCTGCTCTTTTTTTCCCCCTATTGTGCAAAGGCACGATTTTAAAAACAAGATCTGCTCTCCCCAAACCAAAATGGCTGCAAAATGTAAAATGTACTGTGTGTGTCAGCCTGACTTTTATCCACAGATCAAAAATTGTACAATTTGCAGCAATCTGGGGTGAAACAATTCTAACACTTCCCAGCTGAGGGTCCCCAAGCAGCATACAGGGACAGCCTCATGGCCATTAAGAGTAAGATTTAGGCTGAGCAGGTATTTGTTGCCTTGTTGCATATTCTTGTTGTGACTATAGCAGTATATCATTTAGAAACAGAACATCATTTATGCATTTGCTAATGTCTGTTTTCTCTCTCACAGTGTGATTGGACTCCCAGAGGAAGACGAGTGGCCCCATGATGTGGCTGTTCCGAGGGACGCCTTCCATGTTAGACAACCTGTGCCCATTGATAATGTTGTTCAAGATATAGATGAGCAAGGCAAGGACTTACTTATTGTAAGTGAAAGAATTCCATGCTACTGCAGCTGCTTTAATTTGGAAGGAGCTTCATGACATTAATATTTATTGCTTAGATTTGCTGCTCTTGTTGCTGAAAAATCATCAATTAGGTTTAAATGAGCAATGTGTTATGATGTGTTTTAGTGATGTGCGGGCCGGCCTGATAGCCGCGGGTGGCGGTCGCCAAATGCCGACTTCGTCTTTTATAGATGCTGCGCCTGCTCGCCCCACCGCTTTTGTGTCATCGGCGGGGCAGGTCTATAAAAGCAACGCGGAAGTTGGATGCGGGTGGGTGCGGGCCAAGGGAGTGCGGGCCAAGGGAGGGCAGGTCAGGGAAATCCCGACCCGCACATCACTAGTGTGTTGGTTACCAGTCCAGAGCCTTAGTGGGCACCAGTTACCTAATACATTTATTATTGTTTCCCTTTTCCTAGAAATGCCTGACCTTCACTCCAGCCAACCGCATCTCTGCGTTCAGCGCCCTGTCCCACCCTTACTTCCATGATTTACAGAGAAGCAAAGACAGTGTAGACTCTCACAGGCCAAGCGGCCAAAAGGATGAAGGTTCTGCTGGAAGCAACACTGCTTGATGTAGGGGAGGCACATGGACAAAAATGGGGTCTTGCCGGAACCCAATGGATGTGGAGCTCCTCACAGAACCTTTTCTTTACCCATAAGCATCTCTTCCTGGAACACTGCTACCGTTCCTCAAATCAATGCAAGCCGAGTGCAGCTTACGTGTCTGTCTTTTGAGTTTATTTTTTTTGTGTTAAATCTGGATGAATTCCAGTTAAAAGCAACGCTGCTGATTTTTTGCTGCCTTCTTACTGTCCAGCATTGAAGCTGCCTTATCAATTAGATTAACTCAGTCACTGCCATAACAGGATGGACTCTCGATATACAGCTGCTAAAGCCAAACTGGCTTCCTTAAAGAGCCTCTGCCTTATCACCAGAGCTGCCTTTAGGGGGTTGAAATATGGGGCCCCTCAGAATGGCAGTTGTAGGAATGGAGCTAATTAGCTCACCAATAATATAGTCAGTGTGGGAACTATTGCTTTATGTCAGTGTTACCCAGCTTGCAGCCTTTTAATTGTTGAAATGCAACTCCCAAATGATGTTGTTGGGTTCTGGGGGTTGTTATCCAACAACAACCGAGGGGCTTTAGGTTGGGATTTTATATGAATTAAATAACGGGTCCATTCAAATTGTTTATGCCCAGGGTCCCAGCATAACAAAATGAATCCCTAATTATCAGAGACTTCAGCGGTACATGTAGTAAGTGTTAGTGACACTGAATTGGTTAGGGGTGTTTTTATATATGAGATGTGTATAAGCAGAGAGAAAGTATACCCTGTTTATAGGCTGTTTGCTTCTTTGGTTGCATATAGCTTTCTGTTCAGCGGGAACATGCGACTTCCAGCTGATGTTGAACTACTACTTATAACAACACAGTGTTCACCGTCCGCTGTTAAGGCATGCTGGAATATTTAGTTCAACAAAAGTAGGAAGGTCGAACATTATACGTTTCTAGTGTCAACTATTCACGAGCACATAAATCTATGTAGAAATCTGCTTCCAAGGAAAGCAATGTATTTTCAGCTAAGTACGGTGGGTCGGCATATTTTAGTGTCTAGTGCAAAAATTTAAATGAGCCCTGCCTATAAACAGAAGATCTATATTCCTTTTTATGACAATATTTGTGCTAAGATGAAGATTCTGAAAGGTTGGTTTCTATATAAGTGGGCATTTAGCCTGTGGTATAGGATGTTAAAAGCACTAAACTCAATGCATCATAGGGCATCATGTGCTGGCAGCTCAAAGTTCTGAGGCTTGTTCAACAGCAGGCAAGATTGGCCCTATAAATTGGATGTTTTAGCCCATATATAGACAAATTGAAAATGAATGTACCATAATTATACTGACATGAATTATATTTACCAGCCTTCAAGGCAGGTAATGAAACCAAGGGTCCCATCCGGTGTATTTCAGGTGCTACAACCATATGAATGTGCTGTAACTGCCAAAGGGTCAGTAGAACATTGCTTGCAGCAACACCTGCGGGATTAGTTTGAACCTAGAAGGCAACGTGGAAATATTTATAAAGGTGGGAAATAGTGATGTGGGGGCCGGCCCGATACTTGCAAAACCTGCGGGTCAGTCACCTTTTGCGTTTTGTGGGCCGGTTCGGGTTGAGCTCTTCTGCCTGCTCTCTGCAACCTTAGACTGCTGGCTTCAGACGTCTGGCTTCCGGTTTTATAGGCATGCACCTGCCCATCGGCGGCGTGGGGTCTTTAATTGGAGGGGGGAAGCCACAGGTGCGGGTTCGGGTTGAGCTTTTCTTGACCCGCACATCACTAGTGTGAATACTAAAAAGATGGTGTATAAACTAGTGCACGGCGCATATATAAAGCTCTGTTTTCCTCTACACCATCTTTATAATCACAGAAATAACCTAGTACAAAAAAGCTTTTTAATGTAATACTAATGCAGAAAATTACACCTCAGGCCTGGTGTAAACCATTGAAGTCAATGGCACAAATTCAGTATGCAAAAAACTGTTTGAAAAGGGCGTTAAAGTTGCCCAACTCGTCTTTTAAAGGAGAAGTAAAGTCGGAAGGAAAGTAGTTTACCACTTGGGGGTGCCAAATGTTAGGCACTCCCAAGTGAATGTATATACTTACCTGAAACCCCCGGGCCGGTACTTCTATCAGCAGAAAACTGCACCGGCCCCGGGTTATACCAGCGAGCACCACGGAGCGATCCTCTTCCTGCTTCTTCTTTCTTCTCGCGGCTGCGCATGTGCATTAGAGTGAAAAGCTGAACTTCAACTAAAAAGTCGGCTTTTTCATTCTACTGTGCATGTGTCTGCCCCAGGAAATTTGAAGAAAGAAGCCGGAAGAGGATTGCCCCGTGGTGCTCACTGGTATAACCCCGGGCCGGTGCAGTTTTCTGCTGATAGGAGCACTGGCCTGGGGTTTCAGGTAAGTAAATACATTCACTTGGGGGTGCCTAACATTTGGCACCCCCAAGTGGTCAATGACTTTCCTTCTCCTTTAACTAGACTGTTACACATTGCTACACTTACGCTATATTTCTTTCTATATAGCGTTATCACTATGTGTGATTTTATTGTGATGGTAAAGTGTCAGCGTGTGGTATGAATTAATTTTTTTTGTATTTTACACTCACCTTTATAAATATGTCCCTGTGACTATGTATCTGCAAGGGAACATGCTGCTACATGGTACTGAATAACTGAATACATATGATATAACTATAAATGACTGTGTTTATATATTTTTATGGACAGAGTTAAGTCCATATTTCTCCAGTGTAAAACTGCATGCATAAACATGTTTGCTCTAATTTAATGGAGCCTGCCAAGCATCAATATGGAAAACGAACACCCCTACATGCCCATAATGTTCACCCAACCCCTCCATTGCAATCAAAGCCTGCAACGTGTACTAACCCCTCCAGCACTGAAGCCCCTCTACCTCTACACCATTCATGTTCAACCTCTGACTTTCCACTTGGTGCCTTTACAATACTTACGTTTAAAAAGTGTTCATTCCCCAGTCTTCCAGGCTTTTGAGGGAGCCGGGAAAAGCAATTAATGGGTTTACCAGTTTGTGGACGCAAAAGGAATGGGGCCATGATTATTTCCCCACCTACCTCTTTTGCAGGGAAATAGAAACTATATGAAATAGGGTACATTGAGTAATCAGTGGAGAGGTTTGGAAGCAATGGGAAAAAAAAGATATCCCAAAAAGCCAGGTTCCTTTCACTGATATGTCCCTACCCCTTTCTGTCCTCTCGTTGCTTGTTTGTTGTAATGTTCAGTATGTTCTCAGTGAATTAACATGTTGCATATAAGAGTTGTAATCTATAGTTTTCTTTACTTCTAGAAGAATCACAGCGGGGAGGAGAGAATCTATGATTAGCATTCAAAAAACAGATTTCAGGTGCTGTTACCTGGTGTTGGGATCTTACCATTTAATTGTTTTTATTGCCCAAATAAGTAGCATGGATTAGTTGTACAGGAATCACAGCACCCACTACAGTTTTGTGGGTTTGAGGAGCTAAAAACATACCCCTGACCTGTGCTTTCAGTAACAGATCTGCATTAAAGGAGAAGGAAAGTTGTCTTACACTTGGGGGTGCCAAATGTTAGGCCCCCCGAAGTGATTGTATTGACCTGAAACCCCCGGGCCGCTGCTCCGATCAGCAGAAAACTGCAATGGCCCAGGGTTATACCAGTGAGCACCACTGAGCGATCCACTTCCGGCTTCTTTTTGCTTCAAATTTCCCGGGGCAAACGCAGGCGAAGTAGAACGAAATAGACGACTTTTTAGTTAAAGTTCAGCTTTTCTTTCAACTGTGCATGCGCAGCCACGCGAAGAAAGAAGAAGCAGGAAGAGGATGGCTCAGTGGTTCTCACTGGTATAACCCTGGGCCGGTGCAGTTTTCTGCTGAAGGGAGCACCGGCCTGGGGTTTCAGGTAAGTCAATACAAACACTTGGGGGTGCCTAACATTTGGCACCTCCAAGTGCAAGAAGACTTTCCTTCTCCTTTAACTAAATCAATAGCCTCCAGGTAAGAAGGGCCACTAAAAATGGAAATAACAGCCTGTTCAATGTTGAGCCTTTATAGAGCACTGGGAACATAGGGAGGCGTATTTATCAAAATTAGAATTTTTTCTACTTTGAATAAACTAATTTATTTAAAAAATCCGAATGTAAAAAATTCTATGAATACAGTCATGGAAAAAACTCGAATACCTTGAAATTGTCGAGTTTACAAGCTCAAGAAAAAATTTCCAATCGAAAAATGGCTTGAATTTTGCATGAACTCGCTAGCTTTTAGATGCCGAAGTTTTACATTCAAGTTTTTTTATGCTTAATAAATAGCAGACATTCAAGTTTTTGAAAATATAATGTAAATTTGTGAGTTTTTGTGCGAAGAAATTCAAATTGTGGCGAATATTTGAACCTGAACTTTGATAAATCACCCCCTTAGAGTCTTTACAATGCCTTATATATATGTGATAGGAAGCCCTTTGCAGTTAGCACAACCTTAGGTTATTTTATTCATTTTGCTCCCAGTGCTGAAATCCATAATAACCACAGATATGAGCTTTTATTATTCTAACTGGTGTAGGCCGAATCTCTAATGGCTGATTGGTTGGTATGGGTTAATGCTCTTGCTCAAACATACTGCAAAATTTCCTTGGCAGTAGCAACTTATCAGAAATGCATTTTACTATGGGAGAATATTAAAGCAAGGACCTGGTTAGATGATGCACTTGTGCAATTAAGCACAGGTATGGGATCTGTCAATCGGAAACCCGTTATCCAGAAAGCGCCGTATTACGGAATGGCTGTCTCCCATAGACTCCATTTTATCCAAATAATCCACATTTTAAAAAAAGATTTTCTTTTTTCTCTGTAATAATAAAATAGTGCTTGATCCAAACTAAGATATTATTAACCCTTATTTGAAGCAAAACCAGTCTATTGGGCTTATTTAATGTTGAAATGGTTTTCTAGTAGACTTAAGGTATGAAGATCTAAATTATGGAAAGATCCATTATCCGGAAAACCCCAGGTCCCGAGCATTCTGGATAAAAGGTCCCATACCTGTAGCAATATTCGTAAACCAGCCCACATATCTTCTATGGGAAACTGCTATTTTAGACATTCACATGTACTAAGGCATTATTATAAGGAGCCAATGAGCTCACATGTAGGTTTTGACATGTGTTTTTTCACATTTCTTACTCCGCACACTGCTCTCCCTGTGTGAGTCTGTGGTGTATTTACTACATTAAAGGCCCTGGGAATGTCATTTCAACTGAGCTTAAATCTGTTCAGTAAATCTTACATTGAACCTAAATATATAAACTATCAAGCCCTATGGTTCTTTGCTGTAATCTTTAGTTAGAACTCACAGGAGAAACCTCTGACTGCAGGCTTTCAGACCATCTAATGCAGCACTAACACATTCTGCAGCCTACATTGGTTTGTATAGAGAAATGCAGTCTGCAGCATGCATCTAAACTGAATAGTAAGGGCTCTTACAGATGAGCAGTTTTACTTGCGCAGGAGTATACGCACTGAATTATTGTCAATGGGGCTGTACTCACACAGACTCATGTATGCGCCGAACGCAGGTAAAATGCAACATGCTGCGACCCAACCTTCGATTGGCGCTTACATGCGTCTCTGTGTTTCATTTAACAACAGCGTTGTGCTTTCTTCCGTTCAGCCGCAGGGGAGCGCAGGAGTAGAAGCACTTAATTATTGTGTAGGGGTATGTACTTACACAGACGCATGTATGCGCCAAACGCAGGTTCGGATGCAGCATGTTGCATTTTACCTGCGTTCGCGCTGCGGCTGAACGGAAGAAAGTGCAACACGGGAGCGCAGGCAAAAATGTCCGTGTGTAAGAGCCCTAAGGCAAGTGATTAAAGACAATGTGGGGGAGCCTATCATTTGCCACCCCCCAATAACTTTTCTCCTCCTTTAACAATGTTATTCACATAGTATAATGAACAGGAAGACTCCTTACATTTTACTTATTTTCAATAAGTAAAAACAATACTTATTGGCAAACACTTTAGGTATACACTGCTCTGGCTCCAATGCAACCATGTGCTGTGCAGTGAATGACTGGCAGTCAGGACCTACTTATCACCCCAACTTGTACTAACTGATCACACCCCAGGAAAACCCCTGTATAGTTGCACTGCTTCCAGTTACAAATGTTATAGTTCTGCCGCATACCTTTTCTCTCACTCTGCACTGGTGGTGCTGGCTTTGCACAGACCTGGTTTGGTCCTGTAGTAGCTGCAAAAGTGTATATGGAGCCGCATACACTCAATTCATGCAGCTGGGAAATTTATTATTTCACCAAAAATGTCAATGTTTTGGGGGGGTACACCTTCCCCTCAATCCTGACCCCCCTGAAACGTTGTTGGTGTTATAATAAATGGGGTAAGCTCCCCAACTGCATGAATTGAGTGTGTGCGGCTCCATATAGACTTTTGCAGCATTGCTTCCAGTGTCAGACCAGTATTGGGCATTGTCTGCAGCTGGGGGGTGCTCTAACTTCCAGTCCAGTTCCATCGAGCATTAAATGACAGTGATTGATCATTTAAACCTCCAGCAAAAACTTCATTTATTTAACAAATGTAACCTGTTTCCATTCAAAAAGTGATTCAAAGTCCATTACAATGTACAAAACCCAGAATACTTAGCCATGATCAGTGCCTTAGACACCAAGAAGAAAGAGGGAGAGCAATAGGGGCCAATTCAAAGGCTTAGACAGGGTCAGACTGGGGGGCTGCTGTTTCGGGGGCCCCCTCTGGCCGCCGCATGACGGTTGTGTAAAAGATCAGCCGGTCGCGGACTTGCGGCAAATAGAAGAGCAGGATGCAGATCTGGGCCGGCGAGGCCCATCGTGTATTTTCCCGGTGTCCCGCCAGCCCAGTCCCACCCTGGGCTCAGATCCCTACTGGGCTATCATTCTGGGTCAGATACTGATTGGGGATTAACCTGATTAGTCCAGTGCAGATAGCTCATACCTTGATACTCACCTTCAGAAATCAATGGATTATATATCATGCTGCCCTATAGTCTCTATGTGTAATAAACGTTTTTTGCTTCTTATGAGTATTAATTTACATAAAAACCATTTGACAGTCAACTTTCAGTTCATTCTCCATTGCAAACTAAGGGGAGCGTCTATAAAGATGGAGGCCAGCATTCACGTTTAATGAGGTTAATCTGAGATTAACAGAATTTCCCCTTCATTTATAATCAGTCTATCAATGTTGTGTGATTTGAGGTTTCACCATCCCACTTTGTGAAATGTATGAAATAACAAAGGTGGATCTACCAAGATACCACTGAAATCAATGGGAATTTAAAGGGGCCGTTAACATTTCGTATGACGTAGAGAGTGATATTCAGAGACAATTTGCAGTTGGTTTTTATTTTTTTATTATTTGCTTCTTATTCAGCAGCTTTCCAGTTCGCAATTTCAACAGTCTGGTAGCTATGGTCCAAATTACCTTAGCAACCATGCTTTGATTTGAATAAGAGGGTCTGAATAGAAAGATAAATAATAAAAAGTTGATATAACAATAAATGTGTAGCCTTACAGAGCATTTGTGTTTTAGATGGGGTCAGTGACCCCCCTTTGAAAGCTGGAAAAAGTAAGAAGATAAAGGAAATAATTCAAAAACTTTAAAAAAAAAAAAAAATAATTAAAACCAACTATAACTGGCCACTCTATGACATACTGAAAGTGAAGTTAAAGGTAAACTACACCTTTAAGCAGGGCCGGACTGGCAATCTGTGGGTTCTGGCAAATGCCAGAGGGACTGCTGTAAGATGCCATTGACATTCACTATTTGGGGGGCTGTTGGGGCCTCTTGTGTGGCCAGTTGTGGTCTCTGGGTACCTGAAATGCCAGGGCCTATTTCGATTCTCAGTCCAGACCTGCCTTTAAGGGAGCATCTACTTTTTCGGTTTGGATATTTGTTTTGTTTCTCTAATTACTTCTTTTTTCCAAGATCTCCTGAGTAGTCAAGTCAATCGATATTAAACTATTAAAGATACTTCTTGTTACATACAGTCAGATTCTAGGAAATTCGAGAATAGTACATTGATAGGTAAAAGGGAGACAATTGCTCTTTTTGATAAAAGTGTCATTTCCCATGATGTTTTTGTTGCTTATAGAGAGTTCAGGTGTGAGCGTGGGGTGTTCTGTACATTATGCATGCTACATATCTAACCGACCCCGTGTATTGTAGGCTGCATGTATGAGCAACTGAAATAGATGTCCTAATAGCTTTTGTAATTGTCTTTAGTTAACATGTTCCCACTAATATATATATATGTGTGTGTGTGTATAATTTAACTTTACTGCAGCACTTCTTACATTCAGATTCAGTGTGTGGGGATTTGAAAGATTGTGGCCTTGTGCTCCAGTGAGATGGCCACTGATATAATCCCCCTAGCGGAATGCACTGCTACCTCTTGCTTGTCTCATGTATCTGCTGCCCCTGCATTCCACCTCCTAGTAGCAGATTCCAGCACCTCCTACTAAGTCAAGATCTTTATCTCAGTCATAGTTCCCTCCCTATTTCCTTCCCTCTTTCAATTATTTTTCAATTTCTTTTTCAATTCTGTTATTTAAAAATTGAAAATAAAAACCACAGAGGAACATGACATGGCCAAATTGTGATGTATGGCTAGCAGTCAGCGAGGGGCCGTCTCCACTTGACCATGTTATTTTGAAAATTGCTGCTTCCGAGATCCTGTTTGTTTTTTGCTTTGGGCATTCAAATATTCTTTAATAAAATAATCCAAAAAAAAAAAAAATCTGTTTTCATTGTTTTTCTAACCAATAGCTGCCAAAGCCGGGGTACTAATGTCTAATTGTTGCTTCCAAAAAAATCCCACGTGCATGCTTAAAAGATAAAAAGCATAGTTTTATTAAATCATTTTAAAATATCAAAAACTCCCCACATGGAGCCTAAAGCGTTTCATGCTTACCTAGCACTAAGTCAAATGAGATTGCCTATGACTAAGTGCTAGGCAAGCATGAAACGCGTTAGGCTCCATTTAATAAAACTATACTTTTTATCTTTTAAGCATGCACGTGGGATTTTTTTGGAAGCAAATGATGTTGTACCTCTGTTTGGTCACTAGAGGGCCCCAGCATGCTATTATTGGTTTACATAGATCTATTTCCAAGTAACCTAGTTATAGGGGCAGATTTACTAAAGGGCAAAGTGACTAACTAGCGCAACGCCTCCATTGCCTTCGGCTTCCAAAGCTCCTGCGTCTTGAAACATCCATTTATTTATGGTATTAAAGGAAAAGTAGCACCAAAAAAAGTGTTTTAAAGTAATGAAAATATCGTGTAGTGTTGTCCTGCACTGGTAAAACTGATGTTTGCTTCAGAAACACTACTATAGTTCATATAAACAAGCTGTTGAGTAGCAATGGCGGAAATTGAAAAAAGGCTATATGGCACAGGTTAAATAGTGGATAACAGATAACACCATTATGTTGTACAGAGCTTATCTGCTGTGTAGCCTGAACCTTTTCTCCTTTGAATGGCTGCCCCCATTGCTACACAGCAGCTAATTTATATAAACAATAGTAGTGTTTCTGAAGCAAACACAACAGTTTTACCAGCGCAGGGCAACATTACATTATATTTTTATTACTTTAAAACAATCCAATTTTTTGATGTTACTGTTCCTTTAACAACACATGGGCAGTAACATCATCTCCCTGAGAACAAACAGAGTTACCGGCTTGCCACACCCAATTTAACCAAATTTCTTGTTTCCCCTGATATTCTCATTATTATATTGGCAGCAATAGAAACACGTTCATTTAAGCCCCTCCCCCATCTTTCTACCGGTCATAATACCACAAGCAGCCGACACAAGCGGCTCTGGCTCAGTCACAGCCAGACATATAGGGGCAGATTTATCAAAGGTCGAAGTTAAAAAAACTTTGAATTCAAAAAGACCAACCGAATGGAGGTCGAAGTTTTTTGGGGTCGAAGTGGCAGAATTCGGCCTACTACGAATTGTACGATTTGAAGTAGCGCTACTTCGATCTAATGCGATTCATTTTTTTTGAACTTCGATCTCCCAAACTCCCCCAATTGCCTCCATACAGGTTCTAGAAGGTTCCCCATAGGCTAAAACAGCACTTCTATGCGTAAGTGCCGGAGGGTACGAAACGCGTAAGGTGGGCCATGTGGGGTCAGTATGTATCTAAATTTCTGAACTTTCTGTTCAGTTTTCAGCCTTATGAAACCGAACAATAATCTGGCCAATACATGAAAAACATTTAAATACTAAAATACTCACCTCAACATGGCTTAGTTACTTTCAAGTGCAGTAAATGTCTTATTATTACAGAAAAAGCAAATCAATCAAAAATAAGAATCTTTTTTTTTCTAAATTAGCATTGCTGTATTTCAGAGCTTTCTGGATAATTGATTTCTGTATAATAGATCTCATACCTGTAATTAAAGGATTGGGTTTAATCATTAAGCAGAATATAGTTAAAGATACGGTTGCCACCTGTGTGCTTTTGAACTGGGTATGAACACTTTAAAACATTGAGAATACTGGATAGAAATCCAGCCAGTTGTATCTAAGTGATGCAATAATCTTGCCCTGATGTCATAACTCCACCGACATCATTGTGCCCACCTCTGATGTCATCATGCCTGTTCCTACATCACTGCCCCACCTAGGGTTGCCACCTTTATGTCTGGCTGAGACCGGGCGGGGGGCGGGTCCGTGATGTCAGTGGGCTGACCCGTGATGTCAGTGGGCGGGGCTATGACACAGCAATTGGCCGATCGGCGTGTCAATCAAGGGAATCCTGCCCGGTTTTCATTATTTGGAAAACCGGGCAGGAAGTATAGACCCGGGCAGCCCCTCAAAATACCGGGCTGTCAGGGTCAAAACCAGACAGGTGGCAACCCTAGCCCCACCCCCAATGTTATCTGCCAGGGGCAACCCTACCCATGGAACAAATTTTGTAAAATGAACATGGTATTTAGGGGGTGGGGTCACAAAATAGGCGTGGTCAAATAAAAGTCACCACCCTACGCACAGCAACTTTTTTGTCCCTCTTTTTATTTCCAAAATGTTGTCAGATATGGTTTTAGCCATCAGCAAAGGCGGCAACCCTAGTTATGGCTGGCAACCAACACACAAAGAAAGTATTTGTTTTAATCAATAAAGCAGGAGCTGTGAGAGAAAAGAATAGCGCCTGTCCTACATTACTAGCACTTTCTTTCACACTGAACAACTTTCTGACCAAAGCGCCTCGGCTCCGCGCTTATATAAAGTGGTCGTGACGTCACAGTCTCGCGAGATGAGATTTGTGACGCCAGGATTAGGTGGGCGGCCGGAGTGAAGCAGCTAGACGTTAATCGGTGTTGCGGGATATTTAAACAGCGATACTGTACTGCGGCATGTGTTAAGGAAATCGGGATTCAACGGCGGGTATGTAGTCCCGCAATGACTCTAATATAGCGCACCGCCACCTTTACTCGGGTTTATGCGCTTCCTCAGCCCCCTCCTGTCTGATGGTTTATTCCGCTTCCTTGTGTTGCTTTACCGCAGTGCTGTTAGGACATGTACAGTGTGCTGAGGAGAAAGGGAGGTAATAGAAGAAGGGCAAAAAAGAATAAGAATTAGAGTGGTTAAAATGATCCAATAATAGAGATGAATGGTGGGAGCAAAGAGGGTTATATAAAGGAAAGAGAATATTTGAGATAAGAGAATTATCTTGTGACTTGTCTGTCTCCTATAAGCCTCTCTCTCTCATGTGACACATGAGCTGTGACTAGTGACCTGCAGGACTCGACTACTGGGGAACTGACAAACTAATGTCCCCTCAATACACCAAATCTGTCATTACTACAGACCGATGGGACACAATCAAGTGGATTTATTACTCACATCTCTCCTGGCCATGATGTGTATTTCCTATTAGACGAAATCCAAGGAAGGGAGGAGAACAATGTGGAGAATAAAGCTGGCCATACATGAAGAGATCCGCTCGTCTGGAGACATTGCCAAAGGAGCGGCTCTTTAACCAATATGCCCACCAACTATATAGGGGTAATCTGAACATTCAGCCTAGGGCCTAACGATCGGATTACAATGAGGAGCAATGGGCTCCAACGGGTCAGTTGGTGGAAAAATTAAACCTTCCTGATCTATATTGTGGCCAGATATCGATCGGGAAGACCCGTCGGAAGCAGATAAATTGCCTAATTGGTGTAAAGGACAGATATCAGCAGCTTTATCTGCCGTGTATGGTCACCTTAACAGAGAGCAGCAGGGGATAAAGGAATGCAGCATTTAATATAAACGAGGAGATGCCAGAGCTAAAGGGAAAGGAATAAGGGTGAGGTCACTCCTGGCAATTTGGAGAGATTTAGTTGATTGGCGACTAATTGCCTCTTCTTTGTGGCGACTAATCTCCCCGAGAAATTGTCGCCCAAAGAAGAGGCGATTAGTCAACAGGCAACTAAATCTCCCCGAATCGCCAGCTGTGACCTTACACAAGCAAAGGGAGAGCAGAAGATAAATTGGGGGGAGGGAGACGGTAAAAGGAGGATGGGAGAAAAGTGGAGAATAATAAATAATGCAACAGAGCCAATTGGTGTTCGGAGAGTAGGGGACATGGAAGAAGACGAAAATCCAAACAAGAATACGTTAAATTGAACTGAATAAAATGCAGAAGGTGGTGAGTTCAAAAGGTGTGGTTATGGGGTATGGTCTTTTATCAGAAACATAGAATGCTCGGACATGTGACAGTGTTTGTATTTAGGTAAAAAATCTATATTTGCTTAAATAGTACATTTCTAGAATGAGCAGCACATGCATTCACCTCCACCATAGATTAAGGTACATTTCAACCTTCTCTAATTATTTTAAAGTGATACTGTCACTAAAAAAATATTATTCAAAATATTAATGTACATTAAAAGTTACCTATAGCACATGTTTTTCACTGATAAAGCTGCTTTTGTAAGTAATTGTTACTTGAAGTTCCTAAACCTGACTGTTTTGCCAACCTGACTGTCCCTTCTCAACTTGTCAGTTTCTAATGCTAACAGACTGCTGAAGCACCAATATGGCAGCCCCCTTAGAGAAGAACATGGGGGATGTAAAAAAAATCTGCAAATACTTTTATGGCAAAATTATAGATAACATGCAAAGACAATTATAAAAGATGTAAAAGAAGGTTGAATTTCTGGTGTCAGTATCTCTTTAAGGTCAATGTTGAGTGTCTGTACCATTTTGTTCATCTGCTATGTTTTTGCTCTGTATTTAAAATATGTCTTTATTCCTAATTCAGGTCCTATTTCAGCCATTTGAATTTTAGGCAGTGATATTCTGAGACAGTTTACAGATCATCTTTTTTGTTTTTGTGGTTTTCAAACCATTTAGCTTTTTGTTCAGTGGTCTCCAGTTTGAAATTTCTGCAGCCATCTGATTGCTAGGGTTCAATTTACCATAGCAACAAGGTGGTCGCTTGATTGAAAGACTGGAAAAAGGAGAGGGCTTGAATAGAAAGATAAGTAAAAGTAGAGAAGCACTGAATCCACTATTTTGGATTTGGCCGAACCCCCGAATCCTTCGCTAAAGATTTGGGTGAATACCGAACTGAATCCTAATTTGCATATGTAAATTAGGAGTGGGAAAAAAAATGTACTTCCTTGTTTTGTGACAAAAAGTCACGTGCGTTCTCTCCCTGTCCCTAATTTGCATATGTAAATTATGGTTCGGATTCAGTTCAGCCGAATCCTGGTTTCGGTGCATCCCTAGTAAAAAGTAATTTGTAGCCTTACAGAGCAATAGCAAATAAGGCAAATCATTCAACAGCTAATAAAAATGAAGTCCAGTTAAAAGGTAACTAAGAAAGGACATGCTATAACATAGGAAAGTCGACTTAAAGGAAACTAACCCATTAAGGGCTGGGACACACTGGGCGATTTGGGGAGATTTAGTCGCCTGGCGACTAATCGCCGCGACTTTCCACGACCAATCTTCCCCGAATGCTTCCCCTCGCTCTGCGCCTGGCTAAAATGAAAAATCGCCTGCGCTAATCACACGCGGCGATTCGTTTTCCGAAGTCGCCCGAAGTTTCCTCGTGAGGCAACTTCGGGCGACTTCGGAAAACGAATCGCCGCATGTGATTAGCGCAGGCGATTTTTCATTTTAGCCAGGCGCAGAGCGAGGGGAAGCATTCGGGGAGAAAAGTCGCTGCGATTAGTCGCCAGGCGACTAAATCTCCCCAAATCGCCCAGTGTGTCCCTACCCTAAAAGTCTGAAGGAGTGTTTTTTAATTGTGACGAATAACTTTGTTTTTCATCTCTTACAGATAACTGGCAAATGAAAAGCCACAGCAGAACTATATCAGGGTTGGTCAAACCGTTTTCAATTATAGTTTATTCAGTGTAACAATATTTAGGTGTGCACCTTTCTAAAATCCTGTCCTGTTTTATTAAGTTTTACTGAGATATTACTGGCCTTTGTCATGTTGTTTGCTTTTCTAAGCACAGGAGTGTAATGGTGTCTGTCCTTCTCTGTTATGATACAGATGCCGCTGGGACTAAAGCCAACATGCAGCATGTGCAAAACAAACACATCTTCCATGTGGAAGAAAGGAAGCCAAGGCGAGATCCTGTGTAATAACTGCAGCGGCAAGAGCAGCACTGCTGCTGGTGGAAACAACAATAACAACAGCAGCAGCAGCACAAGTGGTAGCAGCTCTTATACCGGCACAACCTTTGCAAGTACTTCCACCTCCCAGCAGAGTAATGGTGGAAACACTAAACAGGTATTGGTGCCACTGAGATTCATTCTGTAATGATTCATTGTTGCCAACCTTTGGATATTTTTTTATTATCCTTAAAGGGATACTGTCATGGGAAAATGTGTTTTTTTTCCAAATACGCATCAGTTAATAGTGGTGCTCCAACAGAATTCTGAACTGAAATTTGTTTCTCAAAAGAGCAAACAGATTTTTTTATATTTAATTTTGAAATCTGACATGGGGCTAGACATAGTGTCCATTTCCCAGCTGCCCCGAGTCATGTGACTTGTGCTCTGATAAACTTCAGTCACTCCTTACTGCTTGTACTTGTATTTGGAGTGATATCACCCACTCCCTTCCCCCCCCCCCCCAGCAGCCAAACAACAGAACAATGGGAGTAACCAGATAACAGCTCCCTAACACAAGATAACAGCTGCCTGGTAGATCTAAGAACAGCTCTCAATAGTAAAGTCCAGGACCCACTGAGACACATTCAGTTAAATTGAGTAGGAGAAACAACAGCCTGCCAGAAAACAGTTCCATCCTAAAGTGCTGGCTCTTTCTGAAAGCACATGACCAGGCAAAATGACCTGCGATGGCTCCTATTATAAATAATAAAAAAAAAAAATACACTTGTTGGGTTATGAATGAATTTTTATATCGTAGGCTGAATTAATTGCAGTGTAAACGGTGAAATTTAGAAATAAAAGCTACATCTTAAAAATCATGACAGTATCCCTTTAAAAAAATGATACCAAAAATGTTTTAACTCGTAAAAAAATGTAATTGTGTTATAATACTGAATACGGCTGTTAACTGTTGTAGAACTTGTTAAATGTCTAGAATGGATATATGTACTTTGTTGCATTACTTATATCTATAAAATTCTCAAAAATAAAAATATTTAAAAAAAATTTAATTGTGTTATTAAAGGGGTTGTTCATCTTTAAATTAACTTTTAGTACGATGTAGAGAGTGATATTCTGAGACAATTTGTAATTAGTTTTCATTTTTATTATTTGTGGGTTTTGATTTATTTAGCTTTTTATTCAGCAGCTCTCCAGTTTGCAGTTTCAGTAATCCGGTTGCTAGGGTCCAAATTACCCTAACAACCATGCATTGATTTGAATAAGAGACTGGAATATGAATAGTAGAGGCAATAATGATACATTTGTAGGTTTACAGAAAATGTGTTTTTTAAATGAGTCGGTGACACAAATTTGAAAGCTAGAAAGAAGGCACAGGATTAAAAAAACTATACAATATAAATAATGAAGACCAATTGAAACATTGCTTAGAATTGTCCATTCTATAACACATTAAAAGTTAACTTAAAGGTGAACCACCCCCTTTAAAAGGCATGTAGCACAGGTATGGGATCTGTTTTCCAGAAACCTGTTATCCAGAAAGCTCCAAATTCTGGAAAGGTCCTCTCCCATAGACTCCATTTTATCCAAATAATCCAATTTTTTTTAATTTCCTTTTTTTGACCCAAACTAAGATACAATTAATCCTTATTGGAAGCAAAACCAGCCTATTGGGTTTATTTAATGTTTACATGATTTTCTAGTAGACTTGAGGTATAAAGATCCAAATTACAGAAAGATCCGTTATCCAGAACACCCCAGGTCCCTTCTGGGTAGTGATCGTATGCATTTTAATGTTATGTTGTTTTTCAGTCGAAGCAGGAAATCCACCGCAGATCAGCTCGACTCAGGAACACCAAGTACAAAGCTACGCCGGCTGCTGAAAAGAAGGTTTCTACTAAAGGAAAGGGCAGGAGGCACATATTCAAACTGAAAAATGTAAGAGTAATGAGTCACTCTGTCTGCAGCCATTTGTCTGTAGGTGGAGCAATGACTTTTTTATTGCCAATTCTTTCTTTGCAAGGGATTATTCTGTATTTTTATGTTGATGACTTGCTATAGATATGAACTGTGTGTGTGATAGAGAGACACCGTCACATTTAATGGGGGCAGCATACCTGGAACTGTTTTGTAGTTTTATTGGTTTAATCCTTCCACCAGGATAATCAGGAATGGTTCAGTCAAGAGATGTGCGGCAATAGTTTTCCAGCTAAATAAGAACCGATTAGGCTTGGGTGGGGCAATTGGCAGCCTCTTTGAAACTGGATGGTTTGTAGCTGTTTAATCAGAATTTCTCTCATGTGGATTGACTTACCCCAAACACTCCTGTGATTTAAAGGAATTAGTATATAAATAATAGGGATGCACCAAATCCACTAATTTGGATTTGGCCAATCCCCCGAATCCTTTATGAAAGATTTGGCCGAATACAGAACCAAATTCAAATCCTAATTTGCATATGCAAATTAGGGGTGGTAAGGGGGAATCATTTTTTACTTCCTTGTTTTGTGACAAAATGTCTTATGATTACCCTCCCCGCTCCTTATTTGCATATGCAAATTAGGATTCGTTTTGGCCTGTGCAGAAGGATTCGGCCGAATCCAAATCCTGCTGAAAAAGGCCGAATCCTGGATTCAGTGCGTCCCTAATATATAAACCCTTTTAGAGAGAATGTATAGCACTGACATAAAAGTTCTAATGCTGTTGATTCTACTGTGTAGTTTCCAATTATACCGCAGCTTGGGGAGCAGTAACATCAAAGGGAAACTGGCATGATCAGGGTTAAACCTTGCTTTATATGAAAGGCATTGAATTCTGCAAAATCATTCCAATTAGATTGGAGTTAAAGGGGTCCTTCACCTTCAAACAACTAGTTGCTTTCAGACAGATGACCAGAACAGACAGATCACATGCTAGGGCACCCCTACTCTAGCATGTTAATATACCCCAGAATTCTCAGCTGTTAGGTTCCCAACTCAGATAATCTGTAGTGTATGGCTTCTTAAACTTGCTCCTTGATGTAACCAACAGTCATGTCAGATGGTATTATATGAAAATCTAGAACATGTGAACGTTTGTCTGAAGCAGCCACTGCAGTGACATCACAGAAAATCACACAAATCAATCCCTACCCTGCACGGCCCTTTGTTTAACTGGTTGTTTGGCTACTATTGATCTGATTCAGCCAGTCTGATCAGTGACTCTCAAGGGGCATTGCTGACTCTGATATCTCTGCACTGGCTGCAACAACTTGCACAGCAAGGATAGGCTCCTATTGGCTAATTCAGAGAGCGGTGAGCTAAAGATTTACTAAGGGGGTGATTTATCAAAGGTCGAGTTTTATTTTTACCTCGAATGCACTCGAAACTCGAATGGTATCTTATTTTAAAAAAGAATTTGAATGACAAAAACCCAAATATGTCCGTTCCAGTCCCGCAACCCCAAAAACTCGAATTAATCAAATTTTTGGCAAAAAAGCTTGAATCACTGAAATCATTCCAGTTTTCGGGCAAAACCGTCCGAAAAAAACTCAAACATCAAACAGGCTGTTAACATCCTTAAATGGTTCAAGGGAGCACTGCCATTGACTCCTCGTTTTTTTTATTAAATTAAAAATGTGAGTTTTGACCAAAACACAACTCAAATTTTTTTATCGTGGAAAAACAACTCAAACCTTAATAAATGTCACCTGGCCAGGCACAGATAACTTGAAAACACTATTTTTGAAAATGTAATGCACAAAGCTTCTTATTTATTGCAGTTTTTAGAAAGGTCAACATCAGGGGAGAATAAAGTTAATTTAGGGAGGGTACAAGTAAAAGAATTTCCACTGGAGAACTTATAATGACATGAGGAAATAGCAATAGTTAATTGTTTTGGCTTAACCTGCCTAAATCCTAATTATTCTCCACTAATGAACATCCCCTTTAACTGGAGAGATTCTTGCAGTAGGTTAGGGACCCTTGGGCCACCCGCAGTCCAGAATGTTTTGTGGGAATGTATTACTAATAATTCAGCTCTGCAATAACAGATAAGTGTGAAGAGTGTGAGTGACAAGTCCAGATGGGATGTGGTGGTATTGTAGCATTAGAGTGCATGTACTCTCTCATTCCTTCATTCTGCTTCTTTATCTTTTGTGTTTAGCCAATCAAGGCACCGGAATCTGTATCCACCATCGTCACATCAGAGTCCATCTTCCATAAGGTATAAACGAATGACTAGTGCTGTATATTCCTTTATTTCTTGTATCATACGCACTGCACAGCTCTAGCTATTCACACCTGGAAACATTCACGTGTCCGGTCTGCACATTTTTACTGGGCATTTCAAGCATAATGCCAAAAATATCTGCATGTCCCGGACAGTGGAACTTAGTGCCCCTGCTCGCAGCAGTTATGGGCTTTTTAGTCCAGGTATTTAAACTTAAAACATATAATACATGGAACCCAACGCTAAATGCATTTGATTGCCAAGCCATGATACATGTCTGAAATGATTGGTCACCATTGATCCATTTTATTTAGTCCCTTCTTATTATGGGATACCAATAAATACATTCCAATGTTTTGTCCCTTCTTTTTAAAGTATAACAGGCATTGCAGAGTTCAAGAAGTAAAATGTAAGTTGTGACAAAGCATATAGATAAATGAGTGCAGTATGTGACAAGGGTGTTTTGTGTCGCTGCAGGGCCTCTACTACCAGATTGGAGATGTGGTTTCTGTTGTGGACGAGGAAGATGGTAAAACATACTATGCCCAAGTGAGAGGTTTCATACAGGATCAGTACTGTGAGAAGAGTGCCGCCCTCACCTGGCTCATTCCTACATTGTCCAGTCCAAAAGACGGGTTTGATCCCTCCACATACATTATAGGTTAGTGATCATTCTCTGCTCCTTTTATTTGCCAAAGTAAAAGCCAGTGGTCTTATAAATATACTGGTGATGCTCTGATGCCTCTTCTGCAGGGACTCTCTTACTCACGGCATTCGATAAAATGTGCTTTGTAATACATCTTTTTTTTGTTTGTTTTTTGGCAGATAAGGGTTTCCAAAACAAGTAAAGCCATTGTAGCAAAATTATATATCTAAAATATTGGCAATAGAGGGCAGTTTTTGTCCACAAGGTGCAATTTAGAGCCCAGTAACATAAATTTTTCCCCGAATTCTGGTGTTTGGCGTTCAAGTGATGTCTGTACCTGTTTTTGATGAAGGGATGTAGGGAACCCTGGAGCTACAACCTGGTTCAGAGGTAGGAGTAAGTCCAGGGTTTCCCCTGCATCAATAGCTGCACAATTGCTGTTGTGGGGTTGTACTTTCTTTCTGGATAAAAAAAAAAGGAAATCTGTCAAAAATGATGTTTGTAGCTTTAAATAGGTCTCTATGGGAGAAATGATTCTACTTGATAGCATTATGGTGTCTTATTTTATTCCATTCTTTTGCGTTTTTCTTAAAGGGCCAGATGAAGATCTCCCCAGGAAGATGGAGTGCTTAGAATTTGTGTGCCACGCTCCCTCTGAATACTTCAAGTCTCGCTCTTCCCCTTTCCCTACCATTCCTACCAGGCCTGAGAAGGGATTTATTTGGACTCACATTGGCCCCACCCCAGCCATCAGTATCAAGGAAACAATGGCCAACCACTGATTCAGTGATTCATAGACTGTATCGTCCACACCAGCATTTCTCATGTGTAACTAGGATTGCCACCTTTTCTGGAAAAAAATACCAGCCTTCCTATATATTTATCTTTTTTCCTTAATAATAACATTGGGATCAACCATCATTTTTACCGGCCAGGCCAGTAAAATACCGGTCAGGTGGCAACCCTATGTGTAGCTGATTTTGCCAAATGAATTAAACAGAGAGAGTTTGTTGCCTTTAGAAGAAACGTTTGGGGCACAGGCATAGCACCTGAAGTCATGTCTAGCAACCAATCAGCACTTGCACTGAGCTATTCCTGTAAAATGGAGAACTGAAGTGCTCGGTATAGTTATTAAACATCTGAGAAATGTCAACTTCCATCTAATGCCATTAGAGTAATACAGTCCAAGACCAGTCCAGATGGGCAGTGCTGACATCCCTCCTGCTTTCTATGGTAAATGAACACTGTGGGGTTTAATTAGTTAAAATAGCTTCACAGTGTGACTTTTTGTGCTTTCTCTCAGAAGAACAGGCTTTTGTGGCCGCAGTACAATTATGGGAGAAGAACACAGGAGAACACGGGCAGGGGTTTGAACTAGTTTTAGTGATTTGGCTTCTGATACCACAGGCCCAAGCATGAATTGATTCTGAAATCATATATGATGGTGGGATATTTTTTATTTTATCATTTTAAAGGTGTACAGTGTAAATAAATACCTTGTACTATATATTTCCAGTGTGCAATGTTACTAAATATACAAGAGGAAGCAACACTTTGCCTCAGGCAACTGTTAGTAAACAAAACTTTTTAAATGGAGTTGATGTTGCATATAAATCCAGACTTCAAACCCCATATTGTGTTATTTGTTCGGACTTTCTAAGGAAGGGGTTGTGGTATATTTTTCCCATCACTCCAGCTGATAGCTGGGAAATAGCAGCTGCTTCTATTCCTTTATTGATCCCAATAAGCAAATCAGGCGGCACTCCAGATGGGTTAGTGGAGGTTTAATGCAAAATTAGGGTAACCACATCGCCTTACGCATTTCGGGAACACATTCCCTTAATCATAGGCATACACAGGGATATTCATCACTTCCTTAAAGGGCATGTAAAAGCAAAAAAATAAAATCCAATTTTTACTTTCTTAAATGAAAAAGAAACCTATCTCCAATATACTTTAATTAAAAAATGTGTACCGTTTTTATAAGAAACCTGACTGTATGCAGTGAAATTCTCCCTTCATTTACTACTGTGGATAGGAATTGTCAGATGGTCCCTAACTGCTGAGCAGGGAAACAATCATACTTATGAACAGCAGGGGGAGCCCCCGCCTTACTTCCCAGCCATGCAGAACTCAAGCAGCTTTGTTTATGACGATCCCTAAGCAGCCCAGACCACACTGAGCATGTGCAGAGTCTTAAGGTGGCCATAGATACACAGATCCTATCGTACAAATCGAGGATTCGTACGATTTTCGGATTGTGTGTGGCGTGTGCCGACATCTTTCGTCCGGCGAAGATCGGTTGTTTGGTCGATTGGTTAGGTTTGATTTTGACCCAACCGATCCCGCCAGAGCCCACGGCACATCGTAATTGGATCGTTCGGCCATACGCCCGAACAATCAGATTACCCCCGATATAGCCATGTTTGTTAATGGCATATCGGGGAAAGATCCGCTCATTTGGCGATGTGGCCAAATGAGCGGATCTTTGCATCTATGGCCATCTTTAGTCTTGCAAAGATATTTAACAAAGTTACAAGATGGTGACCCCCTGTAGCCAACTTTGAAAGCATAAATCATTTGTTTGATTAGGCTTGTGGTGCAGTAAGTTCATGTTTATATTTAGTATACAAAATACAGCATTTCTAGCCTTATTCTATTTTAGACTTTACATGCCCTTTAAATAGTTAGTCTCACAGTGACCTCTGCTGGACTAAGAATAAAACAGCCGCCCATAATGATATATATACACTGTATATAATATACTCCTTTATTGGCAGATTCCACTCTATTTTCCAATTGGTGTAGCAGCTGGGGTGCAGGGCCCATAATTGATTTAGAAAATAGCTGAGCCCGTGGGACTGGTTTAACTGTGGCCATTGGTAAATAATGTGTAAAAAGGAATGTCCCCTTACACGTTGCATAGATGAGCCCATGGAGTTTTGCAGTAAGCACAGAACAATGTACACAAGTTGAAGATAGTATTAATGGTATAGACTGAGTAATACTGACCTATGGCTGGTATTGTTGAGTGGTGACAAGGGACAAGTTCGTTTTGCTGGAGAAACCCCAGAAACTGGCATTGTATTCTTGCTCCAGCAGGAAGCCAAGTAGCATATAGTGAATAATGTACCCCCTATTGTAATATATAAATAAATTAAAAGTCGCTGTGGAGTTCCAAGACCGTATAAAAGCACAAGTGTGAAGGTGAGTGTCTTTATACAGGTCATGGAACTCCGAGGTACAGGGGGTACATTTATTATAATACACAAGTTTCAGTGAGTCGTGTGACAGAAAGGACATCACTACTCGATGACATCACTAAGCACCATTTATAAAGATATAAATTACAGGATATTCATGGCTTCCCTTGCCCATTGACTTCAAACACCAGGATATTCTTTTGTTCTAACATTAAAAATCTACACTTAGGGGCAGATTTACTAAGGGTCGAATATCGAGGGTTAATTAACCCTCGATATTCGACCAGGAACTAAAATCGTTCGACTTCGAATATCGAAGTCGAACGATTTAGCGCAAATCCTGCGATCGAAGGATTATTCGTTCGATCGAACGATTAAATCCTTCGAATCGAACGATTCGAAGGATTTTAATCCAACGATCGAAGGAATATCCTTCGATCAAAAAAACGCAGGCAAGCCATATGGGGACCTTCCCCATAGGCTAACATTGAGTTCGGTAGCTTTTAGCTGCCGAACTAGGGGGTCGAAGTTTTTCTTAAAGAGACAGTACTTCGATTATCGAATAGTCGAACGATTTTTAGTTCGATTCGTAGTCGAAGGTCGAAGTAGCCCATTCGATGGTCGAAGTAGCCAAAAAAACACTTCGAAATTCGAAGTTTTTTTAATTCGAATCCTTCACTCGAGCTTTGTAAATGTGCCCCTTAAACTGGGCAAGATTTGTTCACTTTTTGAAGTGACCTGTAAAATGTTTGTTTAGACCATTGAATAAAAATACATCTATGCACACTTTTAATTAGTTATAAAAGCGCACCAAGGTAGCAGCTGGACAGTTGGATTTACTAGCTTCACTGAGGTGCCTCTAAAGCTGGCCATAGATGTTGAGATTTTTAAAAGACCCCATCCTCATCGTGAGACCGTGATTATCTCGGAACGATCGAACGATAAACTAAAAAGACCAATTTGCCAGGAAAACAATGGGGAGCTGCCTGCTTGGCCCTGCAAACATAGATAGATTGCACTGGGAGCGACAAAGATTTTTTGACCTGGCGGATCAATTTCCTGACAGATGTCGGCAGCAAAATCGTAAGATGTAAGATCGTTCGAATCCCACTAACCGCACGATAATTTTGAAGGATTGGTCGGACTTTGCTAAAATCGGTCATTCGGCAAGAGAAATCTTTGCGTCTATGGGGAGCTTTAGCCTGTGCTACGTCACCCACTGTGATATATCAAATGTGCCTCAGAGCAGATTTCAGTTTGCCTAAAAACAAGAAGATAATTGACACTGGCCTGTTGCTTCCACATCAGTGACCCTTATTGCGTTGTTTCTTCCCAACATGGGCACATCTAGGACAGAAGAACTGGCCATCTATACCAGACATTTATCGGCCAATGAGCTTGAACTGTTTCTTCCTTTCTACTCTTTTGCTCCAACTCTTTCTAAATCTTCCATCTTCATTGTTGAAAACCACATTTCATGATTGGTGGTGAAAAATCACTTTACTTGTGAAAAAATAAATAAAATAGTAGAACAACAATAATAATATAGCAATAAAAAGAATGCACTTACTGAAATATGATAATAGAATCTACCAAAGGTATCACTTCATGGACTGCACTGATCTGCACTCTGAATCAGAACATTAATTGGCCAGCACTCTACACAATGGGGCAGATTTACTAAAGGGCGAAGTGGCAAATACTGGCGACAATTGGCCAGCGTTACCTCCCACAGGGACATCGCCAATTTACTAATGAGTGCAGACGCCAATTCGCTAGCAAAAGAGACAGGCGCTAGCGCTTACTCGCACTTTATTGCAAGTGCACGTTACTCTGCAAATTCACTATAATATGGATTTTACTGAACGTTACCTCTTTCCCCAGACTTGCCTTCGCCATCTCAGACCAGGTGAAGAGCATTGGAGTGAATAGATCTTCCTCATTCTTCTGTCACTTACATCATATTCTATAGTGGAAAAAGCATCAAAGTTCAAAAAACGCTGGCAAAAGTCCTAAAAATGTTTTCCTTCAACTATGGAACATTAACTATACAGAGGGCTCATGTGTAGGGCATTATAACAACTCTATTGTCTTTATTAAGGTTCCCTGGACTTGTGTAATGTAATGTATTTGCTGCAACATATAACATAAAGACATCCATTTAACTTGAAATATCCTGCCAAATGCGAATTAACCTGAGCGCAAGACCTCTAGCGAATTTGTGCTAGGCAGAAATGAACGCATCTTTGCTTTGAATTACTTCCATTGGCGAAGTAACGATAGCAAAAAGTTGCCAGCGTTCAGCACCCTCGCCGAAACTCTGCATTCTAGTGAATTAGCGTTGTCCGAGCGAATTATCGGCTAGAAAAAAGTAGCAATCGGTGCAAAGCGGTCCGTGGCGACTTTTCACCGGTTAGTGAATCTGCTCCAATGAGTTTCATCCTACATCAATGAAATTCCGTATATAATACTGACATACTTTTCATTCACACGGATGGACCCAATCGGGGTAATCGCTTCGTTACTACAGAGCCACTGATTCTCAGCCGAGTTTCCCTTTAAAAGGAAGAATAATTTTATTAAATAAATAGATAAAACAGACATAGGAACTAAGGTTTCAAAAATAGAACAGTGCAATGAACTCAGCCTGCTGATAAAGGCAATGCAGGCCTTGACCTTGAGGCACAATAATTGGGATGATTGTTTTTCTGCAACCAGAGTTTTTCCGATTAATTGGAACCGCAGATCCCAAAATTCTGCAGTAGCAGGAGGAAGAGATTAATAATGTCCAAGTAGATGTTGAGGGCAGCGAAGATGTATTCCTCTGGGCTTACTGCATAGCGATGTTTCCCACCAACTAACAACTGCGTGTCCACAACTAAGTACTGCAGAGGGAAGAGGCGGTAAAGGAGAAATAAAACACAATTTACATGATAAAAATAAACATTCCTAAACTGGAAATCCTATTCCAGCTCTTGTTAGGAACATGTATGATAAAAAGGCTCACCATTCCAAAGATGAAGGTTCCGATGGACGCATACACTATATTGAGGTACTAGGGAAAATGAGATAAATGAATGAAGAATGAATATACTTTAATTAAAAAACGTGTACCGTTTTTATAAGAAACCTGACTGTATGCAGTGAAATTCTCCCTTCATTTACTGCTGTGGATAGGAATTGTCAGACGGTCCCTAACTGCTGAGCAGGGAAACAATCATACTTATGAACAGCAGGGGGAGCCCCCGCCTTACTTCCCAGCCATGCAGAACTCAAGCAGCTTTGTTTATGACAATCCCTAAGCAGCCCAGACCACACTGAGCATGTGCTCAGTCTTAGTCTTGCAAAGATGTTTAACAAAGTTACAAGATGGTGACCCCCTGTAGCCAACTTTGAAAGCATAAATCATTTGTTTGATTAGGTTTGTGGTGCAGTAAGTTCATGTTTATATTTAGTATACAAAATACAGCATTTCTAGCCTTAGTCTATTTTAGACTTTACATGCCTTTTAAAGGTGAATTCCCTTTAATGTATAAAAAGGCCACTGCAGGGGAAAAAATGAGTGTTTGTGTGTAAGGCCCTTATGTCTACAGTTGTGATCCTATCCAGCAGGACTAGATAAAAGATAGCCAGTTGCAAATGGTACAGTCGGCACTATTCACAAACATACGTTATACTGTGTACTTACCATTGACCTCAGGATTGCACAGAGAATGCCAAAGCACATTAGCACCAGCAAAGCAACGCACAGTCCCCCAGACAGCATGGTGAAGTCCCACTGCAGAGAAGGGCAGGAGGGCAATATGGGGATTTTTCTTTTTTAATTTGTTAATATTAAGACAAAGTTAAAAGCAACAAGTCTCATCCTTAAAGGGTCTAATTTTCAGGACCATGGTATGAAGAATAGCCTTATTTCTGCAGCTCCTCTTCACCTCCTGCTGTAAATTAAAGTACCCCCTGTTGTGAAATATCAGGTGACCAGAAATCACCTTGCTTATTATACACCTTCTATATGGTCTTGAAACTTTTTTATGGTTTCTCATATCTGTATACTTCAAAGCAGGGGGTACATTATGCCATATTTATGTTTATAATTTAGAATCTACAATCTTAAGGGTCAGGGCACACGCTCAGATTTGGGGAGATTAGTCGCCCAGTGACAAATCTCCTCTTCTTTAGGGCGACTAATCTCCCCGAACTGCCTCCCGCCGGCTAGAATGTAATTTGCCGGTGGGGTGGCACTTGGAGTGCTCGTTTTCCGAAGTCGCCTGAAATTTCCTCATGAGGCAACTTCGGGAAACAAAACGCTTTCAGTGCCATCCCGCCGGCGATTTACATTCTAGCCAGCGGGAGGCAGTTCGGGGAGATAAGTCGCCCAAAGAAGAGGAGATTTGTTAAAATCTCCCTGATTCTGAGCGTGTGCCCTGACCCTAAAGGAGAAGGAAAGCTACAGAAACAGTTTATTGCCAATAGATCAGCCAGAATAGTGCAAGCTATAACACTATATTTATTCTGCAGAATGCTTTATCATACCCGTGTAAGCAGCTCTAGAAGTTCTCTCTCTGTTTGTTTAGGATAGCAGCTGCCATATTGTTTGCTGTGACATCACTTCCTGCCTGAGTCTCTTCCTGCTCACTCATAGCTCTGGGATCAGTATTAGCAAGGAGGGAGGAGGAGAGGAGCAAACTGAGCATGCTCAAGCCCTGCCCTGGAAGTTTAAGCTGAAGGCAAGAAGTCTGATACAGAAGCCCATGTGTACACAATAGAAGGAAAGAAATGCTGTGTTTCTTTTGACAGAGAACTTACTTTGAGGGTTTAATGGTGTATTCATATAGACCTTTCTGATAAAGCTTACTTAATTTTAACCCTTCCTTCTCCTTTAACATAGTTAAGTAAAAGGTAGGAGTTTTTTTCTTACCTTTGTCTGTAGGGCAAATATGGTCAGTCCCAATGTGACAACTATTGTGGCTGCACCAGCCCACATGACTGCATCAGCGTCAAACAGTCTGAAAAATGGAAATCAAATTGTGTCTGATTAGTGAGTTGAGGTGACTCCAGTTATCCAGCAAACAATGGGATAGGAGGAGAGATTATGATCAAATCAGGGGTGTTTCTGCCATGAGACAAGGCGAGGACCTTGTCTCAGGTGGTGGTTCCCCAGAAGTTACCAGGGAAGGGCAAAAAGCTGCTCCAGGTAACTTTAAGAGCCAAATTTCCAGTTATTAAACCAGAAATTCACCTTTTCTAGTGCAGAGACTGCAATTTCGCTCTGTGAGATAGTGATGCAGCCCCTCAGACAGCATTAATGCCTGAAACACCCCTGGATAAAATTATTATATCATCTAATGTGGTCAGTAAGTTGGGCTTTTGAGCGGCCTGGGGACAGGTCCAGACTGAAATAGGCCCTGTCATTTTAAGATCTCCCGGCAGGCCCAATGAACAGTGAGTGTCTATTGCATCTTCCATTAGCCCATCTGGCATTTGCCAGAATCCACAGATTTCTAGCCTTGGCCTGCCTGGGGACAATAAACATGAGCCTCTAGCTGACCAGCAATGATCTGGACTCCAAGCCCATGATGCTTTATTTGTGAAAGTCAATTACTCGGAGAGTTTTAGTACTTTATAATAAACTTACGCGGCTATGGTTCCAAGCATGCATCCTTCTACTGCAGTCTGGAAATGAAAACAAGTGCAAGTGACTCTCCAATCTTTATTTTATCTTTATTAACGTCCATATAATGCTACAACTATAAAACTATAAAAAAAAAAAAGCAGCTCCCCCCTTCCCAGGTGATCCCACTGGTGTCTAATAAGAGGGCACAATCTCAATAATTTCTCCAAAACATGCTATTCAATAAAAAAATATATTTTATTCACATCAGTAGTTAAAAAACATGTATAGTAATCCCTCTAACGCCTAACGCGTTTCATGCTTACCCAGCACTTAGTCATAGGCAGAATTCTGGGTAAGTGCTGGGTAAGCATGAAACGCGTTAGGCGTTAGAGGGATTACTATACATGTTTTTTAACTACTGATGTGAATAAAATATATTTTTTTATTGAATAGCATGTTTTGGAGAAATTATTGAGATTGTGGTTTTGCCTCTTTTTGGTCACTAGAGGTCTCCAACATGCCTACGAATAGTATTTACTACTTCTGCTCCCAATTCGATTTAAATAATAAGAGGGCAGCCAAGTTTGGGAGTTTTACTTTGAAAGCAGCAAGTAAGTTGCAGGTAAAACTTAGTCCCTTTGTAAAATGTATAATTAAGCAATAGAATTCTTAATGAATCAGATGAAAATTAAGCGTAGGACGGGCCAGATATGGGATGACTTTGACGTAGTTGGCCAGCTTAAATATATTGCAATATATGGACAAACAATCCCTGTTTTGTTTAAAGGGTAAGGCATTTTTCAGTAGCAGTATGCACAAAATGTCTCTGTCTTAAATATATTGATAATGGGTTGAGTGCAGAGGAATCTTGTATTTAACTATAAAAGATTGGTTACAGTTTAATGCATAAGGTGATGATGTTTGATGGACATTTGCAGAATATGAGATGAAATCCCAGTACAATACTGCATTGTTATAGCAGCTATACCACTAATGGATTCCGGAAGTACTGCAGAGCAGAAAGAATTAGAATGCACTGAATTGGATTTGGATTTGGCTGAACCCCTGAATCCTACGTGAAAGATTCGACAGAATACCTAACCAAATCCAAATTCACATATGCAAAGTAGGGGTTAGAAGGGGAAAACATTTTTTACTGCCTTGTTTTGTAACAAAAAGTCACGTGATTTCCCTCCCGCCCCTAATTTGCACATGCAAATTAGGATTCAGACTCAGTTCAGCCAGGCAGAAGGATTCTGTCGAATCCGAATCCTGCTGAAAAAGGCCGAATCCTGAACCGTATCCTGGATTCGGTGCATCCCTAGAAAGAATCCATAGGGAATGTATTGTCCTACAGGCAGTTGTACCTGATAAATGTTCTCATATATCAAATAACTTGATCTGAAGAGACTTGAGTCTATATGAAAACTCAAACGGGTATGTCAGTACGTCATCCTTCATACGTTAGCTCAGTCATGGTTCAAAGGGCCACTAGGTATGTGCAGTGTTTCTCTTTCTTATTCGTTTTGTCTTATTTCTTATTCGGTTATGAAGAATAGTAAAGTGTTTTAACTTCTCATAAGGCTGTTTTATGTGATTAGAGGAACACAGACACCCCCTCCAATCATATACACACGACTGACGCCTCGCCTCGCTGTCCCTTTCAGTTACATTAACATATATATATATATATATATATATATATGCACTCCTGTAACCCACTATTAAGCACTATGAGTTGCACTAGTGCACTAGGGAGGATTCATACTGAGGGGAAGACATTTCACATAATGGGAGTTATGGGGAATTCTAATTTTAAAATGGCTGCCGTACACTACGTCACAACGATAAGGGTAAAAACAATTAGCTCAATTTAATTTCAGGGTTTGATCGCCTTTTAAAGGTTAGAAATCTTTATTATTACGTTCAAGGGTTAATGTAGAAGACTTACAAATAGTCCAAGGAAGATGAAGTTGTAGGGCACTTTACGGCGCACTTGTTGGCAGCATGCAAGGATCAAAGCCAGAATAATGATTGCGGGGCTGCAGGAGACATAGTTACAACAGGCTATAAACAGAAATGTCTGATTATGTTATGATAGACATTAAGGGAATGTTTATTAAAGGTTGAGTTGTGTTTTTCCCAGAAAATTTAAGTTTTTCAAGGGTAGTTTCACTAAAAACTCAAATGTTTCTGGATTTATTATGCCCCGAAGCCAGGCCCGGATTTTTGGAAAGGCCACAAAGGCCCAGGCCTAGGGAGGCAGAATTTTAGGGGGGCGGCGTGCCTCCCAACCATAACCACATTGGTTTGGAAGCACTGGGACTTCACAGGAGATACAATAGTTTTTATGATTTCCTGTGCACCGATCTCCAATACTCCGTCCTAATGCTGAAAATTTGTGCATGTGCTTACGGGAAAGGGGGTGATAAACCGCAGCCGGGCCTAGGGGCGCCTGCTATGTAAATCCGACCCTGCTGAAGCTGCTTAAAGCCAGAATCTGAAAAAACTCCAACTAAAACCTGTCGAGGTCAAGTAAAAGTCAATGGCAGACGTCCCCTGAACCATTTGAAGACGTTTTTTGCCTTCATGATTTTCGGGGGTTTTTTATGCTGGTTTACGCTCAGAAACTCGATCAGTTCGAGGTATTCAAGGTTTTTCGGCCAATAACTCAATTCATTTGAGTATTCAAGTTTTTCCCCCCATTGCATTCAATCAAGTTTTTTTACGTTCTGTTTTTTTTTTATAAATAAGCATTCACTGTATTACATTGTAGTTCATTGAAATGATATTGTAATTTCGTCTCGCTGGGTATGATTTATTTTTGTATGCAGTAGAGAGGACAATAAACTGGATTTGACTTGACTTGATTGTGAAGAACCTCACAAACTGGACCTTTGATAACCCCCTAAGCATTTAACGTTGGTTTTCCTACTGTAGAATGCCACCATGTACTGGAGTAATGAACCAGCTTGATTATCATTGGAGATAAACAATACAAATAGAACTCTCACTGGATCATTTTGCATTACTTGGGCTGGTGGTGGAGTCCCTGCCTTGCACCTGTCACTGCTTCTCTTCACCAAGATTGGAAATTTGCTCCTAGGTGCAGAGTGCAGCCAGATCCAAGAGACAAAGATAGGATGAGCACTATGGAGTATTGTTTATTACTCCTTGGTACTCTAGCATTTGCACCAAGTGCCCAGGTGTGTTTGAGTAAACCCATCAACCGCTAAAACCAGAATATCCTCTGATATACTTAAAGTCAACTACCCTTTTAATAACTGAAAATATATAGTTGTACGTCTCCCAGGGAAGCAGACTGTGGATACAAATTACAATCTATAAAGCATTAATGAGTAATAGTGTAGCAATGATGCGCCCTTATGTGCAACTGTGAACACTTACCAGAGGGCATACACAATGTATGGGTAATCCTGAACCCAGTCCTTCAGCCTTTTCCTGGAATAACAAAAAAGAAATGACATTTAAAAGCAATATTAGAAATATATAAAGTGGATGCAGTACTGCTATAATAACATATGTAGCAGGGGATAGACTAAAATACTAGGGATGTGCCCAATCCAGGAGGTGCTTTGAGATTTGACCAAATCCAAGTAGTTTTGTAGGACTGGCTATTTCCTAGGCAGAAAGATGGAGCAGGGTTGTCAGGCAGACAATTAGGAGAGTGATGATCCAGCTAATAATAATAATACACGGGCTGATAAAAGTTGGCGACAGACCGAGTCGGCAGCTTATTGGCCCCTGTATGGGGCCATCCGACGGGTTCCCCAATCGATATCTGGACAAAAAAACTAAAAAAATCGGGCAGGGTTAAAAATCCCTTGGATCGTGGCAGCATCTGTGCGTTGATGTGGATCCCGCAATCCGACCGCCCATTTACGCTTCGTTATGATCCAAACGTTTGGGCTCTAGGGCCCACGATCGGATCAGCCTGATATTGCCTCCTCAATGTGGGCATATCGGGGAGAGATCCACTCATTTCTCTCAGTGTATGGCCACCAAGGCATTACAATGTGGCTTTGTATTCAGCAGGGGGAGCTGCTCTAGAGCATTAAGTTCTACAGGCTGCCTATTATTTTACATTTAATTACCCCTGTGCTTTTGTTACTCTATAATTTTCTCTCTTCAGAAGAGAAAAGGAATGAGGGAATTAGGTTAACTTTTAAATTCCTTTTTGGTGTTTAATGCAGAACACACAATTTTTCTTATTGCTAAATCAGTTAGTAGCCATGCTATGCCTAAATTACAATTTTCTCTGTTTTTAGAGACTATTCAACTGGTCTTCGTTTTTTTGCTTCTTCATTTTGTCTGGTTTTGTGTTTGGGGCAACTGAGCCGAGCAGCCAAAAAACTATTGCTTTGTGCAGCTTCACTTTTATTCTTATTCATTATATTTCTATTTCAAGCCTTCTTATAGTCTCTCATTCAAAGCCCTGCCTGGTTGCTAGGGTGAACTAGACACTAGAAACCAGATAACTAATGAAATTCCACATTGGAGAGCTGGTGAACAATAAGCAAAATAATTAAAATCAAAATGAAGACCAATTGCAGCCTTTTTCTGGATACATCATATTTAATGCTCATTTAAAGTAGAAATAAGCTTTTCAAATGCTATGTAAGGTGTCAAATTAATTGTACTTTTTCAGTGACTCTCCTATTCATATCCCAGTCTCTGTTCAAATCAATGCATGGTTGATAGGGTAATCGGAACCCTAGCAACTAGATTGCTGAAATTGCAAACTGGAGAGCTGCTGAATAAAAAGCTAACTCAAATAATGAAAAAATTAAAACCAACTGCAAATTGTCTCACAATATCACTCTCTACGTCATACTAAAAGTTAATTTAACAACATCTTATAACAAAACCAGAGATGTAACATTTATAGAGTTGCTTTCTCCTGCCCTGCATTAGAGGAAGGAGACAATTTCACTAGTTTCTAGGGTCTGTAGGACATCACAAAATCTTACCAAAAAATAAACATGCAGATAAGTCCAACAGTTAGAGCCAGCTGCATGGCCAAGGTTATGTAAACCTTCCTGATGAAAGCTGAGGACACAAGAGATACATTTATGTTAGATGTACTGTTATCTACTACACTTTAAGGGCTAGTCCACACGAGGAGATTCGGGGAGATTTTGTCCCGTGGCGACTAATCGCTCGTCTTTTGAGCGACTATCTCCCCGAACTGCCTTGGCATTTTTCCCCATAGGTTACAATGCAAAGTCGCCTGCGCTAATGCACACGCGGCGATGCGTTTTCTATAGTCGCCCGTAGTTGCCTCAGTGAATCTCCTCATGTGGCCTTACCCTTAGGGCAGAGACACACACTCAGATTTGGGAGATTTAGTCGCCCGATGATAAATCGGCTCTTCTTCAGGGGCGACTAATATTCCCGAACTGCCTCCCTCGTGAGGCAACTCCGTCGACTTCGGAAAACGAAACACACAGATCGCCAGCCCGCTGGTGATTTACATTCTAGCCGGCGGGAAGCAATTTCAGGAGATTAGTCTCCCTGAAGAAGAGGAGATTTGTCGCTGGGTGACTCCCCAAAACTGAGCGTGTCTCTACCCTTACATTCAGTTAGATTATTTGTGTTTGTTCAGGGCCGGCCGGCGCCCTAGGCTTGTAAAGCATCCCACCTCACCCACTATGTTTAATTGAATTTTTGCAAGGATTCACTGACACGAGGAATGGACGAATCTACAGAGCGAGCTACAACAAATAGGGCAATGTTGGGCCATGAACAAAACAGCAGTAAAGAGATAATGTAGAAATCTGTGATGGAGCCAGGGATAAAGCAGAAGGCACATTTATTGGCAGCAGAACAATACAGGGATAATGGCAGAGAGTTTCTCCACACACATAAACATGTATTTGGTGCACATCAAATCTAAACATCAAGACTAGACAACAGAGATGTTATCTCAGTGCCCCATTAACCCATGGCTCCTGCCTCTTAAGGGTGGTGGCAGTCGGAGAGATTAGTCGCCCAGCAACTATTAGTCGCTAAAGTCGCCTGAAGTTTTCCTTGGGAGGCAACTTCCAAAGCGATCCCTCCAGCGATTCATATTCTTGCCGGCAGGAAGGCATTTCAGGGAGAGAAGATTTCTCGCTGGGCGAATAATCTCCCCATCTGTCACCACCCTAAAATGTTTCATTCCATTGAATACTTCTTCAGAAGAGGTCTTTTATAGCAGTTGGTCCTTTTTGGGCCATGCCTTCTTAAATTTTCCTTATTCTCCGCCGATGTCCTCACAACTTACCTCTTCTGATGGCACTTTCAGAGAAAGGGCTGCTGTAGGACACACCTAGAGTGTACTCTGGAGGGCCAGCTTCTGCTTCACGCTCAGGGTAACTGTCAGCTCCGAGGAAGACTTGAGAAGACGGGTTGCTGATCGGGGCATTTAGTACAGCTGGATCGTGTTCACTGTAACTAGGAGGAGGGGACATATAAACTGGCACTGAATGACCACCTGGCATAGCTGGCGGATAAACTGGATTCTGAGCATAAGAATAGTTTGTTTGGGCGTTAGAAAAACTGCTGAGGTTCTCCCCACTCTTCTCCATTTGTTGTGCTTCTATTTATCCTAAGGAAGATAAGCAGATGCAGTTTATTTCCTGACACAGTATAAAAATATGAACCAGGTCTTGTTACATTGTTAATTTTGACCACATCGTTAATGCTTGAGAAAGGTCCTAAATGGGACCGAAATGTTGACAATAAAACTTTTACTTTATTTTTATTTCGCATTATGAAGCCCTGGAGTGAGTCTGTTGCTAAGAAACTAGAAATATATTAAAAGTTTCTCAAAAACAGACGCACTCCAGGGCTGAATGTGATTGTTTCAGTGTGTGATTGTTTCAGTGTGTGGCTCTTCACAGTCAGGACAGTGAGGTTGTGGAATGCACTGCTGCCGGGTGATGTTGTGATGCTGATTCAGTTAATGCCTTTAAAGGGCATGTAAAGTCAATAGAATAAGGCTAGAAATGCTGTATTTTGTATACTAAATATAAACATGAACTTACTGCACCACAAGCCTAATCAAACAAGTCATTTATGCTTTCAAAGTTGGCTACAGGGGGTCACCATCTTGTAACTTTGTTAAACATCTTTGTAAGACTAAGACTGTGCACATGCTCAGTGTGGTCTGGGCTGCTTAGGGATCATCATTATGCCTCTTTATAGGTCCCTGGTAAGGCCTCATCTGGAGTATGCAGTTCAGTTTTGGACTCCAGTCCTTAAGAGGGATATAAATGAGCTGGAGAGAGTGCAGAGACTAAGTGCAACTAAATTGGTTAGAGGGATGGAAGATGGAAGACTTAAATTATGAGGGTAGACTGTCAAGGTTGGAGTTGTTTTCTCTGGAAAAAAGCAGACATGATTACACTTTACAAGTACATTAGAGGACATTATAGACAAATAGCAGGGGACCTTTTTACCCATAAAGTGGATCACCGTACCAGAGGCCTCCCCTTTAGACTAGAAGAAAAGAACTTTCATTTGAAGCAACGTAGGGGGTTCTTCACAGTCAGGACAGTGAGGTTGTGGAATGCACTGCCGGGTGATGTTGTGATGCTGATTCAGTTAATGCCTTTAAGAATGGCTTGGATGATTTTTTGGACAGACATAATATCAAAGGCTATTGTGATACTAAGCTCTATAGTTAGTATAGGTATGGGTATATAGAATTTTAATTAAAAGTAGGGAGGGGTGTGTGTATGGATGCTGCGTTTTCATTTGGAGGGGTTGAACTTGATGGACTTTGTCTTTTTTCAACCCAATTTAACTATGTAACTAACTACTATAAACAAAGCTGCTTGAGTTCTGCATGGCTGGGAAGTAAGGCGGGGGCTCCCCCTGCTGTTCATAAGTATGATTGTTTCCCTGCTCAGCAGTTAGGGACCATCTGACAATTCCTATCCACAGCAGTAAATGAAGAGAGAATATCACTGCATACAGTCAGGTTTCTTATAAAAACAGTACACATTTTTTAATTAAAGTATATTGGAGATTGTACGGCTATATATATATATATATAGCCGTGTGCGTCAGCTTTCTACAGGAATATACAATTTTTTCTGACTAGCACCTGGGTCTTTGTTCCAGTAAGTGTGTGCCACAGCCCCTCTACATATATAATATATATATATATATATATATATATATATGTATATATATATATATATATATATATATATATATATATGTATATATATATATATATATATATATATATATATATTGTGATACCGGGCTGCGATGGGTAATTTAAGCCCAAAGTTCGATAATGTTAATTTCTGTATAATAAGCAGAACACGTTCCTTACTGAGCCAGTTTATGTGATTTGTTTGAACAAACTGAACTGTATTTCCGGCTGGTTAACTTTAACATTTCTTATCTCTGCCAGCTTGTTAGTCTACTAACCTTTTCCCTGCCAGAGGCAGTAGTGTTGTCTGAGCTTAGGCAGAGCTCTCTCCTTTAAAGGAGAAGGAAAATCATTGACCACTTGGGGGTGCCAAATGTTAGGCACCCCCAAGTGAATGTATTTACTTACCTGAAACCCCGGTCCAGTGCTCCTATCAGCAGAAAACTGCACCGGCCCCAGGTTATACCAGTGAGCACCACGGAGCAACCCTCTTCCGACTTCTTCTTTCTTCAAATTTCCCGGGGCAAACGCATGAGCAGTAGAATGAAAAAGCCGACTTTAAAATTAAAGTTTAGCTTTTCACTGTAATGTGCATGCGCAGCCGTGAGAAGAAAGAAGAAGCCAGAAGAGGATCGCTCCGTGGTGCTCACTGGAATAACCCTGGGCCGGTGCCTAACATTTCATTTGTGGGTGCCTAACCTTTGGCACCCCCAAGTGGTAAATTACTTTCCTTCTCCTTTAAGCTTTTCACACAGATGTAGAGAAATCTGCAAATGATAAACAGTATCCCAGACCCAAATCAGTACAGGTATGGGATACGTTATCAGGAAACCTGTCATCCAGAATGCTCCGAATTATGGGAAGTTCATCTCCAATAGACTCCAGTTTAATCAAATTAACAAAAAATTTAAAGCCTATTTCCGATTTTTCCGTAGTAATAAAACAATACCTTGTAAATGATCCAAACTAATATATTATTCATCCATACTGGGGTCAAAACCAGACTATTGGGGTTATTTAATTAATGTTTACATGATTTTTCTGTGGATTTAAAGTATGGAGATCCAAATTACAGAAAGACCCCTTATCCGGGAAAACCCCAGGTCCCGAGTATTCTGGATAACAGGTCCAACACAGACTCAAGTTAATAGTTGTCGTCCTAACCATACACTTAGGGGTGTATTTTCTAAAACTCATATTTATCTCATTTTTTTTATTAAAACAAAGTCGACCTAACTCCCATTCATGAATTTAACCCATTTATCAAAAATTAGCTCGACAAAATCAGTGCGGGGAAAAGGCTCGACAAAATTGTGCTACGATTCAAATCATCTGAATATTTTGAATTTGACACCTAAATTGTACGTTTGTTGCCTGAAAACCCAAACTTTTTTACAATGATTCTACCTGAAAGGAGTGTTATATTTACCGCACCCTCACCTTATCCACCTTCCTGCACTGGTGGTGCTGGTTCACCGCGGGCCTGGCGAGGCCCCTCAACAAATTGCAGTGTAATCACGGCTCCGCACACACTTCATAATCAGCAGGTTATTTATTGTTATTTTCACCACACATCAACGTTTCGGGGGGTTTTCACCACCCTTCATCAGGAAGGTTTTCAGGGTGGTGAAAACCCCCCGAAACGTTGATGTGTGGTGAAAATAACAATAAATAACCTGCTGATTATGAAGTGTGTGCGGAGCCGTGATTACACTGCAATCTACCTGAAAGGAGACCTGTCACCCAGACATAAAAAGCTGTATAATAAAAGTCCTTTTCACATTAAACATGAAATCCAAATTCTTTTTTTATATGCTTTTTTTTATATGCTTTATGTTAATCAAATAGTTTTATGCCTAAGGGTGGTAACGCCCAAAACGCGTAAGGTGTTGGTCTACTGGTGGTAAAAAACATTGGTGGTAGGGGCCTATAGAGTATTAAAATAATACATTGGTGGCCAGGGGATTAAAAAAACAAAACAAAAAAAAAAACAACACACATTGTAGAATTGAACTCTTGGCTTCAGGACTTCCTTTTGTGATATTGGGTCTTTTTGGTGCTTCAGGATTTCAATTTTGGCTGTTTTCGTGACTTTCTGCTGCTTCAGGCAAGGCTTTGGCACTTTAAAGGGGGGCCGGGTATTTTGAAAATTGCAGCACAGCCGGGCCCCCCTTCAGTCCCGGGTCAGTAGTATCCCCTGTGCCCCCCTGATGGCGGCCCTGTATCCCATATATTTTACCTCATGGATATATGTAACATACAGACAAGCACGAGTGAGGGTGAAAAGAAGTCAGGGAATAATCACATACCTCTTCCCTGCGTGTCCTTGTTCTTTCCCTCTATGGCACACACGTCAGTGACAGCCAGTGACAGGGTTTCACTACCACAGGGTTTTTTCCCGCCCAATCGATGGCTGTGCCCGCCCCTTGCTCTGCTGCTAGTGACACCTGTTTGCACAGAGCTGATAAGAGCAACTCACATGGATACATTACCTCTCTGCAACTGCCCTGCACCCACAACAAGGCATCCTTTCACTCACTCTTTTTGTTTTTCAAGGGATTATTAATGTGCTACCCTGTTTTTTCTTCTTCACCCGATAAGACTTGTAATCAGTAACCCAACAGAATCAATACAGAGGGGCCCAGTGGGTTCCCTTAAAGGGGAACTATCATGAAAATGAAAATTTAATATATCAGCTTCAGCATACTGAATTAAGAAACTTTCTAAATACAATCAATTAAATATTCTACATAGTTTCAGAAATAATCAAGTTTATATTCACTATTCCTCTCTTAGCATCTGTTTCTCTTCATTCTCTCTTCATGCAGCAGTTGGGTGTCAGATATTCATTGACAGTTATAGGGAGGCTCCCTTTCCTAGCAGATGAATTAGAGCTCACTCAAATACCAACCGATCCCAGTACAAACAAAATCTAACAAAATAAATGCCTATTGCACAAATTCTGCATGTAGAGAGACATGATGTCTGGTGATTTCAATAGAGTGAGCTCTAATACATCTTCTAGGCAAAAGGAGCCCTCCTATAATACGATATACAGATGCGAAGAGAGGGATAATGAAGATAAACTTGATTATTTCAGAAACAATGCAGAATATTTAATTGGTTGTATTAATGGGGTGGTTCCCCTTTAAATTAACTTTTAGTATTTTATAGAAAGGCCAATTCTAAGCAACTTTTCAATTAGTCTTCTTTATTTTTTATAGTTATTTGCCCTTTTCTTTGGATTCTTCTCAGCTTTCAAACAGGGGTCACTGACCCCATCTAAAAACAAATGCTCTGTAAAGCTATACATTTTAAAGTTATTGCTACTTTTTATTACTCATCTTTCTATTCAGGCCTCTCCTATTCATATTTTAGTCTCCCTTTTCAAATCAGTGCATGGTTGCTAGGCTAAATTGGACCCTAGCAACCCAATTGCTGAAACCGCAAACTGGAGCTCAGAAACCACAAATAATAAAAAATGAAAACCAATTGCAAATTGAATCAGAATATAACTCTCTACGTCATACTAAAAGTTAATTTGAAAGTGAACAATCCCTTTAAGAAAGTTTCTTATTTCATTATGATGAAGCTTATATATTAAATTTTCCTTTTCGAGATAGTTCCTCTTTAAGGGTGGTGGCAGATGGGGAGATTAGTCGCCCAGTGACAAATCTTCAATACTTCAGGCGACTTATCTCCCCGAAATGCCTTCCCACCGGCAAGAATAAGAATCGCCGGCGGGATTCTTATTCTTGCTAGCGGAAAGGCATTTAATTGGTTCTATTAACGGGATGATTTGTTGCTGGGCGACTAATCTCCCCGTCTGCCACTACCCTAAAGCATGCCATGCCCTCCTCCCATTACAGGATAGGTACTGTATACACAGCAAAAAAGTCCCTCTGTACAGATTAGTGATAAGGCAGCTGCAGTAGACCCACCAATAAGGGAAAGAACTGGTGACTCACTGGGGGTGCCGATTGTGACCCCAGTAATTATGTAAAGTAATACAGAAACTATGCCACCATGTTACTTACCTTTCCTGCTTTCCTTGTGAGACTCACACAAACACAGTAGAGAGTATATGTTTGTTACGCTACTGCTCTTACAAGAGAGACACCTGGGGAAGTTCATTAAAATGGTGGCTCAGCATTACAGAACCCAGGTAGGTCCATTTCACCCCCCCCCCCAGCTATATAGACTTTCCATGTCCTTATTTTCCTTTAATTGACCTTGTTGGTCAGATGAATTATAGGGAAACTATAATGTACTGTATATGCAACATCTTGTGCCTACCTACATCTCTGTACTAAAACTGGCCAGACTCTGGGGTTTTTATGTTTGGTGTTGTACCTTGAAGCACATTATAAGTGAGCATCTAATTACACTATTTCATGTTTTTATCCCATTTCATTAAAGTGACTGTCGGCATGGATAACTGAACAGAATACTAAAGTGATGATAGGAGCGTGCCTGTAACTAGAGTACTACTTACCCCAAGCGGGTTTTAATATTTCATGTCCCTTTTTGCTTTCTTCTTGTTAATATGCACCATCTTGGCACACATTTATTGCCCATTTCTCTCAGTAGGGTATTGGGAAATGCTATTACTGTATTTAAAGGAACAGTAACATCAAAAAATTAAAGCGTTTTAAAGTAATAAAGTGTTGCTCTGCACTGGTAAAACTGCTGTGTTTGCTTCAGAAACACTACTATTGTTTATATAAATACCGTAAGCTGCTGTGTAGCAATGGGGGCAGCCATTCAAAGGAGAAAAGGCTCAGGTTACACAGCAGATAAGCTCTGTAGAACATAATGGGGTTATCTGTTATCCATTATTTAACCTGTGCTATATAGCCTTTTTTCAATTTCAGCCATTGTTAAACAGCAGCTTGTTTATATGAACTATAGTAGAGTTTTTGAAGCAAACACATCAGTTTTAGTAGTGCAGGGCAACACTACATGATATTTTCATTACTTTAAAACACTTTCATTTTTTGGTGTTACTGTTTCTTTAACATTTTCCGTACAGAAGCCCCGCACTGGGATTCAAAATAGGTCCCTGGGCATTTGAAGAACACAGAAACCCAAACAGCCCCTCACCAGCCCAATAAAATAACTATCCCTCTGGCATTTGCCAGAGCACACAGATTACCAGTCCGGGCATGTTGTATAGTGTTGCTCTATGTGGTTTTCTCAGCTTGAAAAAAGGCCAATGGTGGCCTGAAACATTACAGTTTGTCTGAGGTCAAAGCCATGTCATTATAATAAAGGCTTTTAAAATTTCTCTTGCTTTTCACCAATTTCTATGTGGTTTCCTTTGTCTGCTTCCTCCAAGTTCTTTACAATGTTATATGACGCTCACATTCCCTCAGCAAAATAAAAATGTAATCTTGCAGAATTAATAAAATGGTTCAGTGAGGTTACAAATAAAAGCACAAGTACAATATAAAAAATAAAGCATTTAATTACAAATAACCCTATTAGTTGTGTTGATTAAATACAATTTGCAGGAGTCAGCAGAATGGTTGCTAGGCAAGGGTCACTTTTTGTCCACTTCTCCAAGTTTCCCTGTTCGATTGCTTTGGGTTTTGAAAGTTTTCATAACTAGAAGGAGAAAAACCAAAACAAAAATGATGTCAGGAAAATTATTATTTTAATTGATATTAACAAATCAGTTGTTCATTTAGCATGGCAGCCCACCTACACACAATCCCATATCCTACAATCATTTGATATAATAAATTGGTTACCCCGAGATATAAAAAAAAGGACCTTGTGTATTTCACGGATTCTCACAGAGCGGGAGATAATATATCACATATAATTAGATTTCTGGGAGGGGGAGAATAATTCTGTTCTGTGCGGAATGACCTAAAGTAGGTGTTCTTGCTGTTCCCTCCAAATCCTCCATCCATTATAAATATATGTTACATTATTGACAATAATAATTCCCTAGGAGCAATAAACAATTGGAAATGTAGGTGCCTACTTGTATCATTCACATTTTCTCCAATTACCGGTACAATACTTATTTATTGAATTTTCATGTTCTTTTCTGGGAAGCACACAGAACATAAATCCCTCCCTAACAAAAGGCAAAAATGTACTTGCATTAAAGATTTGGGCACAAATCACGATTTCCAATCGCACATGAATTTTTTCATACTATTGAGAATCAACTTCTATTGTTGCAAACATTTTAACTAAATCCCAAAACACATGAATTTTCACGTGTGCCAGTGCCTCAAGTGTATGGCAGGAGATTGCAGATAAATGCTAAAGCTTTTCAGAGAGCTGGGCTACTGCTTGGGAAACCCAATGCCCCCTGAAGCAAGGGGAATACAGACTCTTTATTTATATATGTTTAAAGAGAAGGAATAACATTTTACACTTAGGTTAGGCACCCCCAAGTGACTACTTTTAATTACCCAACACCCCGGGTCGGCGCTCCTATCAGCAGAAAACTGCACCGGCCCGGAGTTCTTCTAACGACCACCATGAAGAGATACTTTTCCTGATTCTACGGGTCTTCTCGCAGTTGTGCATGCGCAGTGGAGCGGAAAGCCAGACTTTAACGAAAAAGCTGCCTATTCCGCTCGAATGTGCATGAGCCTGCCCCGGCAAATGTGAAAACCGATGAAGCAACATTTGAATAAAAACATTATAGATAACTTCTTACCATTGGTTTATTTGTTCTGCTTCAGTGAGCCTTTTTTATCACCTGCTACTTCGGGTTAATAGTTAGGTTAACCTTAAAGGGGTTGTTCACCTTCCAATACTTTTTTTCAGTTCAGTTGATTTCAGATTGTTCACTGGAAATACTGATTTTTTCCAATTACTTTCTATCGTCTATGTATCTCCGTTTTTCTAATATTGAAGTGTAAAGTCTAATTTTTCACCTCCTAAAGCAGCTCGGGGGATTGGGGTCGTCGACCCTGTAAACTGATACATTTAGTTGATACATTTGTTATCTTTGTCCCTGTTGAGCAGAATCCCTGGGTTTCATTAAAGGCAGAGGTTAGAATTGATACAATAGTTGCGAATACTCCAGAGATGCTGCTGAGAAAAGTATCAACTAAACTAATTGTAACAGATTAGAGTCTGCGCCTGAATTACTGAGCAGTCGGACTGAAACACAAGACAGGGACATTCAACTTTAAACTTAGATTTTGAAAAAATGGGAAAAAAGTAATTCAAAAAAGTCTTTATTTCTGGGGAACAATCTGAAAACAACTGAAATGAAAAAAGTGTTTGGAAGGAGAACAATCTCTATGGTCATACATGGATACATTGTGAGGACACAAAAGAGCGGATGTTTGCCTGACTTGGCCACCCACATGGACTGTAAAATGTCAGGGGTATAGAGACCGCAATACATACACAGTATCAGTCACCCAAAAAAGCTCAGGAGTCAGAAACAGTAGGAAGGCACAGATATGCAATGTAAACAAAGTAGTGCTAGAATTCCATGTTATATTAAATCATAATTCTTGTGCTGAACTTCCTGCCGGTACGAAGAAAATGTTTATTACACAGGATAATAAGCAAGGACCTAATCATAATAATATAAGTGGCCAATATAAAAGAATTCAGCTTTTTCCTTACAGATGGTTAAAAAACTTCCAGTCCTCTTGGCTTACAGATGGCCTTGTGCTGGCAAGCGCATTCATAAGGTGATGCTGTTTTATCAGAAGACTCTTCTTGGACTCCCTTTGGCTGTGAGAATCATAGACCTGGAAAATCAAATAGAGACATATGGAGACTATAATGCTATATTCAGTGAATACTGCCAGCAGACAGTCCAAGAGAAATAAAGCATTTTACCTGCTGATAGTAAATTAAAATGGTGAAATGCCAAACCATTACTGTATTTCTGTAAGGTGAAGAAAATGCTGTTTGCCACATTACAATACTTAGGGGCCCATTCATTAAGTTCAAGTGAAGGAATAGAGGAAAAATAGTTCGAATTTCAAATGTTTTTTTTGGCTACTTCAACTACGACCTTCAAATCGAACGATTCGAACTAAAAATCGTTCAAATATTCGACCATTCGATAATCGAAGTACTGTCTCTTTAAAAATTTCTTCGACCCCCTAGTTCGCCACCTAAAACCTACCGAGGCCAATGTTAGCCTATGAGGAAGGTCCACATAGGCTTGCTAACAATTTTCTGATCGAAGGATAATCCTTCGATCGATGGATTAAAATACTTCGAATCGTTCGATTCGACGGATTTAATCGTTCGCTCGAACGATTATTCCTTCGATCGTTCAATCGAAGGAATTGCGCAAAATACTTTGACTTCGATATTCGAAGTCGAAGGATTTTAATTCGGCAGTCGAATATCGAGGGTTAATTAACCCTCGATATTCGACCCTTGATACATCTGCCCCTTACTGTTGTTTGTGCATGAATTCCACAGGAAATTGCTTCATACTCATCTCAAAGTTAAATTTTGTATATATTGATATGCTGCTGCTGCTGCTGCTACTGCTCTTTAAAACTCATGTGAAAATTAACTTTTCACGGTAAATGAAGGTCGATCACTCATTCAAATAATTTCTTATATTGTAGCGTCTGTTTTCCTTTTTTCTTTAAATATACAGTAATACATGTCTGCTCAGCTTCTAAATCAATGTTCTATACACATAATTAAAGGAGTGGTTCACCTTTAAGTTAATTGTTATGTTATAGAATGGTTATTTCTAAGCAACTTTTCAATTGGTCTTCATTTTTTCTTTTTTTTATAGTTTTTGTATTATTTGCCTTTTTCATTGAACCCATCTAAAAATAAATGTTCTGTAAGGACACAAATTTATTGTTATTGCTACTTTTTATCACTTTTCTTTTTATTCGGGCTCTCCCATATTCATATTCCAGTCTCTCATTCAAATCAATGCATGGTTGCTAGGGTAATTTGGACCCTAGCGACAAGATTGCTGAAATGACAAACTGGAGAGCTGCTGAATAAAGAAAAATAACTCAAAAACTACAGATAATTAAACATGAAAACCAACTGCAAATTGTCTCAGAATATCACTATCACCGTCATACTAATAGTGATTATTAAAGTACAACCCCTTTAACTGCACAATAATAGTATAAACAGAGGTAAATATTCCCTGATGGTACTTACTGCATTTCACAATTTAGAATGATTTATTAGCCAGAACATGTGACTTAATAATATATTTTGTGATGGGTTTTACAGAGCAGAGCAGACATTTGTGGGGTAACAGATAAATGGAAGGTCTAAAAAAATGATTGATAGGACTCTTCTATAGACATCTATACTGCAAAGCCCAGAAGAATTTAAAGATAGATGTTGCTAGGGAATGGAACAGAAGAATATGTAACATTATACCACATTCATGCAGTTGGCCTTGGGTACACTGATCTCATCATCTAGTTTCTGATACTGTTCCTGACTGTGTTGTTGGTGATCTTCTGGTGAGCTGCTTATAAACACTAGAGGTTGTGAAGGCACTAATTCTCCTATAGACGGGCCAATAAACTCATGTGTAATGGAATTGCTTCCAGATAAGCTCTGGGAAGTCTGTAAAGACAATTGAAGGAAAGAGCTGTTATATTTGTTCCTATACATCTGTACATATTGATAAGGTGATTTTCAATGTCACCTTTTTGCAAGAGGTTGCCAGCAACACACATTTTAACCCTACAATGGTTCCTGTTATATTTAAAAATACACCAAATTTAACAATATATTTGTTTATAATTTGCTATACTTCATTAGACATGCTAGTCCCTTAATGCTCAGTTACCTGACACTTGTGTTTGGAGATTTGCAGCCTTCACTATGCACCAACCACTGAAGCTGTTGTAGGGTACAAAGTCTAGTGCCGTGGAAACAACAAAGCCCTGCAAATAACACCTGACATAGGTGGGTGATAATTACAGAACCCTGGTGCATCTCACACCCATTGGTGCTTTGCTAGATTGCTTGGGGCCACAGAAAATCTGTTTTAACCAAAGGAAATGTTCAGTATAAAAATAAAAACTGAGTAAATAAATAGGCTGTGCAAAATAAAAAAATTTTCAATATAGTTAGTTAGCCAAAAATGTAATGTAATGTATAAAGGCTGGAGTGACTGGATGTGTAACATAATAGCCAGAACACTACTTCCTACTTGGCAGCTCTCTTGGTTTCCACTGATTGGTTACCAGGCAGTAACCAATCAGATACTTGAGGGGGGGCACTGTTTGCTTTTGAATCTGAGCTGAATGCTGAGGATGAATTGCAAACTCACTGAACAGTTACGTACCATGTGGCCCCCCTTAAAGTCACAGACTAACTCAGAGTTAGAGCTGCAAATCAGGAAGTTGGGGTTTGTTTTCTTATGTTAGACATCCAGTCACTCCAGCCTTTATAGATATCCATTTTTGGCTAACTAACTATATTAGAAGCATTTTTCATTTTGCATAGGTTATCGATTTACCCAGTTTTTATTTTTACACTGAACCGTTCCTTTAAGTAGCAAATGTGACAAAAATATTGCTGGTCATTGCAGACCTGTAGTATAACTCAAACAGATGCAAAGAGGGTCACAATATAAACATTGCAGCTTTATACATTGCCTGCTGTACTGGATGAAATGTCATGGAAGACAGGAGAAGAACAGCACAACAATGTGTTGCTCCTACAACAAAGACACTGTGTGATTATCTTTTCCCCTTAACTGAGTAATTAGCTGATGATAAATTGGTTCTGGTGACACAGGCCATTAAAGTGGAAACAGTCTGAATCCTACAAAGAAAATAATACAAACTATCCACTTGGACACAGACCAATGGCATGCATTGCCAGTCTGTAATGGTTCTAGGAAATCACCTGTTCTGAACTGCAGTTTCCAAGGTCTGAATCATATGAACTTCCAAAGTAAAGGCGCCACATGCTGGAATGAATGTCTTCGGTGGGAAGCTTTATCATATCCAAGGAAGGTAAAGACTGGTCTAGAACACTGTCTTGATCTCCACCCGAGTCATCAGAAGCGCTGCTGTGGTTCAGGAATATTATGGAAGACAAGCTCATATCACTGTCAGATCCAGAATTGTTATCCTGAAACATCAGGAGAGTAAACTGCATTAAAATGGTATGGGAAAAGCAAGTGGGGTTATTTTTTTTAACTAGATCATGTAAAGTACAGGCACACTTTTAATACAGCTGTGACAACTGGCAGCTCATTGACTAACTTTATTTCTGTCTTAGTGTCAAAATCAACAGCCGCACTAAAAGAAAATGGCAGTTCCCATGGCCCAGTGGTGGGAATCAGAGTAAGGGGCTGTCCCTCTTTTGCTAAAAGATTTTCCCAATACACATGGTCTAATCTTTATAAACTGATTTATTATATAAAGCCACTCTAAATAAAAGGCTTTTTTTTATTATTAAGGGCCCCATAACTTCAACAGGCTTTTTTTAATATAAAGGGCCCCGTAACTACAACAGGCTCTATCAGGCCCTTAAGTATAGCAGACTCCTTAGTAGCAGATAAAAAATGAAGTGCACAGATGCGAATACCTGAGGAAGGGTTGCTGACAGGTTAGTGTGTATCGCCTCCAGCTGAGCATTATACAGCAAGGCTTTGAGATCCGCTCCAGTGAAATGATCCGTCAGAGAGGCAATAAGCTTCAAGTCCACATTTTCATCTAAAAGCATGGAATGGCTGAGGCCTTTTAAGATTTCCAATCGCGAGGCCTGTATAGAATATGAAACAAATCTAAGCTTTGATTACTCAAATGAAAAACAAACAAATGTACACCGGCTTCTAAAATTTAAAGCTGCTTCACAAGTTCAAACATTTCTGTTGAATTTTATGAAAAGCATCCTATACTCGCATTCGTATATCTGTGAAAAAATAATCCCTTTCTGGAAAGAAATATTCTCCCATAAAGCAAAAGTGAAACCTGGCTTAGTTGAGAATAATTTAAAATTGGGTCTGTTCCATAATAAAGGAACCGATACCCACCAATGCCAAGCGAGATCTCTGGCGGTCCCTACCCTATTATGCGAGATACTGATACTAAAGGTGGCCATAGACGTAACAATTACGATCTTTCTTAGATCTTTCCAAGAAAGATGGTTCGTTTCAATACACGCGTGTAGAGCTTAATCGGCTAATATACAGGTAGAAACAATAGAATTATACCCATATCTGACTATTCAGCACTAACAATGGCCGATGTTTGGGTGCCTTCAAAAACTTTTGGCACCCTATCAAAATTTTTTGTCCAGCCTGATCGACGAGCCGGCTAATATCCATTTCTTCTGCCGATATCGGTCGGCTCTTTTCCCACCATACACGCACGGAATATGGTACGAAAATTAGTTTTGTACGATATTATCTGTGCGTTTATGGCCACTTTAACATGGATCAGTGCGTCTCCCCCTCTAAAAAGAGGTGGCTTAGACTAATAAATAGCAATCTGCCACTTATGCAACTGACCTATATAGCCAGAGGCTGTCCTGACAAATACAATAAAATCTGGGATGAATGGACTGAGGCATGCTCTTGAAATGGTTGTAGGAATGGGTAGCATATAGGGAACAATGCCAAGATACAAAAGGAAACTGTAAATACAGTAACAAGGTAATTTAACTCTGTATTGCATACTCCTGGTTCCGTTACCATCCCCCTCTTAACTTCTGTACCCTAAGCAATAAAAAGATAAATAAAAAAACTGTTAAAAAAAAAAAAAAAAAGGTTCTGTTCTGTCTAAACACAAGTGCCCAAAAAGTGGAAAAACTCCAACCCCCATCCTCCAAAAATGGGTATGGATAATCTCAGAAGCAGAAACCTGGGGAAGGGAGAAATTGACTTCCTTACTGTACAATAAACAAAATAAATACTGGGAGAAATGCTAACCCTGACTATCTAGGTAACCTTAATCCAAATCCCGCCATGGCAAATGCCTACAAATTTATAATCCAATGTCTAAAGACATTCAAAAGGCACCAAAAGTGATCAGAGTGCTAAATGAAGTGTCTGTATCTCTTCCCCTATTTTAAATGATAATTTGCTCCCCCTTTCCCATACTTGCACAGAAATATAAAACACACATGTATAATAGACAGATACAGATATTGTGCCAAGTGTCCAACTGTTCCACAATACGGCAATGACAGTTATTCGATCTTTAAATCCTTCTCCTTCTAAGTAAAAGCATAATCATATTCCACTTCATCACCTGGTCTGGCGGGGGGCAATAAAGGCACTCATCCAATCGTCCAGGTCTGAGCAGAGCAGGATCAATCAAGTCCGGGCGGCTAGTGGCGGCCAAAACATATACGCCTATCAAAATAATGAACTGACTTCAGTTATACTCCTCCTTGGTTTTTATAGGAAAGTTCACTTACATTTAGGCGTCTCTTGTTTAACAGTAACATAGAGACCATATTTCTAGTTCGGCTTAATTAAACAAAATTAACCATTTTTATTATGTTTATCAACAAACAAAGGGTTTAGTTCTGCAGCATCCTGGTGGAGGAGAAGTGCAGAAGCAGAATACAGAGGAATTTATATCACAAAGTGTAAAGAAAGCTCTTCTGGTCTCATTTGCATATATGTACGTTTGTCCCAGGTATAAACAAGAGAAACTACTTCACTTTATCCATTAAAGGGGTTGTTCACCTTTAATTATCTTTCTGTCTGATGTAGAGAGTGATACTCTTGAGACAATATGTTTTCATTATTTGTGGTTTTTGAGTTATTTAGCTTTTTATTCAGCAGCTCTCCAGTTTGCAATTTCAGCAATCTGTTTGCTACGTTCCAAATGACCCTAGCAACCATGCACTGATTTGAATAATCAATAGCAGAGGGCCTGAATAGAAAGATGAATAATATAAAGAAGCAATAACAATAAATGTGTAGCCTTACAGGGTATTTGTTTTTTAGATGTGGTCAGTGAAGAAGAAGGCACATCATTCAAAAAGAAAAAATGAAGGCCAATTGAAAAGTTGCTTAAAATTAGTAGCCATTCTTTAACATACTAAAAGTTAAAGGGATACTGTCATGGGAAAATTTTATTTTTCAAAATGAATCAGTTAATAGTGCTGCTCCAGCAGAATTCTGCACTGAAATCCATTTCTCAAAAGAGCAAACAGATTTTTTTATATTCAATCTGACATGGGGCTAGACATTTTGTTAATTTCCCAGCTGCCCCTGGTCATGTGACTTGTGCCTGCACTTTAGGAGAGAAATGCTTTCCGGCAGGCTGCTGTTTTTCCTTCTCAATGTAACTGAATGTGTCTCAGTGGGACATGGGTTTTTACTATTGAGTGTTGTTCTTAGATCTACCAGGCAGCTGTTATCTTGTGTTAGGGAGCTGTTATCTGGTTACCTTCCCATTGTTCTTTTGTTTGGCTGCTGGGGGGGGGGTAAAGGGAGGGGGTGATATCACTCCAACTTGCAGTACAGCAGTAAAGAGTGATTGAAGTTTATCAGAGCACAAGTCACATGATTTGGGGCAGCTGGGAAATTGACAATATGTCTAGCCCCATGTCAGATTTCAAAATTGAATATAAAAAAAATCTGTTTGCTCTTTTGAGAAATGGATTACAGTGCAGAATTCTGCTGGAGCAGCACTATTAATGGATTCATTTTGAAAAAAATGTTTTTTCCCCATGACAGTATCCCTTTAACTTAAAAGTGAACCACACCTTTATTTACTAGCATGCCTTTTGTCCAGGCACCCACCTACAGCCAAATTAACATGTTAGTCAATTAACCAGTAAGAGATGGTGCAGACACAAAAGAGCCCTAATCCAGACCCTTATCCTTACTCACAAAGCTGCCGAGTCAGTTCCCCCCTCCTACACAAGAGTGCTGAATGATTGCAGGGTTCCCTGTATGTTTATTTTGCTGGTAAAAAACTATAAAACTACTGTTATAATCAATTAAAATTGAATATGTTTAGTCTGCTACGTAATGTTAAAACGTTGACACTTAAGGATCAGGGAACACACTCAGATTCGGGTTAGTCGTCCGGTGAAAAACCTCCTCTTCTTCAGGGCGACTAATCTCCCCAAACTGCCTCCTGCCGGCTAGAATGTAAATCGCCAGCAGGATGGCAATCAGTGCCTCACCAGGAAACTTCAGAAAACAAAATCGATCCCAGTGCCATCCCGCCGGCGATTTACATTCTAGCCAGCGGGAGGCAGTTCCGGGAGATTAGCCGCCCTGAAGAAGAGGAGATTTGTCGTCGGGCGACTAATCTCCCCGAATCTGAGTGTGTGCCCTGACCCTTAATGAAAGTGCACATCCCCATTTAAAAGCACTAAAGAGAAATAAAGGTGTGTGGGTACAAAAAAAACACCCAGTAACGTAGTTCCAAAAATGACCTTGTAATCCTTCCACACCATCAAGTTGTGTCAGCATCTGGTTGACCACTCTGTCAGTTACACCAGTGTTATCGTGGCCTCTCCGAGGAGCAATGGAATCAAACTCATCGAAGAATAGAATGCAAGGCTTAGCGGCCTGGGCTCTAGAAGGACACAAAAACCTTGATGATTACTTGTAATTAAAAGATAACATGAAACAAATCTAAAACTATATTTGTGAGAATATTTGTAAGGAATCAAAGAGTAACCTGGTAAAGACATCCCGCACAGCTTGTTCACTTGCCCCAATGTATTTACTGAGAAGCTCTGGACCCTAGAGAAAATACAAAAAATTGTAACGTTTCTGTTCCTAAATAAAATGACTTCATCTAAGAAACCACAGTTTAAATAGTAAATGGGTTGATATTAAAGGGGCTGGTCACCTTTAAATTAACTTTTGGCATGATGTAGAGAGTAATATTGAGACAATGTGCAATTATTCTTCATTTTCTGTGTGTATTTTTAGTTATTCTCCAGTTTGGAAATTCAGGAGCTATCTAGTTGCTATGGTCCAAATTACCTTAGCAACCAGAAAAAGTAGCACTAACAAGTACATTGTTGCCTTACTGAGCATTTGTTTTTTTTTTTACATGTTGGGGTTAATGACACCAGTTATAATTGTACAGGAAGCAAAAATGCAATTATGCCCTATATAAAAGGGCTTCTATTGAAATAAACGCCAATTTGGCCCACATACTGCCAGGGGCCCATCTTAGTGGTCATTGAAACCGAGGTTTGTTCTCAGACTTACCCAAAAAAGGCAAGTAAACATATGCTACAGTTAATGGAGGGCTAAATGATGGTCAATGATAAGGCTACAAACTAGGGATGCACCGAATCCACTATTTTGGATTCGGCCGAACCCCCGAATCCTTTGCAGAAGATTTGGCCGAATACCGAACTGAATCCTAATTTGCATATGCAAATTAGGGGTGGGAAGGGGAAAACAATTTTTACTTCCTGGTTTTGTGACAAAACGTCACGCGATTTCCCTCCGCCCCTAATTTGCATATGCAAATTAGGATTCAGATTCGGTTCGGCCGAATCCTGCTGAAAAAGGATCCTGGCCGAATCCCGAACCGAATCCTGGATTCAGTGCATCCCTACTAGAAACTGATGCAAAAGGTGGTGGCAGGAGACTCTTTTCTGAACAGTTTTACAAACAAATGCTGCAGAATCCTATTGTATTTAACACACATTGATATGGCTCAGGCTGGCACCACAATCTTTACCCCATTTATGTACATCATGCTAAGATCTTGCATCCATGCACAGCATGCTAACATCTTGCATTTATGCACGTTAGAATCTTGCATTTATGCACAGCATGTTAAGATCTTGCATTCATGTACAGCATGTTAAGATCTTGTATTTATGTGCAGCATACTAGGATCTTGCATAGACAACAACTTCCATTTTAAACAATTGCTGGAATTGGATGAAAGTGCAATAACGAAATCAGAGCCTGAGATAACATATTTTATAGTAGTCTGACTTAAAATGGTATTGTAAGATTCCATCTTTTTATCTCTACGTTCAAGACCAGTGACACTCAAACTGTCAGACTGGCTCCCTAAGATGCAAAAAAACCAGTGACAGTGGGGGGCCAACATGAAAGCAAATTTATGGTTATTTACTTTCTTGGATATCACTGAAGCTTATGATAAAGCAGGAACACTATGAACTTTTTGTTATATTTCTGTAACCTCTTCATGAGCTAAGTGTGGCTTAGACTAATGTTTGAGTGCAACGGGGAACCAAAAAGCTTTACGATCTCTGTTCTAAGTTACCAGATCAAATCCTCCAATTTCCTATGATTAGGACAACGAATTACCTTAATACTGATGAAATTCATTCTACTTTCATGTGCAATAACACCAGCCAGCAGCGTCTTCCCTGTGCCAGGTGCACCGTACAGCAAAACACCAGATCTGTGGCGTATGGGAAGGTTTGCAAATAGCTCAGGATACTGGGACACAAGAGAATAGATTTACATTTACACAAATATGTCAGACCTGCGTGAACAAACATTATTCTGGTGGACCAATGTATTTGCATAAAACAGGTTTCAGACAACACAACAATGAAAAACCAAAAGTGGGTTATATAAAAACAAACATTGCAAAGTCACTTTAACCCAAAAGCAGAATCTCAAGCATAGCTGCTTAAAGGAAAACTATACCACCCAAACAATGTAGGTCTCTATAAAAAGATATTGCATAAAACAGCTCATATTTAAAACCCTGCTTCATGTAAATAAACCACTTTCATAATAATATACTTGTCAAGTAGTATGGTCCATTGGGTAATCATAAATAGAAAATTGCCATTTAAAAAAAATTAGGGCCGCCCCCTGGGATCACACGATTCCAGGTGCACACAAACATACCAATAAACCATACTTGTTAGGTCACATGAGCCAATTAACAGACAGGGTTCTGTCTTTTGCTTCCACACTTCTTCCTGTTAGAGTTGTAGTATTTCTGGTCAGGTGATCTCTGAGGCAGCACACAGACCATCACGAAATGGTGGCTCAAGGCAAGAGATGTAAAAGGGCAAGATTTACTTAAATATATAGACCAGTTTGGTAAGATCCTTTAATATGCCACTTAATATGATACAAACTATCTGTTGCTTAAGTGTTCATTTTGGGGGGTATCGTTTTCCTTTAATAGACCTGACCTGTTTCTGCACCCAAGAATGGAGATCTGCAACCCCATTCTATATGGGAAGCCTCTCAGGGCCTTTAGCCAGTGGTAAACAAGACCGTTTTCTAAAATATAACTTTCAAGAAAAAAAAATTGTATGATTAAACATAGGGGCAGATTTATCAAGGGTTGAATTTCGAAGATAAAAATACTTCGAGATTCGACCATCGAATTGAAATTCTTCGACTTCGGATATCGAAGTTGAAGTTTTTTTAATCGAAGTTGGGTATCCTGCGGTTGAAGTAAAATCATTCGATCAAACTATTAAATCCTTCGAATCGATTCGAAGGATTTCAGCCTTCGATCGAACGATTTTACTTCGACTTCCAAAAACTTAGAAAAATGCTCTAGAAGGCCCCCATAGGCTAACATAGCACTTCGGCAGGTTTAATTTGGCGAAGTATTGAAGTCGAAGTTTTTTTAAAGAGACAGTACTTCGATTATCGAATGGTCGATTATTGAATGGTCGAATATTCGAACAATTTTGAATCGAATTCGAAGTTGTAGTATCCTATTCGATGGTCGAAGTTTCCAAAAAATTAATTTCGAATTTTTTTACTTCGAAAATTCCCTCGAATTCACTTCGACCCTCGATAAACCTGCCCCATATTGTAACGGCACAAGTGTCAATTCTATGCGTTTTCCCAGTTTTGTTAGGATATTGTCCTGTACTTTCATGAGATGAAATAGATCAAAGTCCATAACCTCTATGCTTGACACGATCAATCCAAAAGTTTGCATAGCCCTGCGGAACAAATACACAGTGCTCCCCAGCTGACAAACCTTAGCAACCAGCCATCTGTGGTTGACAGAAAAAGCTGCTGACTTAGAGGACACCTAGCACATCCAAATCAAACAAATATTAACAATCTGACCAGTAAAACCTAAACATATTTAATCAAACTACATAAATAGTTTTTTGGAAAAAAAACTAACAGTTTTTAGAAAATCCCTTACTTTGTCAAATGGGTTCTTTCACTGAGGGAGGCCATACAGTGACTATAACAGAGACTATAATATGCAAATTCCAGGAGCATGCTCAGATTGAAGCACTGTCTTGAGTATACTACCCAGAATGCCTTGTTTTAGTAAACTTCTCCACTAGAAGTATCAAGAGATTTCCCTATCTTGTCCCCTGCTGGTGATGTTATTATACAAATGAAGGGCACACACTAACTTCCAGAAGGTGGCAGCACTACTGAACAGCAGCTAACACAGAGGTTTGGCTGATTTGAAAATAGCTTAGAAGGGTTGATAAGTAACCAAGGAATTTCAACTGAGCATGTGCGAGATTTCAGAGCTACAGTTGGCTGTGAAGATATAGGTAGGAGGAGCCAGTGAAATCCAAGATGCCTGCCTCAGCTAGAACTGCAGTGGAGATAGGGGAGATCTTGCAGAAAGTATACTGAGCTGATGATTTACATTAAACAAACAATTCTAACTTTTAAAAATCAGATTTCTTGACACACACATAGTGTATTTACTTAGTAAATGATTTTAGTTATGATTGGTGCGCTTTAAAGCCGCAGAATTCCCAAAATATTGATGTTGATTGGTAAGACACTGCCACCACCATGATCTTGGTAAACACCTGCAGAGTTGTAGTAAGGTGCAAGAATACCAAGAATTGAAAATGTTATCACTGTATGCTGAATACAAATACGGATTATGACCTGGCCAGATTGGGATGCACAGATATTTCTCTCATGTCAACAGGATTCAAAAACAAAAAAACCTTTGAATTCCAAAGCCTGAATTATGGATCTCATTTGGCTACAATTATATTTAAAAATTAGTAATGGGGCAAGGTGAAAAAGGCAAAAGCAAAATTGTTTTGACAGCTTGGTTTAAAGGGATCGTGTATAGCCAACTTTACTCTGTATGAGATACGTCACTTGTATTAAAGTCTTCAGTGTGTACTAAACAAGTATCACGTTCACTTTGCTTATTCTTAGGTGTCATTAGGGAGTCACAGTTAACCCTGGAATACATCATGTTTGTATAACAACATAAAGCCAGTACCTTGGCTGGTAACTCAACGGTGTCCTTAAGAACCTGACGAACATCATGTAAACCTCCCACCATGTTCCAGCCCTGCTTCTTTGGTTTATGTAGCTGAGCATTTCTTAGGGACAATGGAGTAAAACCTTTCAGAGCTTTTTGGAAGTCAGTCATTGACAAAGCCAAATCTACAAACAAAGAAACTGTAGATTACTACTTTTCATACAAAAAATTCGGCACACAAACCATCTATTATACAGATATAAAAATGCTCAAAACTGAAGAGAGATTACATTTCAGACTTTCACAACATCACTGTAACTTACACAAATCCAGTCAATTTTTATAACACCCCTCCCCTATAATAAAAGCTGACTGAGCCGATGGATGGACTTCAAAGCACTAATTTGATAAGACATAGTACCATTTAAAAATGCTGCAACATGAAAAACGTGTTACCTTGTTTCCTGAAAATCCGTCGGGTTGACACACTAGACTCTATGGCGCGTTCAACAATGATGGTAAAGTCTCTTGCTACAAAGCCCTCTGTTTCTCTTGCAAGATACTGGAAGTCAAGGTCTCTGTAACTAGCAGCATCAGTACTTAGCCTGTTCTCCATTACACAGCATAACATTTCAGATCTCTCTTCCTAAAATATACAAGGTAAAAAAGCAATCTTATGCATGGTCCTTTTTGTTTCTGCAGTGCACACCATTTCTATTATTACTGTTAATATAAACATATACACAGATTATAGTGTTATCTTAATTGAGAAATGCCTTTAACAGAATCAGTGGATATATAGCACCCTGGAATTTTCCAAGTTTCTGACATGAATGGATTTAATATACGCAAGCTATACTTACCTAAAGTAGTGGCTGGATGGTTTTGCAAATTAAATTTATAGAACTTGGTGAGAGAAAAACATTAAGACATCTCTTAGCTATCCAAGTTGATGAGATGGATTTAAGGTAACCAGTTGGTGATAGAATGGATTAAAGCACTGTACAGTTACAGGTAGTTGGTGGTAAGATGTATTTATGGACCCTATAGTTTGTTGAATTGATGGTGGGTGAATTTACCACACCCAAAAGTTTCTGGAGTTGGTGGTGGGTGGGTAAGGCACCTATTAGTCATCTGAATTAGTGGTGGGATAGAGGCACCCAAGTTAGTGAGTTGGTGGTGAGATGGATTCTATGCACCCTATAGTTACCTGTGTTGGTGGTGGGATGGCTTTAACACACTGGAAAAGATGTGTCCCTTGCTCAGAAATTAGCACAGGATTCAAAGAATGTTCAGACTGACATGTAGCTATTACAGAAACCAGAGTGTCCATGGAAATGATTTTCTTCATTAAGTCTTTCAAAACTAAAACAGAATGACATTATAAAGGTTAGAGATAAATGTAGGTACATCTAAATATTACAAATTAATATGATAGGAGAATCTTAAAAATATTTTCCCTGAACCCACAGCCCAAAAATGTTGCCTCCGAGTCAGTAAGTGTCCTGAAACAAAACTTCTTGGCATTAGTTTGACACTGTTGCTATTTACATGAGGAATCCCCAACCAGAGGCTACAGCTACTGCGAAAAATAATTCTGAGTAACACCCCCCCTCCCCAAGAGACCAAAGCTGGCTGGGGGTCTGAGCATTGTTGTTGACCCAAACTTCTAATTAACCCACACCATGTGATTAATGTCCCTAATATCAGGGAAAATCTATCTACTTTCTGAAGGAATGGTCCAAAGATGCACACAAGTAAAAATCATGGAATATTATGGTGTCTCAGATATACGGTATATTTTTAAAGGGATTCTGTAATGATTTTTATGGTGTAGTTTTTTTTTTCTAAATTACACTGTTTACAATGCAAATAATTCACTCTACAATATAAAATTTAATTCCTGAACCAGCAAGCGTATTTTTTTTTTTTAGTTGGTGTGTAGGCAGCCATCTCAGGTCACTTTGCCTGGTCATGTGCCAGTGCTGCACTATGGAACTGCTTTCTGGCAGACTGTTGTTTCTCCTACTCAATGTAACTGAAGTAGGACATGGATTTTTACTATTGACTGCTGGTCTTATATCTACAAGGGAGCTGTTATCTGGTTACCTTCCCATTGTTCTGCTGATGGGCTGCTGAGGGGTAAGGGAGGGTGTGATATACCTACAACTTGCAGCACACTAGTAAAGAGTGACTGAAGTTTATCAGAGCACAAGTCACATGACTGAAGGCACCTGGCAGGGGCGTAACTACCGGGGGAGCAGGGGGTGCAACTGGGCCAGGGCCCGCACCCCCGCAGGGCCCCCCCGGGAGATCACGCGCGCTGCAGCCAACTGGAGTCGGCTGCAGGCGCAGAGAAAAATCGCACGGACGAGGGTGGGGGCGGGCCCGCCCCCCACCTAGTGCCGTTACTGGCACATGGGAAAGTGACTACGTCTAGCCCCATGTCAGATTTCTAAATTAAATATAAAATAATATTTTTGCTCTTTTGAAAAACAGATTACCATATGCAAGTTGTTTGCTTTGAGATGCTTCAGAACTCTGCTCCATTTCTGGTGTAGAAACAGCACCGGTAATCTGATCCAGGTCATCTAAAAGTATAATTGAGGGCTGCCTCCAGGCTGCTTCTTCAAATGCTTCTTCTAGTGTTTGAAGTATATTTTCAAAGGTTTTCCCTAAAAGAGAGTCATGGTTAGTAGACAATATTTACACATATATGGATTCTGTAATATCTCAAATCTTGTGCCCTGTGGAAACTTTCTATACACCACCTTTTTGACCACTTGACACAAACTGTAACACAAACAATAGGCCAATATATTTTATTGATCTATAAAATCAAACATATCAACTACATTTGTTATACCTTTTAACAGTTTACAATCAATTTCTTCTACATGTGATTCCAGTTTCTCAGATGCTTCTTTCAATAAGGCTTTTGCTAGAGTTGATTTTCCGCTTCCCTTTGGTCCAAAAAGAAGCACTCCTCCACTTCGAAGTCCAGAAGCAGATGCAACCAGCTGTCTGGATAGTGGACTTCCCATGAGACAACAAACGACATGATCATAGCAAGACTTCCCCAGTTTACTCCCCCCTCTGTAATAGAAATGTAAAATCAGGCATTACTTATGAAAGACTAAAGAAAGCGGGCTTATTTGCCCTGTATTTTTAATTTATAACTGGTAAAAAATATTAGTAGCAATTCCTATTAATGAGGTGTTAGATGTTACATACCCTAAATTTTGCAGTTTCAAGTAAAGAAGATTTTGATCTGTATGTAGGTGTGTTTGAGGTTCTTCTGTGGGTGCCAGCTCAGAATTCACCTGTGAAAAACAAAAGGCATTATGACAGGGTTTGGAATCTTTTCTGTTAATATTCAACATGGATTGTTTCATTTTACACTGCCTCATATCTCCTTGGAACAACGCTAAACCAGAAGATGGCAGTGAGAATTTCAGAGCAATAATTGCCTGACCCACAACTGCACTTGCAGGGTCCCAATAGCTACCACTAAAGCTAATGGAGGGCCTAATACAACTGTCTAGCTGGACATTTCCATAAAAGGACAAGGTAAGCCATCAAGTTACCCCTATTTTGGTAAACCACCCACTGTGTGTAAAGCTAATGCCTGGGCGGGGGGTTCTCATAATAACCTTAACCTGTCAACATGGCAGAGCTTAAAATAAAAGGAAGAAACCATTTCTAACACAAGACATTGTATATGCACCAGACTCAATGTATTCACTTTATAGAGAGTTTATCATTATTATTATTCTAAGATTATTTTACAGCAGTGCATGAGGGGACCCTTTGTAAAAATAAATAAATAAATGGTTTCTCTCAGAGACACCACTCACAGCAAAATGGTACATGCTACAAGTACTTGCCATTACTTGATATTTACATGAATTGTAGTTTTCTCCAAAACGCTTGGGCATAACATATAAAAATCATCTTGGCTTGATTGCAAGTCTGTTTTATCCACAACAATAAAGAATTCTGATACCTCTGTGGGAAAATGAAATCATTACAAAAATACAAGGCAACATGACAAAAATGAGATAAGGATTTAACCAAATCTCCAACCAATGATTAAACCAGAACATAATTAATAGTTAAGGCTATTCCACTGGAGACCTGTGGGCAAGAAGTGATCCTTAATGGCTTTTCTATGGTCCCCAGCATGCATATCTAGTAGGGATGCACCAAATCCAGGATTCGGTTCGGGATTCGGCCTTTTTCAGCAGGATTCGGATTCGGCCGAATCCTTCTACCTGGCCGAACCGAATCCTAATTTGCATATGCAAATTAGGGGCGGGGAGGGAAATTGCGTGACTTTTTGTCAGAAAACAAGGAAGTAATTGTTGTCCCTTTCCGTCCCTAATTTGCATATGCAAATTAGGGTTCGGATTCGGTTAGGTATTCCGCCGAATCTTTCACCAAGGATTCGGGGGTTCGGCCGAATCCAAAAAAGTGGATTCGGTGCATCCCTAATATCTAGTAATGACAAGTCTAAAGCAAACTGACTTGCTCAGTAATATTGAAAACATTGCACCACTCACTCCTTCTGCTTTGGTAAAGAATGAATTGTATTCAAGATTACTAAGCAAGTTCAGTTGGTTTAGACATTACAAGATGGCAATTTTTTTACTATAATGTAGAAAAAAATGTACTATTTTATAAGAAAATAGACCACCAATCTGAGGAATAGGGCTCAGCAACACTAGACATAGAAGAAATGCTTCTCTAAACTTGTCTCCTGAGCCTGTGAAAAACAAACAAACAAGAAATGTGAAATTAAAAATAGGTCAGTGAAGTGATGCTGCATCTGACTCCACTACAAGAAATGACTGAGAGGTACCAAGAGCTTGAGAACCAGTCTCAAGATGACTGCTCCCCTAATAGAAACTACACATTTTGGTGAAACACATAAGATAATTCCACTCATGCATTAGGAATGTAATTTAATGAGTACTTACCATCTTTTAATGAAATCTGTATATAACCAGTTTTCCCTGCAATCCAAGGCATCTGTAAAGTGCTAGAAGACAGCAACCAAGTAGTAAATGCAGATTTGATATCGTCCTTATGTATGTTTCTATCCTTGAAGAAAAAGAGAAAAGGAGTCATCGCTTTCAACATCACTAGTTTGACTCTTGAAATTCCTGAAGCACGTGAACTATATCTTAATCTACTATTGAAAAATTACCAAATAATTTGTACATATGTCCACACTAGCTAAAGTCCAAAATTAAACGAGGTAAAATAGCCTTTTCCTCTTAACTGCAAAGTGTTTTCTACTCTATGTACAGTTAAAATTTAAATGGCTTTAAAACTCCAAGGCTAATTCTTGCTGATTGCATAATCAACAGCTGAATAGAAAAATCAAACAGGAATGACCAGTGTATCTAAAAATCTAATTCGGTATGACCCAAATAATAAAAAATGACCCTTATTAAGAGGTACATGTACATATGTATACCTACATTAGAGAAAAAAATCCTGTGCCATAAACTGGACAATGACACATGGGGCATATGCTTATACTCCTGAAATTGCTGGGAGAAAAAAAAATGGTCTTGCATTGCGGTGCAATGAATTTACTGAATGTATGTCAGTAACTGTATGTAATCACATCAAAATACATCAGTGGGCATTACATGGTTTTACTGACATACAGTACCCACGGCAAATTAAAAGTTTATGGTTCCCATAAGTGACAAAACACTCTGTGCATCATTACTCTCTGGATTGATTCACACTAACTGCATTTGCAGTGTCCACAATGCAGGACAACGCATTCTCATTGAAATTGTTAAAAAAAACTCTCATATAACTTAGCTCTCTTTTCACTCTTGATAACACTCCTGCTAAAGTATATTACGAAAAATCTCATCTCTCTGTTTACTCAATTATGCCAAACCCCAAACTTTGCGGCTCATACTCCCCTTTTGATTTTAGATTGTAATGTCCAAAGCCCTCTTTATCACATGTATATGGTTTATACACCCTTCTCCTTTTGTACAGCTCCATGAAATATGCTGATGCTTGATAATTATGATAATGATACTCAAGATGAAAACATAATATGTTAGAAATTATACTGCAGTCAACTGTGCCAGACACTCACCAAAGATTGTGTTGGCTGTAGTGTGAGCGATGCTGGGAGTCTGAGAATGCAATCACGTGAATGTATTCTTACAGCTGAGGAGACATTCATATTGAGCTTCTTTCTCAATCGAGATGGGACCTGATATTTAAAAACACCAATACAACATCAAATATTAAATTCAGAGGGAGAAATCATAGTCAAGACACATTTAGAAACTATCCTTGAAATTATTTGTGCACTGGAGACCTGAGAAAGCCTTTTTTTATGCTTAGTAACTGTCTGACACATCTACCTGTAATCAGTCTGATCACTGACACGGAGCCTGTAGGCGCATGCGTAGTTGAAGAGGATTCCTGACTAGGCCCAACTGAGCATGCAGGCTCCATGACAGCAAACAGACACGAAGAGGATACGATTGGACAGAAGATGTCACCTAGGGACTCCGCTTCGATGCTCCGCTTCTTGCAGGGTTCCAAATAGGAGCGCTAATATAGGTAATACACAGGGAGGGAGAGGTTAAGGGGGCAGATCGAGGGGGCTGTTATATCTGGGGGGTTTAATTCTCCTTTAAGCCCCCCTTTTTTTTTTAGGGCCCCCTTACGTCAGAACAAGGTTACAGATATATGAAAATGCCTTATCAGCAACACAACCAACAATATCAAGAAAAGGTGGTGTTCATAGCACAAATTCAAATTCTAGCTGGACTTTCAGAAGGATCTAGGTTGGAAATAGATATTATTATTATTATTATTTTTAACAAGTATTTTTAGAGTGCCAACATATTGCGCAGCCCTGTAAAATTAATGTGCTTATACAAAGAAATCACATCCCCAAATGTCATCCTAACAGAACACCTTCAGGCTGTAACCAACCTTCACAATACACAAAGTTGGGAACCACTGGTCTACTCTGTTCTCTTCCATCTGTCAGACGTGGGTTTTCTTTAGCTGCACTGCTTAGGATTGTTCTCCTTACTAACAGAGAGGAGAGATACGGTAATGCAGAGCTTATATTTTTGGGATGAGACCCATAGTTTATCTGTGAGTCAGCTTCTTAACCCAGTATTTGATTGAAAGTAAGTAAATAAGGAGTTTTGGATCCTGACCCGGTGGTTAGCAACTCCTGCATTAAAGTAAAGTTTAGGAATCGAAGGGATTTCTGTTATGTTTGGTAATACAGCTTACCAGATCTATATTTAACTGTAAATATATTTAGAGGGTACCAACTTCAGACTTGGTATAATTAATGTATATTGAAGCATGGTAAGTTTTGTATCAGCTGTTTTTGTATGCAAAATGTATGTTCAATGTATAGACCCATTTAACGTACAGCACTAAGGAATATGCTGGTATTTTATAAATGTGTTAATAATCATAATATTGTCATACCCATTGCCTGAACAAACCAAACCGTGGTACTGTAGATCTTTTACAGAAACGTGAATGGCAAATTTAGAGTCAGCAGATATTAAGACTTTAATTTAGTGATATAGAAACAACTGCAAAGCAGATTTGACACAGACCCAGACTTTTCCAACGTGTGTGTTTCCATTCCTGATATCATACTCAATGATATCTTTAAGACCGTCAAAGCCATGCCATGCTATTTTCACTGTTGCACTGGGTCCTTTGTTGTCAGCATTCCTCTGTTTTGGGTTTCCCAGAGCAACACCGTCCATTTTTTTTCCTGACGGATCTGTGTTTTTTCTGGTACTTTCCTTCCTTCTTTTTGGGGATAAAAGTTCCTGAATGGTTCCATATGTTACTACAATGTCATTTACTAAACCAGGAGGCTCAGGGTACCATGAGAAAACATGAACACAGTTATCATTCACACTGTCAGTATATTCCTGGCTGTTTTTAACAATGTGAGGGATGTGATTGGATACCCTAAATACAGCTTCTAACTCAACTTTCTTAACCAAAGATTTCTCCATAAGTTCTGTTTCACTGCTGCTTGCAGAAAGGGTTGGTTTCCTCCAAAGAGATCGTAAAAGAAAATTTCCTACTGAGTCCCATATACTTTTGCTACTGGATAAACCTTCTGAATGATCTGGTTCAATAGTTTCACTTCCTCCTTCAGTTGATTGCCTTCGACTGTCTGTACTTTCGCTCTGTTTATGATCACTTTTTACATGGCTGGATTCAATATCCAAATCCTCAGGTCCTGGGGGTACAAGTGCTGAGGAAACAGCCTCTAAGTCTCGTAGTTTAGGAGCAACTACAAGTTCTGTAAGTGGTTCCAGTCTGCCATAACTAGACAGTGGGGTCAGTGCACCTGAATTTAACAAAAACAAAAATCAAAACGTTATCACCATGGGGTAGCCATGAGGTAAGTCACAGTAGTAGTTGGATTGACTATTTCATGTATTATTACTATAGCAATGCAAAACAAATTCCAGTATTAACAATGCCATAGTACTTTTAATCATGCAGGATTAAATGTATGAACATTAGGAAATGCATGATAACTTACAAATTGGAAAGCAAGAGATTTCTACTTGCTTCCATTGTGGAGACATTTCTGATGCCCAAAGTCATTATGTGCTCGGCTTCCAGGCTGCCAGAAGCAATTTTTCATTCTCTTACTATATTAGTATGTATTTCTAAGCTTTGTCACTGCCACAGAAGCACTTACCAATCTGAAGGTAAATGCAAGTATGCTGGTCAACCCATACTGGGAATATAGCCTTAGGATAAACTATTCGAATTTGATCCAAAATACGGGATTCAAGGGCTGAAGCATGAAGTTCCTAAAAAAAAAAAAAAAAAGATATTATCTTACTACCATTGATTATTTTATAGATACCTAAAGGCAAGTTACTGGTATATTTCTGGTGCATATTTTCACTTGATGGATTTAGCAGAAAACAGTTCAGTTTCTCAAAAACAAAACTCCCCCATCTCAAAAACCTCCTACATATATTAATCTAATTTTAAAGACCGCTATTTAGTAAGGCATGTCAAACAGCAGTTGTAGCAGGGAATGCCAATGGCACAATATTAATATCCCTGTACGGAGGGTGCTTTATATGCTATACAGGTATGGGACCTGTTATCCAGAATGCTCGGGACCTGGGGTTTTCCAGATAACGGATATTTCCGTAATTTGGATCTCCATACCTTAAGTATACTAGAAAATCATGTAAACATTAAATATTGCTTCCAATAAGGTTTTATTATATCTTAGTTTGGATCAAGTACAAGGTACTGTTTTATTATTACAGAGAAAAACAGGGAATCATTTTTAAAAAACCTGTATGGGAGACAGGCTTTCCATAATTCGGAGTTTTCTGGATAACGGGTTTCCAGATAACGGATCCCATACCTGTATTAACAATATCTTGATTCGTGCAACTAACATCCCATGACATTTATCCAAGGCAATCAAACTGAAATGCATGTGTGCTGTAGCAATTCACAGACAATAAAGTTGCATTTTGGTAAGAGCGTAGAAAGATTAAAAACCACATATACAACTGAGGCCATGCTATGGGGTCTCCTTAGGCAACTGCAATATGTCTAATACAGGAAAGTATGACTTTCTGGTGAACAAATACTTGTGTTGGAGCACAAACTAGAAAGCTATGGAATCTACACAGTTTAATATGTACCTGTTTGCATGCAGTAAATTGTAAAAAATATCTTTGATTTCAATTAAACAATGTATCTTACCAGTATGTCCCAGTCATCAGCAGACAGGGGCTCAACTGTGACCTCAGTACAAGAAATAACATTAGTGCACTGCTTGAGGAAGACCTGGACAGGAGGAAAATATTAATTTACAAGCACATAATCCCATTAAAAGATCTGATATATTCTTGTAGAAGTCGAAGAAATCAAAAAAATACAATTTCTATGAGCAAATTCATCCAACTTCAAAATATATTATGAGGTCCATATCGCAAATGGTCATTCACACTATTCGCTTTTTATTTGAATGCAGTAGGGAGAGGAAGTCTGAAATAAAGTCCTCACATCTAGCTGTTCAAACATGGCCTAAAACATGTGCCCTTCCTTGATATTCTGGAAGGTATATGCCCTCCATTTAAACTTTATTGATTATCCATTAATTTGGTCCATAACCCATACAAACACATGCATACTCATACCTGCTGCCCATGTGAAAAGCCGAGCTTCTCAGCAAACTGTCTGTTCAGTTCAGCCACATTTGTACCCAAGCAAGTGCCACTCCGACTCTCCATCCAACAAAGATACACCGGCATCTGCTCACTCCATGACACCTCCACTGCATGATTCTAAAAAAAGAAAGTTATGCTATATTCATTTTATATCCCTGAAAAACACATATCTCTGTATAAGCTGTGCCCAACATAAGAGGTTTTTCATTCAATACCCATATCATCATTGCCAAGTTATCTTCATAAAAAAAGTACTTTCAATTTATAGATGGGCTAAAACATTGTACGGTCATTATGCGCTGGAAACCAGGGAAATAGATGCCCCTAAAGGTATTTTTCCTTTTAACTTACAGAATGTCAATTCATTTCATTAGAACTTCTCGAAAATCATTTACTGCACCTCATCACTACTCCCATGAACCTGCTGAGAGAGGATAAACACTTATGTGCTGCACATAAGAAGAATGATAGCACCCCTGTGTAAGTACCCGGTACTCATCAATGATACATTACCCTGAAAAACTAACGTTGTTTTATTTGTTGTTCTTTTGCAGAGAAAAGAAAAATATCTTTATGCAATGTAGGTGGGTCAGACAGTTCACCTGTGCCACCTAGTGGTTCCAATTAATAGACAAATGCTGAGCAAGAGTAAACTAAATAATGAGACAAGAGGCTCCCTTCTCTTTTCTTAAAGGGGAAATATCGCAAAAATGAAATTTTAACATAAGCTTCAGCACACTGAAGTAAGAAACTTTCTAAATACAATCTGTTAAAAATTCTGCATTGTTTCTGAAATAATCAAGTTTATCTTCACTATCCCTCTCTCAGCAACAGTTTCTCTTCATTCAGTCTTCATACAGCAGTTGGGTGTCAGATAATCATTGACAGTTAGATCCAATATATCTAATAGGGGGGCTCCCTTTCCTAGCAGATGAATTAGAGCTCACTCAAATAACTGATTCCAATACAAACAAAATCTAACAAAATAACTGCCTTTTGCACAAATCCTGCATGTAGAGACAGAGGATTTCAGGTGATTTTAATAGAGTGAGCTCTAATACATCTTCTAGGCAAAACTACCCCCCCCCCCCATAAGACATATTGGATCTAAAATTAATAAAATACAAAATGAAGAGAAACAGATGCTGTGAAAGGGATAGTAAAGATTTAGAAAGTTTTTTATTTCAGTATGAGGAAGCTTATATTAATTCTCCCATTTAACAAGAGATGCTGAAATTGACTAAACTCACGTGCAACTCTTTCCGATTCCCTGATTAATGATAATATAGCCAAGATACACCCCTTTCTTTCACAAACAACAGCCAAAACACTAATCCATGCCCTTATCTCATCCCGTTTAGACTACTGTAATCTCCTAACCAGTCTTCCTGACTAACATCTCTCTCCCCTCCAATTAATCTTAAACTCTGCTACCAGGATCCTGCTCAACCCCAACTAAAATCCTTAGCGTGGCTGCCTGTCAAGCAACGGATAGCATTTAAAACCCTTATACTAACATTCAAAGACCTTCACTCCTCTGCTCCTCACTAAATTTCTTCTCTTGTCTCGCTATATGTTCCTGGCCTTCTTCCTCGCTCTTCTCAAGAGCCACCTTCTCTTCACACCATCCACTGCCACCTCTCGTCTCAAACCATTCCATCTTGCTGCTCTTTACCTCTGGAATTCCATCCCTGAATTTCTCTGTAAGGAATCCTCTCTCAATCTCTTCAAGAAAAAACTAAAAGCCTACCTTTTGGAGCACTAGAACATTAGCCTAGCCCTAGTCCTACTGACTATGCCTTACCTTTTTCATCTCCAATTTGTGCCTGTATGTTAGCCTCCCATCCACTTAGACTGTAAGCTCTACGGGGCAGGGACCTTCTTCCCGCTATGTCTCTTACCACATAGCACTTAAGCTCTTTGTCCTGATATGATTCTGTATATATTTATTATGTGTTTTCGTGTGTGTGTGTGTTTGTGTAATTTTCCAATGAGTATCCGCACTCCAAGGCCAATTTAGATAAAGATAGATATATATAGATATATATATTCCAGAAAAGACCAGCAACCCCGGGATATTTGTGCATTTGCATGAATAGCCGACGTGACGTTTCGGTCCACGCAGGGACCTTCCTCATGGCTCACATGCAAATGTGAATACACCTTAAATTTGATGCACAAATATCCTGGTGTTGCTGGTCTTTTCTGGAATATTTGAAATATTTACCATGCACCCGGGGCAAGTCATATAAGCGGAGTGCTGCCCTTGTGTGGATATATATATATATATATACAGTTCCAAAGGTGCACTCCGTAGACCAAGGCAATACCTGGGTGCTCAGCAATGAAGGTAACTAGAGATTTGTTTTCTCCTGACGAAGAGCCCTGTGTGGGCTCGAAACGTCGAGTTCAATAAAAATCTTTTATATATATATATATATATATATATATATATATATATATATATATATATATATATATATATATATATTCACATAGAACCACACTCCAAATTATAGTGAATCAAGTCTCCTTTATTTGCACCAATCTTTGTGGTGGGGGCCGAAACGTTGGACACAAAGATTCATGCAAATAAAAGTGACTTGATTCACTATAATTTGGAGTGCGGTTCTATGTGATTACTTATGCAATAAAGGTTTTGAACCTGCACCCACAAGAAAACAGAAAATCCGGATAAGAGTGTGGCTGCCTTTGAACATATAAATATATATATGTATATATTGTTCTTTTATGGGCTGTACAGCGCTGCAGCTCCTTAACAGCACTTTACAAAATAAAGTTATACATACATGAAAGATAATACTTTATGAAGGGACCAGAAAACCGGTCTGGTCTCTACATAAAGAAATTCTCAGTTCATACAGTGCATCAGGGTTTCAAACACTGGGAATAGAATCTAAATTGTGTCCAATTGTAACTAGTAGAATTAAGTCTAAAGCAACTGGATTTTTTTTTTAAATGCTGTAAGAGAAGTTGTGTGATGTCTTCTGCTGGTCATGGCCACAGGCTGTGTTCTTGTGTGCGTTTCTGTTCTGCGGCTGTCACTTATTAACACACACACAATCTTATTACCTTTTAACACAAGGGTCAAAGGTTTCCCTTCCTCTCACTCCTACAATGCTCCCTGAGCAACTGCAACAAGGTCTCCACATTGATTTCTGATAAATAAATACCCTCATTCCCTATGAGTGGAATTTTACCTGGTAAACATTTACGTACAGAGTATTTTGTATTTTGACAAATGGCAAATATATAATATATAATAATTTCCCTCTCTCCTTTATTCTTGGGCAAGACTCACAGAGTTAAGGGGATATCACAGATTCCTGTGCAGGCACCATCACCTGGCATGCCATCTGGTATCTGAGATAAAATGCCTGGTCTTGTTGCAAGTTGCAAGTAAAAGGAGAAGTCTACTGGGGTTGAAACTGGGCCCAATCACAGTAGCTCTTTAAATTTAAAGATAAAGTTGCCAAATAAAAAGTTGTAAATAGTTTTAAAAATAGTTAAAAACCATAAGTTAAGCATGTTTTAGAAGACAACATCTTTTTATTACTTTTAATAAACTGAAGCATAGTAATTTCTGCACCAAACCCTCCTTTTTGCAATACCTGTTCATCTGTCAAAGATCTTTATATTTATCTGCTATAACACAGCTACAGTCCCTTCCCAGAGACTATTATCCCACTGTTACTATAGGCACCATCTCTCCCTACTATACCTGCTATCCCACAGTCACACTCCCTTCCCAGAGACCATTATGCCTCTGTTACTATAGGCACCATCTCTCCCTACTATCCCACAACCACACTCCCTTCCCAGAGACTATTATCCCACTGTTACTATAGGCACCATCTCTCCCTACTATACCTGCTATCCCACAGTCACACTCCCTTCCCAGAGACTATTATCCCACTGTTACTATAGGCACCATCTCTCCCTACTATACCTGCTATCCCACAGCTACAGTCCCTTCCCAGAGACTATTATCCCACTGTTACTATAGGCACCATCTCTCCCTACTATACCTGCTATCCCACAGTCACACTCCCTTCCCAGAGACTATTATCCCACTGTTACTATAGGCACCATCTCTCCCTACTATACCTGCTATCCCACAGTCACACTCCCTTCCCAGAGACTATTATCTCACTGTTACTATAGGCACTATCTCTCCCTACTATACCTGCTATCCTACAGTCACACTCCCTTCCCAGAGACTATTATCTCACTGTTACTATAGGCACCATCTCTCCCTACTATACCTGCTATCCCACAGTCACACTCCCTTCCCAGAGACTATTATCTCACTGTTACTATAGGCACCATCTCTCCCTACTATACCTGCTATCCCACAGTCACACTCCCTTCCCAGAGACTATTATCTCACTGTTACTATAGGCACCATCTCTCCCTACTATACCTGCTATCCCACAGTCCCTTCCCAGAGACTATTATCCTACTGTTACTATAGGCACCATCTCTCCCTACTATACCTGCTATCCCACAGTCACACTCCCTTCCCAGAGACTATTATCCCACTGTTACTATAGGCACCATCTCTCCCTACTATACCTGCTATCCCACAGTCACACTCCCTTCCCAGAGACTATTATCCCACTGTTACTATAGGCACCATCTCTCCCTACTATACCTGCTATCCCACAGTCACACTCCCTTCCCAGAGACTATTATCCCACTGTTACTATAGGTATCATCTCTCCCTACTATACCTGCTATCCCACAGTCACATTCCCTTCCCAGAGACTATTATCCACTGTTACTATAGGCACCATTTCTCCCTACTATACCTGCTATCCCACAGTCACACTCCCTTCCCAGAGACTAGTATCCCACTGTTACTATAGACACCATCTCTCCCTACTATACCTGCTATCCTACAGTCACACTCCCTTCCCAGAGACTATTATCCACTGTTACTATAGACACCATCTCTCCCTACTATACCTGCTATCCCACAGTCACATTCCCTTCCCAGAGACTATTATCCACTGTTACTATAGGCACCATCTCTCCCTACTATACCTGCTATCCCACAGTCACACTCCCTTCCCAGAGACTATTATCCCACTGTTACTATAGACACCATCTCTCCCTACTATACCTGCTATCCCACAGTCACACTCCCTTCCCAGAGACTATTATCCCCACTGTTACTATAGGCACCATCTCTCCCTACTATACCTGCTATCCTACAGTCACACTCCCTTCCCAGAGACTATTATCCCACTGTTACTATAGACACCATCTCTCCCTACTATACCTGCTATCCCACAGTCACACTCCCTTCCCAGAGACTATTATCCAACTGTTACTATAGGCACCATCTCTCCCTACTATACCTGCTATCCTACAGTCACACTCCCTTCCCAGAGACTATTATCCCACTGTTACTATAGGCACCATCTCTCCCTACTATACCTGCTATACCACAGTCACACTCATTTCCCAGAGACTATTATCCCACTGTTACTATAGATACCATCTCTCTCTACTATACCTGCTATCCCACAGTCACACTCCCTTCCCAGAGACTATTATCCACTGTTACTATAGGCACCATCTCTCCCTACTATACCTGCTATCCCACAGCCACACTCCCTTCCCAGAGACTATTATCCCACTGTTACTATAGGCACCATCTCTCCCTACTATACCTGCTATCCCACAGTCACACTCCCTTCCCAGAGACTATTATCTCACTGTTACTATAGGCACTATCTCTCCCTACTATACCTGCTATCCCACAGTCACACTCCCTTCCCAGAGACTATTATCTCACTGTTACTATAGGCACCATCTCTCCCTACTATACCTGCTATCCCACAGTCCCTTCCCAGAGACTATTATCCACTGTTACTATAGGCACCATCTCTCCCTACTATACCTGCTATCCCACAGCCACACTCCCTTCCCAGAGACTATTATCCCACTGTTACTATAGGCACCATCTCTCCCTACTATACCTGCTATCCCACAGCTACAGTCCCTTCCCAGAGACTATTATCCCACTGTTACTATAGGCACCATCTCTCCCTACTATACCTGCTATCCCACAGTCCCTTCCCAGAGACTATTATCCTACTGTTACTATAGACACCATCTCTCCCTACTATACCTGCTATCCCACAGCCACACTCCCTTCCCAGAGACTATTATCCCACTGTTACTATAGGCACCATCTCTCCCTACTATACCTGCTATCTCACAGTCACACTCCCTTCCCAGAGACTATTATCCCACTGTTACTATAGGCACCATCTCTCCCTACTATACCTGCTATCCCACAGTCACACTCCCTTCCCAGAGACTATTAATGCACGGTTACCTGTTCCAGGCGCAGTTGTGCGATCACCTCAGGTGTCAGACGCATAAAAGTGTCCTTAGTGCTGGTGAGTTTCAGGGACACAACAGCCCCGGCCGGCCCAGGACCGAGCATCCCGCTGCGGGTTACCCACAACCCCCCGCTTTACTCGGGCGCTTTATTAGAAGAAAGTGCATGTATCAGAACTTTCATTGCTAAGGTTGTCTGTCCCTTCATGCTAACAAAATAACTTCCGCACCGCTTCACCTTTGACAACTGAGGAAACCACTCCCCCTGTGTCTACTAACATAGTGGTATCTTCCGACCAATCGGAGGGTCGCGTACTCTAATGACGCAGTTGCGTGAGGCACTCTTTCCAGCTATTGGTTGTACGGGCTTTCCGGTGCAGAGAGAAAGAAAGCGGCTTGTTTATTTGCACAATCTGATGACAGAAGCGCCCTAGTACAAGTACAAGCGCACGCACACCATGAGCAAAGAAAGTTATGCGCCTCACGTGCAAAGTATCGCGAAGGACGGAGGCCCAGAGCAGTCAAAGTGCGTTGTTTAGCAATCCACACAACTATTGTAGAGAGGGTATCCCTTTCCTGCGATTGGAGTGCTGATTTAGTAGATCCTTGCTGCAGGCTTCTTCCCTTGCTCCCCATAGTTATTACTGACTTACAGCTGCCAGTAGGATGTTCAGCCGCAGAGGTACAGACAGGCTTAGCTGCTCCCATCGCTTTCCCTGTCCTGTACCTGGGATCTGCTTCTCCCAATTAAAGTGGTGATTCACCTTTAAGCGTAATTTTAGTATGTTATAGAATGTCCTATTCCTAACAACTTTGCAACTGGTTTTCATTATTTATTTTTTTATAGTTTTGGAATTATTCTCTTTCCTCGTCTACATCTTTTCAGCTTACAAATGGGGGTCACTGACCCCAGCAGCCAAAAATCAATTGCACTACAATTTTATTATTATTGTTTCTTTTTATTTCCTATCTTTTTGTTTAGTCCCTCTCCTATTCACACCAGTGCCTGGTTGCTAGGGAAAATTGTATCCTAGTAACCATAAAGCTGCTGAACAATAAAGCTGGCTATATATATATATATATATATATATATATATATATATATATATATATATATTTTGTTTGGCCAGTGAGCGGATCTGTTCCCGATATGCCCACCCTGATGTGAGTGATATTGGGCTGATCCTATCATGTGCCCTAAGGCCCAACGATCGGATCACAATGAGCAGAGTGGGGGTGGTCAGATCAAGGACCACATCAATGAACCGATGTGGTCCTCAATATAACGGGATTTTTAAACCCACCTGTTCGACATCTACCCGACTTTTGGCCAGATATCAATCGGGGAAGCCCATTGGAGGGCCCCATACACTGCCCAATAAGCTAGCCGCTTAATCGGCCGGCAGTTTATATCTGACCGTGTATGGGGGCCTTTAGCTAGATAGCCCAATAAACACAATCAATGAAAACCAATTGCAAATATGTCTCAGAATATGTCTTTGGCATAATAAAGGTCATTTTAATGTGAACAACCTTAAGATGCCCTCTCACCCCTTTTTTCCATGAACTGACAGAGTAATTTTATGGGAGGAGAGTTCTAGTTTTAACACCAGTTGGAGACTGCAGGTCTCTGTTATTATACATTTTATCTTATTTTCCCATGAATCCTTTCAGGCCAAGATCTGTGGCTTGTGACAAATGCCAGAGAGGCTACTGGTGGGCGGCTGTTTGAGTCTCTGTCAACATAGAATGCCAGGTCTTATTTTGACTCCCAGTCCAGACCTGAACCCTTTCACAAAGGTGTAGCTGTAGAGGAACTACACCTAGTCTCAACTGATAAGTTTTAATATATATTTACAGTATCTTCTAGTTATCATTGCCACTTACCATTAATATCAGCCAATGCATCGTGCATGTGATTGCGCACAGCATAACATGACAGCAAGGGTTGTTTTGTGCTTAGAAGAAGTTTATATAGAAACACATATACAGAGCCCTGCAAAAGTATCCACACCTCTGGCCAATTCTCTCATTTTGCTGAATAACAGATTCTACACTGACTTGTTCTTTACTGTAATAACCAGAAACGATCAGAAGAAAAAATAAAACAATGAAATATAGTTAGTTTTAGTATACAGCCCACACTGTCAAATTGAGTAGAATCCCCTTTGCAGCAATTTGTGGTACCAGCACCTATGGCAAGTACATCTAGCACCGGCTCCTGCTCAACTCCTTTTTCTAACTTAAAGTAGCTGGTTAATGCAACTGTATCCAAACGCTCCCCCATTGCTCTACGCTAACCCTTGTATGCCTGTCCCCTTACTACAACTTTAATCCAACTAGCCTGAATTTGCCCCAGTTTACTCAGTGGATCATGCTTTTTTTTTTAATGGGGTTCTATTGTGATCCATACAACCTAGAATGGATTTGCACACTCAAAATAACATATGAACAAAAGGTAGTATAAAGTAAATAGAATTGTTTTCCTACTATTAAGGTAGTTTTTACTACAGCTCCCAGTGATTGGTAAATGATATGCAGAATTGTACAGATTTTGGCTACTGGCCAAAAGAAGCAGTAAAAATGACAAGATTATTGTAGTTTGGTCATCTACGAGTATAGCCTTATTAATGGGGCGGTTCACCTTTGATTTAACTTTTAGGATGTTATATAATGGCCAATTCGAAGTAAGTTTTCAGTTAGCCTTATTTATTTTTTGTATTTTAATTATTTGCCTTTTTATTCTGAGGTCACTGACTATCTAGTAAACAAATGCTCTGTAAGGCTACACCAGACTGCTGAAATTGCAAATTGGAGAGCTGCTGAACAAAAAGAAGCATTCATCATATGTATCATTTGCTAAAAACTCTGTATGATGTTCAGTAAATGGGAAATAAATAACTGCTTAAAAGTTTTCAAAAAGTCATTTTTTTTGTTTCTCACAAAAAACAGCAGTACTGTTTTTTTTCTTTAATCTGAGTGCACATGGAGTGTTGTCTCCATTGCTCTCAGACTGCATTTTCTTCAGGCTAAGAAGCAGATCCTCTTCCTTCCCAGCTCTGTTGATCTGCACTGAAAATGACTGCTTCCGCTTGAATGCAGGTACACAGAGAGGAGTGGAGGTTGGCCTGAAAACTCCTACTAAAGTGTTTTTGAGCCGACCTTTGCTCTGTGTACGTGCTCTCAGCTTAAAGAAAAAAACAGTACTGCTGTTTTTGTGAGACTGGGGCTAACTACATCCAATAGGGACACAGTGCGCATTCTCACATACCTATTGTGTTAATTACTGATGTGTTTGGGATAAGGACGCTAGGAAGGAGGAATAGAAAAACCAAACCGTGGTACTTATAAAAATGTGTTTATGATAACTGCATATCAGTTAAAGATAGTTGCTAGTTATGGGGAGCCATAAGAGAAAAAAAATTATTGCTAACACCTAAATATAGAATAATAATTTTTATATGCAAGACAGAGAGAGAGAGAGAGAGATGTGTGTGTTTTCCAGTTTCCTGTAATTACTTTAATAAATTATTTTATATATTTAAATGCATACTTCATTTTTGTATGGCAGTCTTTTCGAAGCAGCTCCAGCTATAAGAGTAATAACATCAATCATAATGAAATATAAAGTACAGGTATGGGATCTGTTGTCCAGAAAGCTCAGAATTACAGAAAGGCCATCTCCCATGACTCCATTTTATCCAAATTTTTTAAAAAATATTTCCTTATTTCTACTTGTAATAGAACAGTACCTTGTCCAAGCTAAGATATAATTAATCCTTATTGGAAGCAGAACCAGGCTATTGGGTTTATTTAATGTTTAAATGATTTTCTAGTAGACATAAGGTATGAAGATCCAAATTACGGAAAACCCCAGGTTCTGAGCATTCTGGATAACAGTCCAAAGGGTATAGTCCCTGGTTGAGCTGTCCCAGGTATGGGACCTGGATAACAGGTCCCATTCCAGTACTGTTAACCTACTCTGGTAAAACGTGTTTGTTTACTTTTAATGAGGCTCTAATATAGCTTATTTAAACTTATGTAAGGTACTATGTAGCAATTGGTGTTGTGATTCAAGTTCCAGGAGGGCCAAATTAAGACAGCAGACCAGAAGCAAGCTGTGCAGAATACAACATTTTGGGTAAAATGTCCTTCATGGCTCCGTCTATGCAGTTGCCAGGCAGACATATATACTTTTAACTGTAAATAACATTTTATGGCATTACTGACCTATCAGCATTTTGCTACAGGCTGCGAGCAGATAAAGCATGCTCCAACTGGCTAGCTATGGAAAAATATAATATTTAATAAAGAAATCACTCTGCTACGTCATTTTATCAAACATTGACCACAGACTGCAAGCAGCTAATTCCCAGCAATGAAATAAAATGTAACAGATACATTTATTACAAATAGGTGTTTCTAGCTGCCATTTGATACAGTGGGTCTTTTTGTATTCCACCACAAGAAAATGTAGGAGTTAACTTACCTTCTTTTCCTTTATGAGGACTGTACCCACAGGAGCGCAGAGATGCCAAACACAGATGAAATGCTAGATGTTGCGTGTGACTGGCAAGGGTGTGCATTATGGATTTCCAACCTGCAGCCCTCATGCATTTTTATAGAAATATTACTCCCATGAGACAGCTGTAGTATGTTCAACCGTAGCTGCAAGTTGCACGTAGATACCTGCCCAGAGCACACAGAGCATGTGCAGTGTCACTGACACTCATACCTAAATCCAAAATGAGGAGTTCCTGTGCAACGTTGTCAGGTTCAAATTAAACGTTTATCTTTATTAAAGGTTACATGTCCTCCCGGGTATCTTTAGGACCAAGGGGTGGAGCCATTACCGGCTTGTTGATACAGAAGAAACAAGGCGATTTTTTTATGTGGACACTAGGATACCTAAGGGTATGAACTCCCAGTTAGACATGCTTTTACAGATACCTTCCCTTGAGATTGTTTCCATTTTTTTCATACTTCTGTATGGTATTTGAAGCTCTAATTTTGGTTCTGTACGTTACAAACAACTCAGATACAGTTGAACTGCAGACTTTCAGCTTAAATTCAGTGGGTGAACAAAAAGATTGCATAAAAATGTGAGGAACTATTAACACAATCACTTCATTTCAGGGGCTCAAAAGCAATTGGACAATTGACTCAAAGGCTATTTCATGGGCAGGTGTGGGCAATTCCTTTGTTATGTCATTATCAATGAAGCAGATAAAAGTCCTGGAGTAGAGTAGATTTGACGGGGGGTGGTGCTTGTATGTGGAAGACAACATGTGATCAAAGGAGCTCTCCATGCCGGTGAAACAAACCATCCTTAAGCTGCAAAAACAGAAAAAAACCATCTGAGAAATTGCTACGATATGAGAAGTGGCAAAACCTACAGTTTGGTACATCCTGAGAAAGAAAGAAAGCACTGGTGAACTCAGCAACGCAAAAAGACCTGGACATCCATGGAAGACAACAGTGGTGGATGATCTCAGAATCATTTCCATGGTGAAGATAAACCCCTTCACAACAGCCAAACAAGTGAACAACACTCTCCAGGAGGTAGGTGTATCGATATCCAAGTCTACCATAAAGAGAAGACTGCATGAAAGTAAATACAGAGGGTGCACTACAAGGTGCAAGCCACTCATAAGCATCAAGAATAGAAAGGCTAAATTGGACTTTGCTAAGAAACATCTAAAAAGAGTCAGCACAGTTCTTGAAAAACATTCTTTGGACAGATGAAACAAAGATCAACAGCTCATGATCCAAAGCATACCACATCATCTGTAAAACATGTCGGAGGCAGTGTGATGGCTTGGGTGTACATGGCTGCCAGTGGCACTGGGACACTAGAGTTTATCCATGATGTGACACAGGACAGAAGCAGCCAAATAAACTCTGAGGTGTTCAGAGACACTGTCTGCTCAAATCCAGCTAAAGACAGTCAAATTGATTGGGAGGCGTTTCATAAAACAGATGGACAATGACCCAAAACATAGAAGCAAAGAAGTGGAAATATTCTTGAATGGCCAAGTCAGTCACCTGAACCCAATTGAGCTGCATTTCACTTGTTGAAGACTAAACTTCGAACAGAAAGGCCCACAAACAAACAGCAACTGAAAGCCACTGCAGTAAAGACCAGGCAGAGCATTACAAAGGAGGAAACCCAGAATCTGGTGAAGTCCATGCGTTCAAGACTCCAGGCTGTCATTGCCAGCAAAGCGTTTCTAACCAAGATTATTAGAAATTAACATTTTATTTTCAGTTTTTTTTTGTACAATTACTTTTGAGCCCCTGAAATGAAGTGATTGTGTTTAAAAAAAAAAAAAAAAAAAAAAAAAAAAAGGATTTATTCCCTCACATATTTATGGACCTAACTGGTATATAAAAATCTGTCAGGTCTGAAAATCCCACCAGGTGAGAAATGTGGTCCTCCTCCAATAGCTGCTGTATGATCTGATCGTTGTCTCCCAGGGTCAATGCTGGTTTAGCAACCTCTGTGGTTATTTGGGGATAGCTATACCTGCCAATAGAAATCTAGGAAATGAAGACAAAATGAATGACGGAATAAATGTTTAATCAGACTTTTTTTTTTTTTAATCCATTTTCTGAACAGCATTCATTTGGCCAAACATCTACATAAGTATATCCTACTGTATATAAAGTGGGAATGTATCAAGTATAGATTATGAAAGTGCAAATAACATTTCAAGGTTACAGTAATGGTATTTTTCTTACATTATAAAATAACCAGTTTACAAAATAGCTTGTCAGATTTAGTTTTCTGAATTGTAAAGTCTTGTTGCTGTTAAAGATGTTTTCATTGTACCAAGAGATGCATTTGTATGGTTAAACTTGAGCGGAATAGGAACAATACCACCCAAGCTAAAGGGAGATACAGGATCCATGGGATATACCATTGTCACACAGAGGGTTGTTTGTGTATATGCAAATCTATACCAAGGAGAAACACAATTGGGTGGAAACCTTTGTTTATTTTTGTGCATAAAAGAAAGCAATCATTGTGTGCAACCAATCCGAAAATAATATACACAAGAAGTCATTTTTAGGGATCTAGTGTTAAATATATATATGTATATAGATGTTTTAAAAGAAAAGTACAGCTTAAATGTAACTAACAAAACAAGAGGAAATCTTAGAAAACCTAAAACAAGTGGATTTAGTGTAACAAACTGAGCAAAAATGTTCACGTCTTTAAAAGCTTCAACAGAAGAACAGAAAAAGCCCTTGCAGAGTTCCATAGGAGACGTACCGAAGCCTTACCACTATAAACAAGATGAATTGCGGGGGGGGGAGGGTGTATTTATGAAAGCTGAGCCCCCAGCTAGTGTTGAACTACAATCCCCAATCACTCTCAGCATTTTTTTTAGCTCTCAGCTGGATGCTGTAACTTGTACATCAAAAGCTTTGAAAGGTGCTGGCTAAACATCCCCAACATAAATTCTATACATATTGGTCAGTGATTACAAAATGTAAAGATAAGTACTTTGAAATTATTCCAAGAACATTCTTGGCCAAATGGGCCCTACCTCTGAGCTGGAAAGTCCTATCTGCTTCCCATAATACCAGCCTTGGGAACAAGAGTAGTATCAGTGATTACTGAGATCCACATTATGCCCACAAGTGCCAAGAAATGGATGCAACTGCCACTTGAGGTACTGCAACCTCCTCTCTTTCCTACCTGCATGGGTGGCTGGGGGTTTGTTTATTCCCCTACTGCATTCTCTTTCCATTAGAGTAGAACCTTTTGTTCAGCTCTTCGTACAAGTACTTGTAGCTATTTGCCACACATCTAAAAGTGTCAACTTTCTCTGTAGCTTTAATTCTTTTCCTGTACCTAAAACATAACAAAAGCACACATCATTTTATTGAATTAGTAAACACAATGCATATTTTTTTCACTTGAATACAGTTATTTTGCATTATATCAGTATATGTGCACTTAGTATGCCCTGTAAGACTGCTTGCCTTCTATGCTAGCTCAAATCACAGAGGAGACAACCCACAGCAGCAGGACAGGCGATACATTCTATGGAAATGCAGTATGAACTCAGCACTGAGGTTTGATATTGGCTGTTATTAGACCAGGCCATGGATGGTCTTTATGGAGTAGGAAAACACATCCCAGAGGAAAGACTGTGCTAATAGCTCTATTACAGGTGTTCAATGTGACAGCTACTGATCTGGATAATTAAAGGCACGGTGACAAGTTGTGCAACCAAGCTATTGCTTATTGGGAAAGTTGAGCTGATCACTTAATAGAATTATTTACTTTAAAACACCCAGTACCCACACTGCCCCATCTCTTGATACAGTGCCTATAGCATGTACTGGATGTGGAACGAATGACATATTCCTGGTAACATAATCCACAAATTTAGAAGGTAACTGCACCAGGGATCTTCCACTGCTACTCACCCCCTGCAGGACAGGTGAGGAAGTGCAGGTGTTGTATGGGTCTGTCGCTGTCAGAGAACAATGGGGGGACATATAAAGAGCCACTGATCACAAGATACTCTCCAATGTTCACGCCTCCATGTTGCATCAATGAATTACGCATAGGGCAAAAATAACAGTGCCTCTTATGTGGTAGCCCCATTTAGTACATTGACCCCAGTGAGCGTTGCTGTTGGGACAGCCTCAGTATCGGCCCTCTGTATAAAGAAACACACAATGTACTATCATGTGGCTTATTGGTAAATGTCTAATCTCAAATCAAGTATTCATAATACATGTATATATATTTACACAGCTTTAGGAATAAACCATTTTCTTTAGTTGACAACCAAAAACTGCATATGTTAAAATCTACTCTACCATTTATGCGTTATCAGGCGAGTCCAACGTTTTAATTTTGGCACATAAGACACTGATAACCTGATTGGTGACATCCTATGATAAAGTGCGGCTATGCCTCATTTGTCTAATCCCCACCACTGCATTCCCCTATCAAGACTTTATTAGAAAACAAAGGTGTTTTTATATTTTTTAATCCTACTTTTCAGTGTAGTCGTTTAAAGGGTAAATAAGCTTTATTTAGTTGGTGGGGTAGCCTGGTTAATGTTAGAATTTCACAGTACAGTGTGCAGAGTTTATTGTACAAACAGGACATTCCTTCTCTGCAGATCTACAATAATAATGACCACCAGTGGTAGCTGCTAGAGTACCTGTCCATCCTAAAAGCACAATCTATTCTTAAAGACTTCCGAACTCTGTGCCTACAAAATATCACATATAAAGGCAAACATACGATAGGCTCTCATACAGTAAAGTCGATTTAGAGTTAACACTGATAATTAGGGTACATAACTGCTGTGTATCATTTGCTTTCTGAATACTGTAATCGTGACCAAGTTCTGTTTGATGATATTTCTTCCATCTGCCACTGCCATGTTTAAAGGCAACATATACCCTATGGGATTAGTAGTACAATCAGTGAAACCATGTTGGTACATTTCAATAGAGAAAACTTTAAGGGAGAGTTCAGCCTCAGACAAGTTCTACTAAATTATAATGTAATATAAATAATCTTAATACAATTTCCAATGTAGTTGAATTAAAAAATAAAACGCTGTGTTTACAAATATCTACTAATGGATCTAGTTCCAGTTCTCTGCCTTAACCAAGGCTCTCCCCACCCTGCCTATAGTACATGGGGGAAGCACAGGCTTCAATAGTTACTGCACATGCTCATTCCTTTGCATGCCATTGATCTAATAGGCTGAATCACCGTAGCCAATCAGAACGGTGAATTGAAAGTGAAAGTGTGCAGTAGTGCTCCATGCCTGTGCTTCTCCATGCTGATTGTGATGAGGGTCTTTAAGAGCCATGGGGTGAGGGAAAGTCATCTGTTCCACTCTAACTTGATTAAAATGGAGTCTATGAGAGATGACCAACCTGTAATTTGGAGCTGTGGAAAACGGATCCCGTACTTGTGAAAAATCAGTTAAAATGAAACCACGTTGGAAATATTATTGACATCTATTTATTTACCAAAACTTTTGAAAAAATGAAAATCCCCTTTAATTATGGTATTTGTATTTTTTTTCATTTCTAGAGAAGCTACAATCCTGCTTGCTCTACTTAGGTACAATAAAGCATCATCCATAATCTCCACTGACTCAGCTCCACTTCCATAAAATATTATTAAAGGCATTTTTATGGAATGATTTATAACGGTTTCCTGCGTATATGCAACACTTGCTATGCCGGCCCATCGAGACTCAGGACTCAACAAGAGTCATAGAATGAGGAAGAAGACTCGGGTACCGGTTCGGCATAGAAAAACCAAACTGAATCAATCATACAACATTGCAACTGTAAATACCTTCTTCACATAGTGTGACAATTTCTTCAGTTCTTTATAAAGTCAAAAACAGAAGCAGCCAATAATACACACACATACTAAAAGACTAACAGAAGAGGCAGCGCATGACATCTCTGCACTGCATAAACCTTTCAAAACAATCATTTTTCACCTTTTATTTTCATACCCTTATTTCCATAAACTTACACATACTCATTTCCAATCAACAGCTTCCTAGTTTAAATGTTATTGGGCTAAATGGTAACTTATTAAATAGTCCATGATGCAGCATTTGATTATTTATCCAACACTTTCAGCTAAAAATGCTGATTATTAGTGCATGGACTGTGTCTCATATGAATTGTTGCTACATAGCTGGACACTCCGCTTAATGACTCTGGCCTCACACACCTATCATAACACACATTTAATTGTGTACATATGGACAATACATATGAAGATGCACAGTCTCCCAAGGTGAGTCTCATCTATTGATACAATTTATAGCTTCCCTAACGTGGACCCTACTGATAATTGTTTAAAAACTATTTTGGGGGCCCTTTTTTTTAATCATGTATTTTTACTAAAACTCCTAAAATCCGAGCATCATTTGTTAATACACTTAATCGTTCCTGTTGCCTGTCAGTCAATAAGAGCAGCATGGTCGGGGGAAAGGGGACGGTAAACAGCAGACGGTTGAAAAGTGAAATGACTGTACATATCTGCAGATACTCTCACTATACAATGCCATTTCCACAATATTTCATTACTGTATTCGAAACATGAAACCTGGAGATAAATACAAACTTAGGGGTTGGGGTGATGCAAGTATAAATGGAGTGATAAACGTTTAGAGGATAAGGAAAATGTTGAGGTACAGCGGGAGACCACTTCTTTTTTTTAGATTGGGATCTGTGTAAATTAATAAAAAAAAAAAAACATGACTCTTTACATTAAGGTATTATCAAACTAAGGCTACATAATCACTGCATTTTATTAGAAAGTAGAATTCACTCTACTTATTTCTTGCTTCGGAAACAAATCAAGGCAATCAAAATCCAATTCGATGCAGAAGAAAGTCTCAAGGAGTTCCGACTGGTTCAGAGGACTGCAAGCACATTACAATTCCATATTCAATCCATTTTGTCATTGGACTGAAGTGGAACACGACCTCCAACACGCGAGAGACATCTGAAGTTCTGCACACAAACTATTATCAGTTCATACCAAATGTACTTGTTCGACCCATTCACTTGAAGTTTCAGGAGTTCTACTGGAAATATCTTCAGAACTGTTCATACTGCTTGTAACATCATTTGTGGGGTCGTCACTTTGTGACACTCCATCAAGCGCAGGTACATTCTCTTCGGAAGTGCTTTCTTCTGTTTGGATTTCTTTGTATTCATTGATTAGTGCATCCTGAAAAAGTGCATGCTCCTCGGCCAGACCCTGGGGTGGCTCCCTTAGCGTTGGAGGTGACAGTTGTTCATCGACATTGAGCGGCTGCAAATCAACGTCAGTTTCAGAAGTTGCAGATGGTATAAGGGCAATGCTCTGAGGATTGATGTCATGGAACCATGCCATGATATTACCCAGCAGATTCTCGCTCATGTTTGGGTCTTGGCTAGATGAATCAAGGTCGCTTGAGGTTGAACACAAATCACCTTGAATATCACTGAAAGGGTGTGAAAGATGATGATCTGTTGCATATGGATCACTACTGGCTCCGAGTCTTACTAGGCTTTCTCCCAGTTCTAACAACTCAGAGCTACTTAAAGCACACCTTGGGTTATCGATGCTTATTGGAGCTGGGTCAAGTCTTGAGGGCAATGATGTGCCTATAGCACCAAGAGATGCCTCATTGTTCAGAAACTCTCTTGTTTCTTCATCCACTGCAAGACGGGATTCCTGCAGAGATAACTGGATTGCCAAGAGGATATTTGGATCATCTTCATCCAAGGAGCTCAAAGTCTAGAAGAGCAGGAAAAAAAATGAATACGTCTAAATAATCTATGGGATTTATTACTAAAAATGGGTGAAAGGTGGGAGGGGATTGGGTAGGGAAGCAGATGGGAATTTAGCAGTGGAATTATTTTAGAAGAAAGTCCACATTTTTATTGTAATTAAGGGAATTTACAATTATGGAGTGTATACTCTGGGAGTATAGCCATAGAACAGAATTTGGCATATATTTAAGGTGAAAGGCTATATGTAAAAAGAGGAGGACTGTACATACAGCCATGGAGAGGAGAGCTTAGCTTAGAAAGGAGAGCTGTGAATGAAGTCAATAATAGAGCATGACTGTTACTATATTCAGAGAGGATGGCTGTGAGTATAGTCAGACAGAGGAGAGCTATGCATAAACAAAAATGGAAGGCAGACTTATGCATATGTTTATTAAAAGAGGGGCTGTTTATATAGTCACTGAGAAGAGGCCTAAGCAAACAGTGATACAAGCCTAGCCATATACACTTATGGGAAAAGAGTTACAGTCACAGAGAGAGGCTGCTCATATAGTCATGAAGAGGTGAGCTGAAAGGAAAGGAGGGCTACAGAACAATGGCTGAAGTTGAACTTACCATAGAGGTTCCATGCCGTCGGCTACCACTAGCTTCCTGGGTGTCTGCCATTAAAAATACATGTTAAAATGCTTGAAGACACTTTACTGAGTAACATGCAGTTTATCTCACACTATAGTACAGCACTAACAGAGCATTGAACCTTCACAAGCTAACATGCTGCACTGTGCAATTTCCATGTGTGGGAGGATATCCACCATTTTAGCACAGAAGGTGTGAGAACTAGTGTATTCTGGATATGGGATCTTTCTGTAATTTGATTCATCATATCTTAGTCAGATAAAAAATCCTTTAAGCATTAATTAAACCAATACAGCACCAACATGATTCATGCAGCTTAGTTACCATCAAGTAGAGGCAGAATTATCTGCTTAAAATTGACTCAATGGGAGATGGTCTTCCCATAATTCAGAGCTGTCTGGATAATGTGTTTATGGATAAGGGATCCCATACCTTTATTGCATATATGCAGGTACACACTGTATTTCATGTTTACCTTTCTATGAACCACTTATTTGTTCTAACCATTATATACATTGAATTGTAATGTACCTAATAGGTTCTCAGAGCGATCATCAGGATCTGGGGTATTGCTCCTGACGCTGTGCATGTCTCCTCGGCGTCGCTGTCTGTGCCGTCTCCGATACTGGAATTCTGTATACTCCTGCACACAATGAAGGGAGCACGCTTCAGTATTTTTCCTACGTGTGTAGGATATCTTTTGGGCATAGGTTATTTTGCACAGAAGATATTAACTGCACATTTGTATTTATTATTAAACTATCATGAAAATTGAATATTAGCTTCAGCATACTGAAATTAGAAACTTTCTAAATACAATCAATACAAGTTTATATTCACTATTCCTCTCTCAGCATCTGTTTCTCTTCATTCTGTCTTTATTCAGGAGTTGGGTGTCAGATGAATGATATATATATCTTATAGGGGGGTTCCTTTTGCCTAGAAGATGTATTAGAGCTCACTCTATTAAAATCAGAAGAAATCATGTCTCTCTACATGCAGAATTTGTGCAAAAGGCAGTTTGTTTGTTAGATTTTGTTTGTACTGGAATCAGTTATTTGAGTGAGCTCTAATTCATCTGTTAGGAAAGGAAGCCCCCTATAAAATATATTGGATCATTCATCTGTCATCCAACTGCTGCATGAAGACAGAATTAATTATTATGGGAAGCTCAGTGGTCAGTGTCCTGGTTCTGACATTTAGAGCAAAGTTTATCTTACACAGTTATGCAGTGTCAGGGTAAGGTAGGAAACACAGTTGCATTTAACCAGGTACAGTGCAGGGTTGCAAGTAGTTTCTTTATCTTATGGGAAACTAACAAAGACTTATTAATGACGTATACAACACTTTAAAGGACAAGGAAAGTATTTTTTTATATCCCCCATAATATGAAAGTCAAGCCCAAGATGAACCTGATCGCTAAGTTAATTTCTGCCAAATTTGTTCCGTTGACCTGTTAAGCATCGTTGTAGAAAAGTGCATGTAATCCTATTCCGCGCCGACATTTTCTTTATGCTTGCGCAACCAATATGGCGCCAGTTGGTCTATTGCGCATGCGCCAAAACCATTACGAGCACCACGTACGCTCTAGGAGCTATGAGATCGCGCTCACGAGTGCAGTTTAATGCGCATGTGCTGCCTTGGATCGCTTGAAGTGTCCAGAATCCACTGTCTGTGTCTGTGTAAAGAACGGATGAATCATGGCAGTTTCCTTCAATGGTTATATCCTGAAGCGGCCACCTTCACAAAAGTCACAAAAGGCAGTACACACAGAGGATTGGAAGCGATGGCTGAATCCACAAACAGTATGGCTATAACTGAAGCAGCAACTATGTTTACACTTTCCTTGTCCTTTAAGGAGGTTTATTTATTAAAGTCTGAATGGTAAAAACTCAAAAAAAAACCGTGAGATTTATTATACGCCAATGCTGCAAACGGCCAGGATCCTAAAATCCGCCATCTCCAACCTGTCGAGGTCCTGTATAAGTCAATTGGAGAGGCACGTATCTCAAACTGAATTTATCGGGGTCTTTGGTGGTTTTCGCCAGAAAATGTGACCTTTTCAGGGCTTTCAGGCAAAAGCTCGAAAAAAACATCCCACAATTCAGGGAAAAAACGCAAAAAATTTAAACGTTTCCTTTTTCACTCAATTTTATCGCTTTTTTTGAAATCCGATTAATTCAGATTATTTATAAATAAAGTCAAATCGATCGTGGGAGTTTGGTTGTGGATTTTTTTAAAATAAAATATGAGATCAATTCAGATTTTAGTAAATAGCCCCCTAAGTGTTTAATTCAGGCAGCATGGTTGGGCAGTAGTTCGGGCATGGTTGAAGCACTGAGGTCCTAGGTTTAACTTCAGCCAGAGCAATATCTGCAAGGAATTTTTATGTTTTCTCAGTGCTGGACTTTCCTCTGGGTACAGCTATGTTCTTCCACACGCCAGAAACATACAGGCACGTAAGGTTGACCAAAATGTGTGTGAACGAGATAGGCTTTTTAGACTGTAAGCTCCACTGGGGCAGTGAATGATGGGAAATCTCTGTAAAGTGCTGCAGAATATGTCAGTGCTTTATAAATGAAAGAATAATAATAATAATAACAACAACAGTATCTTACCTCAGGGGATGCAAATCCTAAATACTCCCAGTCCCATGTTCCACCAGCAAAACTAAAATAAAACACATGAAATGTTAGTGGCATTGCCATTTACAGAGAAAAAAAATACACCCCCCCCCTTTGTAACATACAGAAATCAATTTACTGTAGATCATAAATTATACAGTGCCATCTATCAGGAACCTGATGGCAATGTTTAACTACTGTGTGTGTCCATCGTATCCATAAAATTCCTTGTTTGGTATCCTTTAGAACTTATTTTTCATTACCTGCGTCTTGGAGCCTCCGGGGAATCAGCAGGAGCCACACCGCGAGCCACAGAAGCCAAAAACTCCTGTCTCTTCTGCTGCACAAGGCAGGCTGCCCGAATGATCTTATGGCGAGGAGTGCGCAGGTAAGGCCTGTTTACCTTCTGGGCAAGATCCTCTGTGACCATTTCTAAGTCCGTCTGTTGAGGCATATAGGATAATGAGATACATTCACATTGTGACGGATAAGAATCTATGTGGGCTTATTCAGACAAAGGAAGGGAAAATTAGTCAGAAAGTTCTTTGGAAATGTAATACATTATGATGCATCACCAATAGAGAATATCAATCATTTTCCAGGTCACCTGCATTAATTCGAATATTTCCTTTTTTGTGCTTTTGGGTTCCAAGAAGAATCCGTATGGGTAAGAACACTTGAGAATGCGCCTGGTCTTCAGTAGTTCTTGTACGGCATCTTCAATAAACATGGTATCTGGGCATGCTCCCTCTGCTGCAACACAAAGCAAAAAGCAATTTGCGCTATTCCTTACATGAAAATATATTTCACTGTTTTTCCTAAAACTCTGTTACAATCTACTGGTAGAATAAACATCTCGTCATGTCTTTAAAGGAGAACTAAACCCTAAAAGTGAATATGGCTAAAAATGCCGTATTTTATATACTGAATTTATTGCACCAGCGTAAAGTTTTAGCTTCTCAATAGCAGCAATGATCCAGGACTTCAAACTTGTCACAGGGGGTCACCATCTTGGAAAGTGTCTGTGACACTCACATGCTCAGTGGGCTCTGAGCAGCTGTTGAGAAGCTAAGGGTCGTCGCAAATTATCCAGCAGAAAATGAGGTTGGTCTGTAATATAAGATGATGCTACAGGGCTGATTATTAAATTCTGGTGCTAGTTGCACTGGTTTCTGTGCTGTCATGTAGTAATTATCTATTTTAATTACTAATCAGCCTTATATTGTGACATTTATATTCTATGTGTACTGTATATTGTGAGTGGGTCCCTAAGCTCAGTAAGTGACAGCAGCAAAGAGCATGTGCAGTGAATCAGCAGAAAATAAGATTAGGAGCTACTGGGGCATCTTTGGAGACAGATCTTTACTGCTAAAGGGCTGTGGTTGCCTTGGGCTGGTACAGAAACCCAAAACAAAATGTACAACATTTCTAGCTACTTCTTTAGTTAGGCTTTAGTTCTCCTTTAATCAACAAAAAATATACACAGAGTTAGCAGTTGAGTGGCATATGCCATTTCTGCTTCCCAGTACAAAGGAAAAATGAAAATGCAGGTGCATCGCTTCCTATAATTTTTGCTGATCCATATAGGCTTGACAGCATTTAAGATCATTATACTCCCAAAAAATAACAAAAGATACAGGGAACACTTACTTTCGCTAAGAGCTCTGCTCAGCTGCTCCATCTTTTCTTTGGCTGTTTTTAAAAGACGCTGCTCAAGCTAAAAAACGATCCAGAGAAACACATCACAATACCATAAAGATACAAGTGATATAAACTCCAAAAACACCCAGGCAGGTTAATTGGCTCCTGATAGCATTGACCCCAGCATGCAAGTGTTATAAAGTACTGATGTTTGAAAAATAATTCACAGACTCCTTTCTTTTGTTCTGTTTTACAAAACCAGCCAATACCATTTAAGCATAATTGAAGCTTTAAAGGAACAGTAACATCAAAAAATTAAAGTGTTTTAAAGTAATAATACTATAATTTGGTGTTGCCCTGCACTGGTAAAATTGCTGTGTTTGCTTCAGAAACACTACTATTGTTTATATAAATAAGCTGCTGTGTAGCAATGGGGGCAGCCATTCAAAGGAGAAAAGGCCCAGGTTACACAGCAGATAGCAGATAAGCTCTGTAGAACATAATGGTGTTATCTGTTATCCACTATTTAACCTGTGCCATATAACCTTTTTTCAATTTCCACCATTGCTACTCAGCAGCTTGTTTATATGAATTATAATAGTGTTTCTGAAGCAAACATGTCAGTTTTACCAGTGCAAGGCAACAGTACGATATTTTTATTACTTTAAAACACTTTCATTTTTTTTGGCGTTACTGTTCCTTTATGGGGTTATTCATCTTTCCTACAAGACCCTATTGCAAAAATAAAGTATTTTTGGAAATCGGCACTTGAGGAGGGTGGCATGCCTCAAATATGCACCATGCAAGGAATTTAGGAACTTGCAAAGGGTTCTTTACCTGATAACTGTGTTCATGGTTCTTGAAACGTGTGTAGTAGTGCATAAATCTGTCCAGCTCCTGAAATCTCTTGTGTTTGCTCTCTGCCTGACAGGGGTAAAAGAGAAAATTTAAGGAGTATAATTTAAAGGGGTCATTTACTTCAGGAAAGGCAGTGTGCAAAGTGCAAAAAAGTGAGCAATTGCCATAAATTTGCCTTCTTTGTTGCTTTAATTGCCACAGGTCTCGGTTCTTCGTGTTTGCGACTGCCCTCATGAATACAGAGCTGCCTGTATACACTAGCACTGTATTCATGAGGGTCAGATGGAATATATGCCATTCCCCACCAAAAATTGGACAGATAACAATCAGACGAGTTTAAAATTTCAGTTGGATTGAAGACCCCGTTGACTAGTCTAGTGGTCACTCCCGACGGTCTACACAGGGGCCTATTATGATCCAATCATTTGGCCAGCCATTCAGGTTAACCCGAAATCTATAACTATATATAGAGGATGTTCAGCGTCAAATGCTATTGGTAGTAGTGGTTGGGGTTGACTTACCCAAACAAACGGGGGGGTCCAGGCGCTCAAGCCCCAGACCTTCATCTCAGGGAGGCAATGTTGCAAATGGTAAATGATGAAAAGTCTGGCACATACCGGACCACACTCCAAAAGTTAGATATAGTAAAAAACCTTTTTATTATAGCAAAAACATCACAACAGGAGGCCTTACGCATTTCGTGCCTTAGGGGCACTTAGTCATAGGCTAAATAAACACTTATCACACAGTCATATTTAAATGAAAAGGAACCAATCAGACACATGTATCTAACTGCCAATCCAAATTGTAGGCAGTAATTGGAAAAGGGTCAATAGTAGACATTCTTAGATAGGCCAATAGACAACATGGTTACAGATTATGGTTACATATTGGACATCAAAGGTTTGTTCATAAAAACACAAAATGACATAGTTAATAGACATTTTTGCAAGTTAATAAAGCAGTTGGATGACAGCAGTATAAATTAATTACATTTATATTAAATTATACTGCTGTCATTCAATTTGCACTCAGGGAGGCGAACGGTAGCGAATTTGCGCTAGCGTTAATTCGTCAAGCAAAGCGAAGTTACGCTAGCGATGCCTAATTTGCATACGGCGCCAAGTTAAAGTTGAATGGACGTATATGTAGCAGCAAATAAATTACACTACACAAGCCTGGGAAACTTTAATAAAATAAAATAGAGTTGTTATTTTGCCCTACACATGTGGCCACTGTATAGTTTAGGTGCCATATGTTAGGAAATGTAGGGGGGAAGGAGGGTACCCCCAAAAAAATTTACGATCTTTTTCAGCCTATCACCCTTAAAAAAAGGAAAAAACACCAGCGTTTTTTGGGATTTAAAAAAAATTGCTACTTTTTTTTGAAGCAATCCCTATCTACTCTATTGCACTTCACCTGGTCTGAGGTGGCGAAGGCAAGTCTGGAGCAAGAGGTAATGTTCAGTAAAATGCACAAGTTAGTGAATTAGTGTAGTTACGTCCCATCGCCAAAGCGCAACTTCGAACTTACGCCAGTGCCTGTTAGTAAAACGGCGAAGTAACGAAATGACGTCACGCTGGCGAATTTGCTGGTTTCGAGCTTTAGTGAATCTGCCCCAAGGACTGGAGACTGGCGCAAAACTCAATCACACAGTCCAATGGAGAGCCGGTCAATAAAACGAAGCAGATGGGAGTTTATTGGCTTCTCTTCACTGAGTAGAGAAGACGAGGCCCTGCTCTATGTGCCCTTACTATTAGTGCATCTTCAAGTAGGATAAACACCTAGGTGATTGTGAAGCTGTGTAACAGCAAATAGGGAACACCCTACAGTAGCCTAAGGATAAGGTCACACTGGGAGATTCGGGGAGATTTAGTCGCCAACCTCACGAGGAAACTTTGTGAGGAAACTTAGGGCGACTTCGGAAAACGAAACGCTGCGAGTGCCATGCCGAGGCGATTTTTCATTCTAGCAGGCGGAAGACAAGGGGAAGCAGTTCGGGGAGATTAGTCGCCTAAAGATGAGGCGATTAGTCATCTGGCGACTAAATCTCCCCGAATCTCCCAGTGTGACCTTACCCTAAATGAAAAGTTTACATGGAGTGCAAATCCAAAACCCTATAACATTCAAAGGGCAACTTATTATAAAGGGAGTTAACCAGTAATAAGATATTTATTAGAACAGAATGGACAGTGAAGTTTTTCTCACGCCATAGTGCTATTTCTCTGGGTAATTGCTTCTGATTACACAGAGCTTCATTTTCTTCACAAATACAAAATGGCATTATAAGGGCACTCAGAGATCAGACTTCGTCAAATCAAGAAATGAAGACAATGATCTTATTGCGTTGTCACTGGAATGGGGTAAGTGGGTATGAGGGGTCACTGTGAAAACTGGAGGAGCTACAAGAATAGGTTTTTAAATTGAGCTAGATTTAGATGATGTAGACTGCACTGTTAAAAAGTTAGATGCTCATATAAATGCACATATGCTCTGACCTGAAAGCTACTTACAGGCTGAACAAGGAAGAGTGTAGAATGGGTAAATGTGGTAAATCTTAAATCCAGTTTAAATGTAAAAGAAGTAAGGCAACAGCAAATTAAAGAGCAGAGCAGAAAGTAGACAAAAGATGGAGCATGAAGGAGAAAAGGGAAGACAGAAGAATATAAAAGAGAGGACGATATGGAGGGAAACATGGTTCAACAAATGAGGCACTTTTGCTAGAACTTTCAGATGTTTACACTGTTTGTTTGCTATCAATTGGCTAGGTGCTTACACAGCTTTATATTAAAGAAAGACAGCAGATATTTCTCTTTTCCTCCAATATATAATATATTTTAGGACTGGTGGCAAGGTGGAAGCAGCCAGCCAAGTAATTGCTACTATGTTGCTCTTTATTGTTTTCTGCACAGTTTTGGCTTTGGGTAATAGCTTTTTAAATGTAAGCTAAAGGCTATTTCCCCAGACATGACAAAGGCACACATCAGGGAATATACAATCTGCCCATTCTTACCTGTGGTTTCTTGATATGGAAACCATCACAACAAGCGACATTAAAAAGCCCTGGCAAGGCAACACTAACAAAGAACTGAATGAACAATGAGAACCAATAAGAATATAATTCCACAACAATGGCAAATATGTTCTCATAGGCACCTATGTACTAACTAAACAAAGCTATTTACTATCCCGGATCAGAAACGATCTTGCATTAGACACAATTGTTACCTCAACTGTCATTTCTTTCGATTGTTCCTCCACTTGATTGATGACCTCATAACGAGTGCAACGGTAATAGCCTCCAGTGGAAGAGCTGTGCTTTTTCCATTCCTCCAAGCAGATCCAGCAGAAATCATATTTACACTATAAAGTACAACATATGTTTTAATATTAAAAGGATGGATGGATATGCAGCTTGTTGCCAGAGGCTGGACATCCTTATTATAATGTCCTTACAGACACCTGAAAAAAAGTGTAATTGAATCAGAAAGCGGGAGCTGCACTCCTGCCTGCACATATCTTCCCTGAGCAGCTCTGCTATGGAAATAAGGTTGGATAAGCACAAGTGACATAGGGCCATGATCTATAGCCATTCAAGAAGCCCAGAACCATCACTTACCCTCGAATAAGAAGCCCTTCTTTCAAGATGTCATGGGGTGCAGCCTATGGGTCCTCTAAGAAATGTCATGCAAGTCTCCCTTCTTATTGCCCTATTTCCATTAACCTACACTTTTTTAATTCTATTTCCATTTCTCTACCAAGCACGTAGGAATTATTTGTGGTCAAAGGGAATGACTGTGGTTGCAAGCTTGCAGCTATTCCCTTGTATGACTGCTGCACTAACAGATATTACAAGGGATATATAAATGCAATAATACTAGTATCTTTATATATCTCAATGCCTTTATACTAGTTATGGGACCTGTTATCCACTTGGGACCTGGGGTTTTCTGCATAATGGATCTTTCTGTAGTTTGGATCTTCATACCTTAAGTCTACTAGAAAATCATGTAAACATTAGATAAATCCAACAGGCTGGTTTTGCCTCCAATAAGGACTAATTATATCTTAGTTGGGATCAAGTACAAACTACTGTTTTATTATTAGAGAAAAAGGAAATCATATTTAAAAATTGGGATCATTTGATTATAATGAAGTCTTTGGGAGACACCCTTTCCTTAAGTCGGAGCTTTCTGGATAACGGATTTCTGGATGACGGATTCCATACTTGTGTGAGTGTGTGTGTATATATAGTAACACAAAAGAGAAAAAGATTAACCCTTAAAGTTGCACCACCCCATCTTTAAATCCGATGACTCAAGGAACAATAAAACTTAACTTTTAACAAATAAATTAAAACCGTAAGTCCAGAGGAGCGTTTAAAATAAGGTTAGGGACAGGGAGGCAAAGAACCCGGATTCAAATGGGCAAAAAAGTACACAGCATACAGTGGGTGTTTGGGATGTCAAAGAGTAACCCACGAGCCTACAAATGTAAATACTGGTAAGTCACATACAATCATTTAACAGCCATAAGTCGGGGTCAACCTTGTATGATGGCTTTTAGGCCTTAAAATATCCACCACCCCTTCACCCTCAAGCACACCCTCCCATAGCCAAAGAGAGAGAAGCCAGTGTATTATGGCTGTATGTCGATTAACCCTGAATTAAATCAGGCAAACTAAATACATAAACTGCCAACCCTGGCATGCGAGTGCTGGTAGGCAGCAGAGTACAGTTAATAAGCCATAGACTGAGATAGGGATTAACACAAAGCGCAATCAGGTCTGGTGCACCACCCCTTCACCCTCAAGCGCCCCCTCCCCCTTTTTCCAAAGTAAACAACCAAAGTATCCGTATTCAATTAGTTTTAGATTTGAATGGAGGTGTGTGTGTGTGTGTGTGTGTGTGTGTGTGTGTGTGTGTGTGTGTGTGTGTGTGTGTGTGTGTGTGTGTGTGTGTGTGTGTGTGTGTGTGTGTGTGTGTGTGTGTGTGTGTGTGTGTGTGTGTGTGTGTGTGTGTGTGTGTGTGTGTGTGTGTGTGTGTGTGTGTGTGTGTGTGTGTGTGTGTGTGTGTGTGTGTATATATATATATATATATGAAATTTAATAGTAAGTAAAGGAAGTAGGAAATAGGAAGTAACTGGTTATTTCCACTTTAAGCAACATCTGCAGAACGTAGGTTGGCCAAATGAGCTCTAAATGATACACCGTTAATCTGTAAGGCCCCTCACCTTGGCACACTGCATGTGGTTACAGCCTTCATTCTTCTGTATAGGAGACTTGCAGTTGGCGCATGGTTTGGAGTTTGTTAGCAGCCACAAGCAGTTGGCAGCATCTTCAAAAGCCTCGTTGACTCCCACAACTAGATGTTATTAGAAGAGAAACAGACTCTTAACGAGAAGATCATTTACAAAGGCAGGTTTATCATGATTTCATTTAATGGTCCTTTTAAATTAACATCATAAGATTCGATTCTTGCAAAAAGCCTATATTAGTGAACATAAGGTATGCAGACCCAAATTATGGAAAAATCCCTTATCTGGAAAACCCCTTTGTGAAAGTGGGGCTGGAGTGCAACAATAGATAGAGTACAGGTATGGGATACCTTATTTGGTAGCTCATTTTCCAGAAAGCTCCAAATTACAGGAAGTAATTCCCATAGACTCCATTTTAAGCAAATAATTCTAATTTTTAAAAATGATTTTCTTTTTCTCTGTAATAATAAAACAGTACTACAGGTATGGTATTAGCTTGACAAAGGGCCTGTGTAGCCGAAACGTAAAGTAAAGTAAAGTTCTTCACTTTTTTCAAGAATACCGGAGTGCTGCTGTTTTTATTGGATACATGTAAGTTTGCCCTGCCAGGGGGTACAGCTTGCACCCGGGGTTGCAAAGAGCTTGTTCCGCTTTTGAAGCACACAGAAACTAAATTTACAGGTATGGTTATGTTATCCAGAATGCTCGGGACCTGGGGTTTTCCATATAACAGGTCTTTCCGTAATACCTTAAAGCTGGCCATAGACGCAAAGATCTGTTTGTACGAATCGAGGATTCGTATGATTTTTGGACCGTGTGGGGAGAGTCCCGTCATTTTTCGTCCGGTGGAGAGCGGTCGTTTGGTTGATCGTACAGGTTAAAAGATTTCTGTTGCCTGCCGATAATATCTCTGCGTGTATTGCTGATCGTACGATTTTCAGAGGGAGACTGTCACTAGCTTTGGTCGGACATAACGTTGGTACGATTGCTGTCAGGGGCAGAACATCGGCTGATCTGTTCTTTTAATACTTTATTTGATCAGAATGGTTAGTGGCAGGTTGGGAGATGGGAAAGTCCGATCGTAGAATGATTCGTACGATCGGATCTTTGCGTCTGTGGCCAGCTTAAGTAATACCTTAAATCTACTAGAAAATCATTTAAATAACCTCAATAGGCTGGTTTTGCTTCTAATTAATTAATCAATTAATTAATTAATCATCTGATTAATTATATCTTAGTTAGGATCAAGTACGAGGAACTGTTTTATTATTACAGTGAAAAAGGAAATTTTTACAAACTTGGATTATTGGATTATAATGGAGCCTATGAGAGATGGCCTTTCCGTAATTTGGATCTTTCTGGATAACAGGTTTCCGGGTAATGGATCTCATACCTGTACTGTACATGAATCCATATTGGTGCCAAAACAATCCTATTGGGGTTATTTATTGTTTACATCATTATTAGCAGACTTAAGGTATGATCCTGGGGTGCATGATGCTGGGGTGTAGCAATAGCAGATAAAGCAGAACTAGGAGAATAAAAGAGTTACATACGTTTAGAGGACTGGGGATTCAACAGTTAATTTTCAATGGGACCTAAGAGCCTATTAATACAAAGCTGAAACTCTTTGATCCCATTCTTGCATTTTACTCATTATGACCACAAATTCCCTTTTGCTGAAAATATTTCCTTTTAAAGGGATCGTTCAGTGTTAAAATAAAAACTGGGTAAATAGATAGGCTGTGCAAAATAAAAAATGTTTCTAATATAGTTAGTTAGCCAAAAATGTAATGTATAAAGGCTGGAGTGACTGGATGTATAACTTGTCAGTCAGAACCCAACTTCCTGCTTTTCAGCTCTCTTGGTTTACACTGACTGGTTACCCTGGCTACCAGGCAGTAACCAATCAGAGACTTGAGGGGGGGCCACATGGGTCATTTCTGTTGCTTTTGAATCTGAGCTGAATGCTGAGGATCAATTACAAACTCACTGAACAGAAATGTACCATGTGGCCCCCCTTCAAGTCGCTGACTAGCTCAGAGTTAGAGATCTGAAAAGCAGGAAGTTGGATTCTGGCTGTTTTATTAGACATCTCTTCACTCCAGCCTTTATACATTACATTTTTGGCTAACTAACTATATTAGAAACATTTTTTATTTTGCACAGCCTATCTATTTAAACAGTTTTTATTTTCACACTGAACTATTCCTTTAAAAAGATGGGGTTTTTTTTTTGGCCATTTTAGATAATGTAGATTATTTACAAAGAATTTCACCAGTTTAAAAAACATTTTTGTGAAACGAAAAAACTAGTCAAAGTCACTGCGACCTATCAAGAGTCTTTCTTCAGGGCCGGCCTTAGGCCTATTGGACCAATTGGGACCAATAGGGTCCCGCACCACAGGGCAGCACAGATAATATTTCCCTCAGCACATGATGCTGCCTGGCCTGCCCCCAACTTTGAGAGTCCAGCCCATCCCCAAATCCATAGGTCCAGCCCACCCCCAACTCTGATAAGCCAGCCTATCCCCCAACTCTCATAGGCCCAGCTTTCCTCCAACCTTGATAGGCCCTGCCTGCCCCCAATCCAACCAAGCCTGCTCCCAAGCTGATTGGCCCAGCCTGCCCCAAACTAATTGACCCAGTCCACTCCCCTATTTCATCCCTCTCACTCTCTTACCTTGTCTGCCCCATTCCTTTCTATTTTGTGCCTGTATGCCCTTATTTTCCTAAATACTTGGTGTGTCAGTAGCCAGCAACACTTTGTCTAGGGGCCCCGCCAACATGGTCCCAATTGGGCCCCACATTTGATAGGATCAGCCCTGTCTTTCTTAATTTGTTGTTTGGCAATTTAAGTAAAACCAGCCATGCCATGGCAATGGTACAAAGGAAATGGATTTTACCAACATATCATGGCATCGTGTTGTTCACAACAAAGTATAAACCTACGTTCCTCTGGCTTCATTTCGGAAACCTTCTGCAGCCAGTTTTTCCATGTTTCACAGTCACAGGGTTCATGTGCCTCACCCAGGCATTCCCTGCAAAACAAAAAACACACATTTGGATTGTAAGCTCCTTGGGACAGCAGCAACCACCTACCTTTTTTTGTCTTATAAGACATGACATTTCATGTATGTAACCATCTATATATGGCATTATTTGTCCTGTAATATGTATTATAAAAATATACAGTGGTGTATATACATGCAGTGCTACATAAAGATACACATACACCCATATAAACAGTTTTCCAACTTCACAATAACATTTTGTAAAGACCAAAAGCTGAAGAAGCAAGAGATTAAAGGGGTGGTTCACCTTTAAGTTATATTTTAGTATGTTATAGAATGGCAGATTCAAAGCAACTTTTCAATTAGTCTTCATTATTTCTTTTTTTATAGTTTTTGAAATATTTACCTTTGTCTTCTGAATCTTTCCAGCTTTCAAATAGGGGTCACTGACAAATGCTCTGTAAGACTACAAATGTATTGTTATTGCTATTGCTATTGCTATTGTTATTGCTACTTTTTATTTCTCATCTTTCTATGCAGGCCTCTCCTATTCATATTCTTATTCAAATCAGTGCATGTTTGCTAGGGTAAATTGGACCCTAGCAACCAGACTGCTGAAATTGCAAAGTGGAGAGCTGCTGAATAAAAAGCTAAATAAATCAAAAACCACAAATAATAAAAAAAACCAATTGCAAACTGTCTCAGAATATCACTCTCTACGTCATATTAAAAGTTCATTTAAAGTTAACCAACCCCTTTAATAGGTTGGGGAATACCACTGCCCAATCTACCTACAGGGATAACAGAGCGGTCCAATTGTAACAGCATATTGGGCACTTCGTTATGCACAGCCAATCAGATCAGCTTTGCGCTGAAGCAAATTGCCATTTGTGTATTATTTTCCTTCTTTTGTTCAACACTTATGAGTTTCACAGCTCATATAACCAGCTTGCCAAGTGTTTTCATGCAGTGTACATAATAGCAGCTCATCAGCTTTCTTGGTTTTAAAACCTATGCATCTTTTTTACCTTATGAACCAAAAAATAGTTTTGGGGTCAAAAGACAGAGAGCTCTGGGCATGTTTCTCTCTGCACAGTTAGGCTATGGCACCAATGCTTTACACTAATACTGCAACATGGTTTTTTTTCCCATGGCTTTTTTTTTTTCAAACTAACATCTCTTTTACAGCAGTAGTAAAGTCTTGGCTATACATTTGTAAAAATACTTTCCACAGTTTTATATAGGTGTGATTTAGCGCAGCATACTACAGCATTAAAGTGCAGATGTTTGGTGAATGCCAACACATATGCAACGAATGTGAAAGGCAGATTATTGCAGCCAACATGTTCATTTGGCCTATCCCTTAAAGGAGAAGGAAAGGCTAAAACTAAGTAAGCTTAATCAAAAAGGTATATTTAAATACACCAGTAAACAATCAAAGTAATATTGCTCTGGGTCCTCTGTCAAAAGAAACACTGGATTTTTCCTTCTATTGTATACACATGGGCTTCTGTATCAGACTTCCTGTTTTCATCTTAAACCTCCAGGGCTTGGGCTTGAACATGCTCAGTTTGCTCCTCTCCCCTCCCTCCTGTAATCTGAACCCAAAGCTATGAGTGAAAGGAGAGAGACTCAGGCAGGAAGTGATGTCACACCAAGCTAATATGGCAGCTGCTATCCCAAACAAACAATTAACTCAGGTATGGCAAAACTTTCTGCAGAATATATAGCTGTGTTTTAGTGTGTTATAGCTAAACTATTGGCAATAAACTGCCTTGGTAGCTTTCCTTCTCCTTTAAGAGAGATATGACAGCTTGGCTGAAGTACATTAACAGAAACCAAGAAACCCATGTCCCTTTCTGTAAGCAGTAAGTTGAGCTCTGTGCATCTTCTGCTTCAGTAATCCAAGCTTTACTTTCCATTGCACTAAATGTACTATGTTTAGTTCAGTGGTAACATTCTGCGCTGCCAGCCAAGCCTCAGTTCCTGAATCAGCTGTGACCCTGAGAAAGTCACAGTGCAATACTGAGAAATAAGCACCAACCAAAGTTAAGACTGTGAACTCTACAGAGCAAGGATTTCAGGCTCCAATAAAGCTGCATTATGTCCTTAGGGAAGCAGTTGTGAGAGTTTATTCTAGTTGAAGCCCCTTTGGAGGTCCAACCTTGGGTCAGAGCCCCCTTAGCTCATAAGGTTACAGATGTCAGTGTTTAAAGGGGATGTGATGTAGAGAGTGATATTCTGATACAATTTGCAATTGGTTTTCATTTTTTAAAAATTAAATTCCAGTTTTACTTTCTTTAATGAAAAAGAAACCTATCTCCAATATACTTTAATTAAAAAATGTGTACCGTTTTTATAAGAAACCTGACTGTATGCAGTGAAATTCTCCCTTCATTTACTGCTGTGGATAGGAATTGTCAGACGGTCCCTAACTGCTGAGCAGGGAAACAATCATACTTATGAACAGCAGGGGGAGCCCCCGCCTTACTGCTCAGCCATGCAGAACTTAAGCAGCTTTGTTTATGACGATCCCTAAGCAGCCCAGACCACACTGAGCATGTGCACAGTCTTAGTCTTGCAAAGATGTTTAACAAAGTTACAAGATGGTGACCCCTGTAGCCAAATTTGAAAGCATAAATCATTTGTTTAATTAGGCTTGTGGTGCAGTATGTTCATGTTTATATTTAGTATACAAAATACAGCATTTCTAGCCTTATGCTATTTTAGACTTTACATGCCCTTTAAAAAAGTCTATATTTCTGATGAACTATCTAAAAACAACTGAACTGAAAAAAAAGTATTTGGAAGGTGAACAGCCCCTTTAAGTCTGATGAAGATGGGAGGGTTCATTTACGTATACCTGGGGTAGAAGTGCTAGTGCTCTTAGTTTGGCAAGAGCATGCCCTTAGTGCTCACTTACAAAACAGAGTGCAGAGATATGCTGCAATGCAAGAAGAGCAGAATACAGTTTTCAAAATGCAAAACAAGGTCAGATTGTGGCCTTCTTTTGTACTTTGCACTCGTGTTCTGTATATAACCCCTAGGGTGTTTTCTTCTACAGTGTATTTAAGAAGATGGAGAAGTGCCCTCCCTGATACTGCTTGGCAGAGGCACTTCTCAGCCTGTTAATGCTCTAAATGTGTGTTTTTAGGCCATGAACCCCATTATACTAGTATTGCCAGGTAGTTTCCACTCAAGTCAACGGCAGCAGTATTGAGTGGTTAAAATATGTTGGCGCTATATAAATACATGTTAATAATAATAATAATATGTCAATGGAGAAAACACGTCTTTGCATCATTAGCCTTAATATCTAACTTACAAGTTCTATCAGACAGTTCCCTGTTCCAGCTGTACAGTGCTACAGGTTAGATAATGAATATTATGTTACAAGCCTATTATTGTTAGTGTAGAAAAGCAACACACAAGGCTTCTTCTTTATTTATATCAGAGAGACGTTTGTTTCTGTTTCTCGCACATCAGCAGCGTTTGGTGCAATATGAGGCCCCATTAACTACAGTTCCCAAGTTACACGCCAGGCAAGGATTGGCACAAGGCTGAGCACTCTGAATCCTGTACCGACTATTGTTTCCTTTCTCAGATTTCAGCTGCCTTATAAATGATGTACAATCAATACAAGTGTGTTGGAGCGGAGCTCAGCTGTTGAATAGGATTGGAAATTGAACATTGAAACGTTATTCTCTCTGCACTGCTGTATCTAGAATGCTTAAAGGAGAAGGGAAGGTAAAATATAAATAAAGTTGTGTAGATTGGTCATACAGTGGAGAGATACTTACTAGAATTGTTGCTCTATATGTTTTTTCCAGTTTCTGTAATTCCAGATATTCGTTAAAAATTTTGAAAAGCGCATATAATAAAAAAGCCATCCCTCTCCGTAGCCTAATCATCTCTAAAAGGGCTTGCACATGCGCAGTATAATTTTTGTAAGCCCTGCGCATGCGTACAGTAACCGTTACTTCTCCCATCGTCAATTTTTAGGTCAGGTGGTACTGCGAAAATGATGCGGTTCAGGAGGGGTGCACCCAAGCAACGATTATAAATAGGTATTAAAAATTACCTTTCCTTCTCCTTTAAATGGAGAAGGAAAGGTTAAAACTAAGTAAGCTTTATCAGAAAGGTTTATATAAATACATCAGTAACCCCTCAAAGTAATGCTGCTCTGAGTCCTCTGTCAAAAGAAACACGGCATTTCTTTCCTTCTATATTGTACACGTGGGCTTCTTTTTCAGACTTCCTGTTTTCAGCTTAAACCTCCAGGGCTTGGGCTTGAGCATGCTCAGTTTGCCCCTCTCCCCCTCCCTGCTGTAATCTGAGCTCAGAGCAAGCAGGGAGAGACTCAGGCAGGAAGTGATGTCACAGAAAGCTAATATAGCAGCTGCTATCCTAAACAAACAGAGACAGTGTCTAGAGCTGTTTACTCAGGTATGGAAAAGCATTCTAAAAAATAAAAATGGAGTTCTAGCTTGCAATGTTGTGGCTAATCTATTGGCAATAAACTGCCTTGGTAGCTCCCCTTCCCCTTTAAAGAGATACCTGTACCACTGAATAAACAAGGTTGGCCTCCAAGCACATTTTCAACATTTTGTGAACTTTTACATTAAGGCATTTCCTAGGGGAAATTTTCAGCTTACGCATAAAGATAAACTTTCTAAATATGCCTTAATAAGTGTGGCATTACGTTTCTTAATCAAAATATAATGCTCTAAATACCTAAGGAATAAAAAGCTATTACAATACACAGAAATATAATGTAAAATAGTCTTTTCATACATAAAAATAAAATTGATTTGAAATGACCTATAGCTGCTCTGGGCACACCTGTAACTAATATATACTGTTTTCTGGATATTTCTAACCCATATAGACCAAAAACATTAAGAAGTTCAAAAAAGGATTCAAAAACAGGCCTTTGCAACCTACAACCATATGAAAAAGTTTGGGAACCCCTCTCAGCCTGCATAATAATTTACTCCACTTTCAACAAAAAAGATAACAGTGGTATGACTTTCATTTCCCAGTACTGGAGTGTTTCTGAACAAAGATTTTAAGTGAAACAGTATCCAGTTGAATGAAATTAAATCAAATGTGAAAAATTGGCTGTGCAAAAATTTGGGTACCCCTGTAATATTGCTAATCTGAATGCATGCATCTACTCAATACTGATTACTAGCAACACCAAATTGGTTGGATTAGCTCATTAAGACTTGCATGTCATAGACAGGTGTGTCCAATCATGAGAAAGGGTATTTAAGGCGGCCAATTGCAAGTTGTGCTTCTGTTTGACTCTCCTCTGACTGAAGAGCATGGGACCCGCAAAGCAACTCTCAAAATATCTGAAAACAAAGATTGTTCAGTATCATGGTTTAGGGGAAGGCTACAAAAAGCTATTTCAGAGGTTTAAACTTTCAGTTTCACATGTAAGGAATGTAATCAGTAGCCCGGAAAGTCTATGGGATGATTTGAAGCAGGCTGTCCATGCTGGGCAGCCATCAAATTTAACTGAACTGGAGAGATTTTGTATGGACCAATGGTCAAAAATACCGCCATCCAGAATCCAGACACTCCTCAAAGGCTATAGGAGGCGTCTAGAGGCTATTACATTTGCAAAAGGAGCTCAACTAAGAATTGATTTAGTATCTCTGTTGGGGTGCCCAAATGTATGCACCTGTCTAATTTTGTAATGATCCATATTGCATATTTTCTGTTAATCCAAAAAACTTTATGGCACTGCTGAAATACTACTGTTTCCATAAGGCATGTTATATATTAAAAGGAAGTTGCTGCTTCGAAAGCTCAGTCAATCATAAACAAAACTCCAAAGAATTAAGAGGGGTTCTGACTCTGTAGCTGTTCTAATTGATACATTTAGTTGGTACAGTTGTTATCTTTGTCCCTGCTGAGCAGAATCCCTGAGTTTCATTAACGGCAGCTGTTATAACGGATACAGTAGTTGCTTATAATACACAAAAGCCATGAATATCCTGTAAATTATATCCTTATAAACGGTGAGTTCTGATGTCATCAGATATAAACGGTGAGTTCTGATGTCATTTCTGTCACATGACTCATTGAAATTTGTGTATTATAATAAATAAAGAACCCCAGTTGTAAAATATGAGGATATTAGAAGTTACCTCGGAGTTCCATGACCTGTATAAAAACATTCGGCCTTCGGCCTCGTGTTTTTATATGGTCATGAAACTCCTCGGTAACTTATAATATCCTTATATTTTACAAGAGGGGGTACTTTATTCACTATATAATGCACAGATGCTGATGAGAAATGTATCCGCTAAATGTAGCAAATTACATCAGTTCAAAATCTGCATCAGGGACAGTAACATTAAACTTTGGAAAGCAATTGAAAAAAGTCTTTATTTCTGGTGAGCAATCTGAAAACAACTGAACTGAAAAAAAGTGTTTGGAAGTTGAACAACCCCTTTAAATCAATAAAAAAAACAAAATATTATAAATATGAATGTCATTGGTCTTCTGAATAGATTGCCCCCAGTCAATATTTTACATGTTGTGAAGTTCCAGCAAAACAATATATTTTCACAACAACAAATTCTGACTGAAGCAAAAAGGGTAAATAAGCTATACTGGTTTAGATACCGGAATGGTCCAATGTGCACTAGTTATAATATTGGGTGCAGTGACTGGTAGAACATGATTAGGTCCTGTCCAACAATTTTGGTAAGAAATTCTGCAATATTTGAATGGAGAAACTTAGCCTTTTCCAATAATGTCCCAAAGCATGCCTCAAACCTGCAACTGTATACCTGTAAATCCAGCCATCCTGATTAAATGTTACCCTAACCTGTACCTTGCCCTGTACATAAACACAGAAGCAAAACATCATCACAGTATGTAGCCACTCACCAGCAAAAAAGATGTCCTTTTCCACAGTCTACAGCTGGGGCTCTTAGCAAAGGAAAGGTCAGGGTATCCGATCCAGAATTGTTGGTTCCCTGCTTTTTAAGCCGAACTGCTCTTTCACATGCTGGAGTTGGGCACCATCTTATAGCAGTATTGTTCTCTACAAATGCCTGGGATCAAACAAACAAAATTAATTATCTTTAAATTATAGTCATTACAGGGTGAGAGACAGATTGTGGCTGTGGTACAATAAATGCTTTACATAGTTAAGGCAAAACTTTACCTAAAAATTCTAATATCTTTTTATAACAGAGCTTAGGGGAAATGTGAGCTCTATAGGCAAGGACGGATGTGAATTATTAAAGGAACAATAACAACAAAAAATGAAAGTGTTTTAAAGTAATGAAAATATCATGTACTGTTGCCTTGCACTGGTAAAACTGATCTGTTTGCTTCAGAAATATTACTATAGTTCATATAAACTAGGGATGCACCGAATCCAGGATTTGGTTCGGGATTTGGCCAGGACTTGGCCTTTTCAGCAGGATTCGGATTTGGCCAAATCCTTCTGCCCAGCATATGCAAATTAGGATTCGGTATTCGGCTGAATCTTTCGAGAAGTAGTGGATAAAAGATAACACAATTATGTTCTTATGTATATAAACAAGTAAACATTTTCATTTGTTAATGTTACTGTTCCTTTAAGCATTATCTGTGAATGCTGTGTAATATTTTGGCATTAAATACATATTGCTGTACCTGTAAATGACATTGCAATGAGCTCATCAATCAGTTGATGATAAATGCACCGCTTTTCTTTCTCCAAATTTCAAGAAATAACTGGAGTTAGCACTGGTAATTTAACACATCTACTATAATTTTACTTTTATAGAGGTGAGGTATGAAACACTACAGAGTAATCCCATGCTTCATGTACAGTACAGTGAGAACACTAACCCTACCACAAAAATCTCCCCTACCAAGGCAAGTAGTTCACCTTTATGTCGAACTGAAGGTAACGCTTGTCCATCTCCTTAGAGACCACACTTTCAATGACATCAACTGGAACAAGCTGAAAGCAGTCATACGCAGGGCAGAAGATATTGTGGGCCTCCCCTTCTTGGATTTTAAGATTTAAAAACCTAGAAGAAAAAAAAAATAAGAATAAGCAAATAAACCATACAAAAAGTGACTGGGTATTCTGTTACCCAAGACGGTGACAACAAAAACTTGCACTATTTGCCATCAAAGTTGCTTTCTCAACGAGAGTGCAAAATTTTGTCATGTGATCAGGGCTACTCCATCATTATTTACACATTGCAAGAGCTTAAAGGAGAACGTAACCCGCGTACCAAAAAAGCCCCCCTTTACTGAGAGGGAGAGGGTAGGGGAGCAATGTCAGGCAGTTAAGGGGGGCTTTTTGGTACGGGGTTTAGTTCTCCTTTAAATATATAGGAAATTTACTGTGTTGTAAAATATGAGGATATTATAAGTTGCAGAGGAGTTCCATGACCATATAAAGGCACACGGATGATGATGGAATCTTTTTACACAGGTCATGGAACTTGGGATTTCTTTTTCTATGTTAAAAGATAGTAATTTGTACCACTTCTCTTCTAATCTCTTTGTATAGTCAAATAACATTCCATCAGAAAACCATATATATCTAGATAATGTTCCCATTAGAATTCACCTCAGAATCCTGTGACCTTCAGCCTCATGCTTTTATACAGTCACATTACTCCTTGTGACTTCTAATATTCATGCATTTCACAGCAGGGGTCATGCATTTTCCCTCATACAGTGCCAAGAAAAGAATTCAAATCCTTGACCAACGCTCTCATTTAACTATGTCACAAACCCTACAAAGAAATGTTCTCTGGGATAATTTTAAACCACTGAAAAGAAATTTTTTTTTTTTTTTTTTACAGTGATATTCTTGTATGCTGAATTTATTATCCAAACCACATCTCAAGTTGGAAGAACACAGGTGAAACCCAAGGACACATGAGTAAAAATCAATATCCATATTTCTGGATGTCCCTCGTGAGGGTGGAAGCAACACCCAACTATCCAGAATCCACCAAGAAAAGGTGGAGACCAAGAGAGGGACCAAGAATAAATTTGATATGTACTAATCTAACATTGCCCCAAACCCCAAAAAAGCACCTTACTTAGAAGGAAATGTAGCATTATTTTATAGGGCTGCTTTTTCATAGCAGGGGCATGCAGAGTAGTGCATTGGAGCTCACAGGCACCATCTTCAGTGTGTTTGCATTTCTCCTTCACTTTTTCGTGCATGCGCAGGTGTGACTAGTCCGGTATTCGACCAACTGTGCATGAGCTGGGAAGCTCCGGAATTTGCAACTTCTGCATTGGCTTTGGCTAATAGAAGGTGAGCATCCCACTTAACAGGGATTTATGCTAGCTTGCTTAAAGAGGTGGTACACCTTTATGCTTACTTTTAGCATGTTATGGGCAATTATAAGTAACTTTTCAAATATACTCTGTTATCCCTTTTTTATAGTTTTTGAATTATTTGCCTTCTTCTTCCTCCAGATTCCAATTTGGGTCACCCCAACTAAGTAACAAATGTTCTGCAAGACTACAATTGTCTTGTTAATCCTACTTTTTATTACTCATCTTTCTATTCTTTCTATTCAGGCCCTCTCCTATTCATATTTTGGTTTGTTATTCAAATCAATACATTGCTGGGATAGTTTGGACCCTAGCAACCAGATTGTTGAAACTGAAAACTAAAGAGCTGCTGAATAAAAAGCCAAATAACTTAAAAACCCAAAATAATCGAAAATGAAAACCAATTGCAAATTGTCTCAGACTATCACTAATGTCACCATGTCACACCAAACAATTAGTTAAAGGTAAACAACCCTTTATTAAGCCCCCGTGTTTTTATTACACAGGAAAAGAAAATCAACCTAAAATGTAGACTTGTTTTATTTTTAAATAGAACTGTATGGCAAATGGCTATGGAGTCTTTGGGATAATGGGTTTCTGGACACAGTTCCATTACTTTATTACACTTTGTTAGGGTATAGAGAAAACTAATTTCCCTGAGGTTCCCATATTCCAGAATCCGTTGTTACGTGACCATGAAAGTCATATGTAAGGTTACCAAATAAGAAAAGGAAATGTCTATTTTCAATAAAGATGCAATAAAGCTCCTTAAAAAGCTGGAGGCTGAACTAATATTGCTTTTTCTTATTCGCTGTCTTTTTTCCCCAAATCCATTATTGTGCTTGAGTTTATGAAACAGGTCACATTTATACAATAAGGATCAAATCATTATATATAGTATTACAAATGTCTTCTGCCTTTGCACAGCTTGGAGAGAGGGGAATAAAGCAAGAACTCAGCCTTGGTTTGGCAATATTAAAGCTATGTTGTAATTGTGTAATTAAAGTATACAAATTGTCAGCGAAAAGAACGTCTCCAGTGCTTAGTTTACCTTTTTAAATCCCTTTCATATACTGTCATTTTTTCTGTACAAAGAAATCTGTTAAGTAATGTTGTTGCCCTTTTACTGCAAAATAACTGTTTAAAACCAAGCACTTCCGTTACAACCCCAAACATCACAGGTATTAACCTCTCAATATATTTGTGTATGCAGGGATGTCTGCTTACATAGGGCAACCCATTCATTGTCTTTCTATTGGAGGTCCAAAAATAATGTAAAGTGGGTACCTTTGTTTCCAGAAATGTTTTAGTGGTTGAAAGGATACTTACGATTCCCAGCAAACTCTGCAGAACTCATGCCCACAAGGTATCTCCACTGGGTCTTCAAAAACAGAAATATTGCACATGCAGATACCACACTGAAAACAAGAACAAAGATGTGTTTGTCTCTTCTGATATAAAAGAAGACTGGATTTAGCAAGTTAACACTGGTCTTTCCACTAAGGGGCCTTAAGAGTGTCTTGTACAAGCAAATATCCATGATATTTTTATTTCTCTGTGCAGAATAGTGAAAACGTAAAAAAGCTGTCACAGCTAAGCATGCATACAATAATGTCAAATCATGTCCCCTGGGCTGTTTTCCATATGCTGGTGGAGTGGGTGCAAGTGTACCTCTCTTTTACAGCTTCCATAAAATGATTTTTTACAGCTTCCATAAAATGATGGGTGAGCTCTTGTTTCAAAGCAGTGAATTTTAACTCAAGCCCCTCCAGGTCTGCAGCTACAGAGAGCTGTTGAGGACAAAGGGGTTGAGAAATTGGCTCCTATGTTTTACCATATAAAAGTAAATAGCAATGCACATGTTATGGTCCTGATATAGCATGCAATGGTTCTGGAAATATATTTCTGATCACCAAACTGACATTTTACAAGTACTGATTCAATTGGATGGTAACTGATCTAGCCCCTACCAGACATGGGAATGGAAAGCTCAGAAACCTTCTTTAGTTCTTTGAAAAAAAACAAGTTAATCGGGTAGATCCGCTGAATAAATGTATTTATACCAGGAGGGTATGCTCTGACAAATATGAGCTGAATGCATATGGGTGCACTGACATCACTCTAAGTTGAGTAACTACTATGTGTGGCCTCTCACCTGTGGCTCTGCCCTGACCTGACATTAGGGTTGCCAACTTTTCTAAAGGTTTCTCATTACAAAGGTATCACACAAGATGCATCTCATGATGGGTAAAAGCAAAGAGCTCTTTCAAGACCTTATTGTTGCAAAACATACTGATGGCTTTGGTTACAAGCGTTAAGAGTCCTGCGTGGGTCCATTTTTTGGAACCCGTATCTGACCCATACCTGACCCGTAACTACAACCTACAATCCACAACCTGGACAAGCAACCCGCATTCTTACCCGCTTGGACCAACTACCTGACCCGACCCGTAGTACCTTGTCCACAACTCGGACCTGCAACCCGCTGACCATCAAGAATCAGGAAGTGCTCTAATTGTAAACCAGAAGTGACACCATCGGAAGTAGGCGTGATCAGAAAAAAGGAGTAAAAATCGCTACTGAGAAGACCTGTGGCCCGACCCACGTCTATACCCGCACCAGGAACTTCTACGTGCAACCTGTGGGGTACTGCAGGTTTTTGCGGGTAACCCGCGGGTACCCGACCCGCTGCAGGACTCTAACAAGTGTATTTCTAAAAATAAATAATTTGTGAGCTATGCTACTACAGGCTGTGGAGCTGTACAGAAATATATTTAGTCAATGGTAGTGCTTTGCTTAATGTACTGTTGCATGTTCTTTGATACTGAATTGTACATGCCAAGATATTTCCTTGATATCTGGAATACCTGCTTGTTAACTGCTCTTACATTTAATAAAACTTGTTTTTGCATAGATATCAGTGAGTGAGCAAAGATGTAGGACCATATGCAGCTCTTGCATTCATCCTCATTCAATGATAACTCCATTAACTCTGAAGCCTCATCGGAAGTGGCCCTGCATTAAAGGAAAACTATACCCCCAAAATGAATACTTAAGCAACAGATAGTTTATATCAAATTGAATGACATATTAAAGAATCTTACCAAACTGGAATATATATTTACATAAATATTGCCCTTTTACATCTCTTGCCTTGAACCACCATTTTGTGACTGTATCTGTGCTGCCTCAGAGATCACCTGACCAGAAATACTACAACACTAACTAACAGGAAGAAGTGAGGAAGCAAAAGGCAGAACTCTGTCTGTTAATTGGCTCATGTGACCTTACATGTGGTTTGTATGTGTGCACAGTGAATCTTACGATCTCAGGGGGCAGCCCTTATTTTTTAAAATGGCAATTTTCTATTTATGATTACCCAATGGCACATACTACTTAAAAAGTATATTATTATGATAATGGTTCATTTACATGAAGCAGGGTTTTACACATGAGCTGTTTTACTCAGTATCTTTTAATAGAGACCTACATTGTTTGGGGGGTATAGTTTTCCTTTAAGCTGCTACACTGTCAAGCTTTTTTATTTTTTTTCAGTGCACGTGCCACTTCTAAAATATTATTCCTAATAATGAATGGGTGATGCACTGTATTGAACTGAAATGATTACTTAAAGCTTGGGTACGTTCCCATTTCTGCTGGAACTGAAGAGCGCTAAAATGAACATCCTATTTTCTAAACAGTTCCATTATTATTGATGATCACATAAATGCGTTTCGCAAATTAATTTCCTGATAGCCTTGTGTGTCTATTATCTATGGCATACAAGTTATTATTCCTACTTCTTTCCGAGGAGTCATTTGTGTTGTATGTTGACAATGGGAAATGTGTATTAGGATGACACTGGAAACTGAAGAGCTAGGGCACAATTTGAATATCCCATTATTTTGTCCCCAACAGGTCCTGGTTCAGATGGAGAGGGTCTATACTGTCTTAGATTAGATGAGATAAGGCCTTTACTAATGCCGACATAATAAAAACTAAGCACAATAACACTAACAGATGTGCCAAACAAAAGAGCTGTTGAAAACAGAAGCAGCAAAGCTTCTCACATTTAAAAAGCTGTGGACAAGATGCAAAAAAGTTGAGCTCCTAAATGGAAGGCTCTGAATACAGGGTTTTGGTGTGCAAGAGAGACCTGTGCTTAAAGGGGTTGTTCACCTTTAAATTAAATTTTAGTAAGATGTAGATAGATAGAGGTTAATCGTTGCATAGAATTGGTCACTCTACAACATACTAAAAGTTAACTTAAAGTGCTAGTGACATCTCTAGTTTTGTGCTTAAATCTCTACTTTGATAGCAATATTGACTATTAATCACAAAATTACTGATGTAAACCAAAAAATTAGTAAAATATATTGTTTTTAAAAAACACTCCACTTCCTCATATGGAGAAGGATACTAATTCCTGTAGGGGACAAGTAATACTGCTTTCTCTCGTATCTCACACCCACTCCTGCAAAAAAATAAAAGCCTCCTCTTTCTGAAAATTTCCTCTACCCCACTGCTCAGATTTGTTTGTTTTTTTCAGATGGTGCATTTAACTCATTCCCTCTTACTAGATTATTTATGCGTGTCCCTTTCCTGCTCCGGCACTGGGGGTTAAAAGGTTAATCTTGCAAGCAGTCCTGGCACAGATCATTCTGTCTGTGCAGGCAAGGGCCACATATAATCAAGTAAAGCAGAATAATTTAAAAGCACCATTAAAAAAAAATAAGCAGCACAGATCGGCGCAGAAGAGGAGTTTTGCAGTGCGGTGGAGGAGCGGATGATTATTATTGTATAGCCACATATCTGAACATGAAAGGAAGCAGCAGCACTGTGATGAGGAGGCTGTAAACCCTGACCCTGTGTGTAGTAGTATAGTATAAGCCCACAACACCATTTAACTGTGCTGCCAAATTCTTCCTGTCAATCAAGCATTTAACTTCCTTATGCAACCACAAAGGCAACTTCCAGAAGGGACAATCACATGATAGGCCAGGCTGGCTATTAGTTGTAATGGTGCCAATCACAGCTAATACTGCTCGTCCAATGGGGTGCCATTTGTGAAACATGCGCAGTTTAGTCTGAATGTAGGATCCAGACAGTACATAGCTCTTGCATAGGGTCTCGGGCCAATTAGTGATTTAACTTCACAAGGGGGGGACCGCTCCAAGTTCACTCTCCCTATTCGCTGCTCCAATCGGGTGCTCCGCAGCGTCCCCACTGCTGGAATTCACTTAGACATCAAGAAAGAAGGACGGCACTCCGGTACATGGAATATGCTTTTATTCCAGGTTCATACAAGGATCCCACGCCCTACGCGTTTCGGGAATCACTCCCTTAAAAGTTTAAGGGAGTGATTCCCGAAACGCGTAGGGCGTGGGATCCTTGTATGAACCTGGAATAAAAGCATATTCCATGTACCGGAGTGCCGTCCTTCTTTCTTGATGTCTCGGGCCAATTGTGTGTATTGCATTACAGAGCCGCAACGAAACATAAGGGTCTGGCCACACCGGCAGCTCTGTGCATGAGCACTAAGAATAAAACTTTGCTTTTTCACTTGCTTCCAGGGCAACAATAAAGGAGTTCAGTAGTAATATACCTTTGTTCAGGCCAAAATACTTCATACAATCCAAAATGTTATGGTAATTTATAACCAAGAGACCAAGGAGATTTCTGGTTTCATAAAGCACATTCAGACCCACATCCACCCTACACAGGAAAGAATGCTTCAAGGATAGGCCAATTTCCCTTCAAACAGAATTACTCATATTACAAAAAAAAAAAGTATTGGGATTTAAAAAAAGTAATTAAATAAAAAAAATCATGGTTATAGTTTAAGAAGATCACATGCACTTTTCTTTAGAGCAGGGGTCCCTCACATGTAAGAAGAGTTGGGAAGCAACACAAGCATGAAACAGTTCCTGCAGGTGCCAAATAAGGGCTGTGATTGGCTATTTGGTAGCCTCTATGTGGACTGAGAGCCTACAGGAGGCACTTTTAGGCAGTACAAATGGCTTTAGGTAGCCAAAACTTGCCTCCAAGCCAAGAATTCAAAAACAAGCACCTGCTTTGAGGGCAACATTCAAGAGATTGGTGAGTAACACGTTGCTCACAAGCCACTGGTTGGGAAACACTGCTTTAGAGGTTTCCTACCAGCTTTCTTTGAAGAATCATGCTTTCTACAGCCTATGACTAAATAGGGTTTCCACCAGCCATGTTTTGAATTTGAGATTTTTCTGCTCGGTTATCAGCAAAAAGGGCAGAAATGAACCCAAATGCATCCAAATGACACAATAATCTCGTCCCTGACAAAGGTCGACACACCATATCTTCACGCCCATACCCTTTTTCTTAGGTTTAACCACTGGCAAAGGTGGCAACCCTATTCGTGCACCCACATTGTTAATAGTGCAGGCGGAGCCAGGTCAGTTGTAACATATTCCTACAGAGCACAGTTATGTTACCCTGTGGTAGTTAGGGGCTTAATTGCACCATCGTTGGTGCAACAAATAATACAGATCTTTACAAAAAGTAAAGAAATAGTACATGCCTTTATATGGCCATAATGTGAATTTAATTTCAGGGATATCATATTCCCTTTTTGTGCCAGATCCTATTTCAGTGTATTGCAGATTATTGTACAGACCCTTGTGGTGATGCAGAATAACAAATTATTTTGCAGGCTTTTAAAGTTTTTACATAAAAAGAAAAAAAAGGGGGGGCATAGAGGCACCTACCAGAGGTGTATCAATATCTCCTGGAGAAAGGCTGATTTCATCAGGAGAAGTAACAGAGGAGCGAGTGGTGCGTGGGGTACGTGGGGAAGGCAGTGTGTCCCAGGCATTGTATCCGCTTGGAGGGGGCGTTGGCATCTGAACTCCTGAACGTTGGCAACAGTTCTCCGGGCTGCCCATCCAGGCCTCAAGCAGCTTCTCCCTGTCCCAGTCTTTAATAAACAAATAAACTGTTACATAATTAAATTAAAACTGTTAATAATTCAGCAATATACAAACAAATATGTTTGGCACATTCCCCTACTCATTGAACCAACTCTATCTAAAGGGGTTTAATGCAGCGCTCCTTTAAAACCTTTTTGCTGAGTCTGAAATATACAAAGCCATGATAAAATATGTACTGTGCAGTATATCTTACATAAAAATGGTAAAAGTTTGTGTACCGTGAGGAAAAGATCAATAGCTATATTCTAGCGATGTTATGGGTGGTGTTGGTATATAAAGTTTAGAGAATTAATGGATCCAGAAAGTCTCACTGGGCTAATTTCAACTTTCATCTTAAAATTTTTCAAAATAAAAATATATATACTGGTATTGGATCAGTTATTCGGAAACCCATTATCCAGAAAGTTCCGAATTATAGAAAGGCCATCTCCCATAGATTCTTTTATAATCAAATAATTAAAATTTTTGAAAAGGATTTCCTTTTTCTCTGTAATAATAAAACAGTACCTTGTACTTAATCCGAGCTACAATATAATCAATCATTATTGGAAGCAAAACCAGCCTATTGGGTAATGTTTACATGATTTTACAGTAGACTTAAGGTAGGAAGATCCAAATTATGGAAAAATCCGTAATCTGGAAAACCCCAGGTCCCGGGCATTCTGGATAACTGGTCCCATACCTGTAGTACTTTTACATTGAACAATGCTGAGTTTTGCAAGCAGACAATGTATGAACACAATATATATTGAACTATATAATATCTAATAGAGTAGCTCACTCTTACTTATACTCACAACTCACAACTTACTCCAATAATGGTTAGCACTTAGCTATAAAGGACAACTACAGAAACAACCAGTACATTACAATTGCAGTTCTCACCTTTTGAGCGATTTGTTTAAAGCTTTTTTAGCAGGTTCTCCAAGACTTTACTCAAAATGAAATGCACATCTTCTGCTCAAAGAATAGCAGCATTCTCTAGATTAACTACTCTCTATATGTAATATCCATGCTCTGATCTGCCAAGGAACGCCAATAAAATAATCAACCATACACAAGATTTGACTCAGTCTGGCACCAAGTCTGATATTTTATGCCATCTGCCTGCAATTCCAAGTCTATTAAGACAGACGGCTGCTAGAATGCCAGTAACCATCATGAATACTTATTAATAACATTTATCAACATTGACTAATAATCTCTATATAAATCTAAATGACAACAGTTGTCTCAGCAACAGAAATAAACATTATTTCATTCAAAATACAGGCAAAAAAATATATAATAAAGCACAATATAACCTTGAAAAGCCAGGGAAAGTGCAAAATATTTTCTGCAATGCAGTGTAGTAACAGATGCAATTACTCTACTTCTAGAAACTCTCAGCACTAGAGCTCCTACAGAGGTTGTCACCTTCAAAAATGCCTATCCAGATTTCAGCAGTCTGAAATCTGAACAGTAGCAGTTAGTCACAGACTGCCAAATCAGTAACTTCCCCCTCAATGCTACAAGTCCAGTCTGTGCAAATGTCATCAGCGCCGTCTCTGATGTCAACCCACCATGCCCTCTGCCTGGGCATTCAGTGACAGAAAGGTGGCAACCCTATTTAGCACTCAATCAGCGGGTTGATTGGTTGCCAGGGGTTACTAGACCGGGGGCAACCTTTTCGAATTTATAACATTAAAGGAGCAATATAAATCCAATTTTTAGGATAAGCCACAAACATTGTACCTCAATTTAAAAAACCCAAAAATATAGCTCCTTTGTTTCTTCTGTTACAAAAGGGTTATGATTATAATTTCATTCATACTGACCTCTCCTACACACCCTGGAATGAACAGAGTTAGTTTGAAGGGAGGTGATAATGACCCGTCTATAAACAAACCACCTCCCTTTCTCTGTGGCCATACACAATAAGTTCCGCTTGTTTGGAAAGGTTGCCAAACGAGTGGAACTTAACCCGATATGCCCACCAAAAGCAGGGAGATATCGGCTAGGACTAAACGATGGATTACAAGGAAGGTAATGGGCGCCGATGGGATGAGGAACTCGATTGCCAAAAAAAAATCAAACCTGCCTGATCAATATCTGGCTGATTTTTCGTCTGATATTGATGGGGGAGACCTGTCGGAAACAGATCGGCAGCTTTACTCTGCCCGTGTATTGCCACTCTAAGTCTCAAGCATACAGTTAAGCTCATTGAAGGGGTTTTAAAAAAAATCAGATGCTATAACAAGGAACATATACAAGGAACCAACGGTTTCTTAAAACTTCAGACAATATGTTATTTATTTAAAGAACTTCCAAAAAATGCAGGGATATTGCGCAGCTGCAAATGTTACTTCTTTCAATGAAAAAGCATAAAAATGCAAATTACATTCTTTACACGCACAAGGTATTATTGCTTACATAATTGGTACTATTTCGGGGGACTAATTAGTTTTCTTTTGTCCAAGTGAGCCAAATGATTTTCATCTGCCGTCAAATTTTGTTGCTATGGACTAGTTTTGCAGAAGTATAATAAATCATCAACAGCGCCAGGTTTTTCTCTTGAGGAACAAAAAAAGATAGTAGAATGTATGAACGTTCTAGAGAAAAACCTACTCGTTGGCTAATTATAGCTCTCGTTATCTCCTCTTCTTTTTTAGGCCCATACTCATTTGCGGTCAGATCTGTTCTCTTGTCAAATGTGCAAAGAAACAAAGCCAAAAAACAAGTGAAATGTCTGATGATATTAATACTACCTAATGTATAGTGATCTACCTCTGCCAGGAAATATATCAAGGGAGTATGCACTGATCAGACAGGGTTGTGCATAGCATGGTCCTCTTAGGTTTTTCAGAATGCACTTTAAACATAGCAACACCTCTTGCCAGGCTAAATTCAGGCCGGCAGTGAATGTGACCTTCTTCAATAATGTTCAGTATAGTCAATTAAATTCTGTCTTATTGTAAGCTCTTTTGCACGGGGCCTTCCTCACCTTTTGTACCAATACTGGTCATTATGTATGTAACTGTGTATGTTCTATGTATGTAATTCATGTGATTTATTTGTTATTTTGTATTTACAGTGCTGCACAATATGTTGGCGCTCTAAAAATACATGTTAATAATAATAATAATAATAATACTACTACAATAGTATACATGCCTGCAAATAATTTGCAATGCTGAGTAGTGTATGAGGCTCAAACTAAAACATCATGTACAATGCATCAAAAAAACGAGTATTCACCCCCTTGTTTTCATGTCCCTGCACTACCATCACCTGGGGAGGGGCGGGGTTGAAGGATGTGCACCTGCCCATCACCAGCTGGACGTACGTACCCCTCCCGTCTGCTCTATTGTGACTCCAGCGTGCTCCAAGGGGGTGTGGGCACTCCTTGCACTCCATGGAAGTTACATCACTGCCTACACCCTTACTAAAAGATATGTGCCTCATGAACAAAATAGATTAAAGCATTAGGCAGTGATATCACTGCTGCCACATTCCAAAGTGAAGTCAGGGGGGGCTCATTTATAAACATTGGGCTAATTTGCTCCTGGGCTGTAACTAGGGTTGCCACCTTTTCCGGAAAAAAATACCGGTCTTCCTATATATTTATTATTTTTCCCTATTAATAACATTGGGATCAACCATCATTTTTACCGGCCAGGCAGGTAAAATACCGGCCAGGTGGCAATCCTAGCTGCAACCCATGGCAACCAATCAGACTATTGCTTTCTGTGCTCAACCTGCGGCTGGTTGAAAACAAGATAATCACCGTTTCGTTACTATGGGTTACTGCCCAGGTGCAAATTGCCCCAGTGTTAATAAATGAGCCCCATGGCCTTTTAAGTTGATTCAGGTGGTTGGCATTGAGGTGAGAGTTAAGTGAACTTCCCTTCACACAGATTGTTTGCCAAATAATCTGTATTTTAATTAAAAACCAAGAGGAAATAGTTGGGAGATACATCTCAAGACTAGCAGATATTGGTAATCTCGTTGATTTGAGTTTATTTGGAGACTATTCCTCAAATATGGCCATTGGAGGTGACAAAGAATGGTGCAGCCCTTACATTTTCTACAGTGCAAAAACCCCCTTGCAGTATACATGGTAAATGGTATGTTTGCATGTGTAGGGGGATGTATATGTTCCAGTGTGTATAAGCATGTGCATGTATGTGTGCAGAAGTGTTTGCATGTCTTTCGTGTGTGTAGATGTACACTGTGTGCCTTTTTGAAAATAATATGAAAATACCCAATAACAGCTCTGTAGGTTGAGCCCTGGACAAACAGAGCTGGCAAAGTGTTTTGGTTGCGGAGTATATTGGGAGCAGCAGCTTGGGTCAGGAAAAGCCAAGCCACCTTTTGGCTATTGATATTACTAAAGATTTGTGAATACGTTTTTGGAACTAGCTGTCCTTCAAAATAACAGGACATAAAATATGAATGTTTGAAGTTACATCAAGCACAATATTGAATGGCCCACAAACTATTCAAGAGGACAAATAGAGGAGCACAGCCCCATCCTGTTATAGGATTAGTATTTGCAATTGTTTGGGATCAATAAACTCTAATGTGCTAAATTGAATAATTCAACCCTGAAACGGTGGCCAATCGTCACCCTGTCTTTCACAAATTAAATATAGTTTTTAAATTTCGGACTCATCAGTACAGCATTTACTTTGGATGTGATTCCTGTGAAACAACTGCTTCTTCGTGTTCTATAGCAGGAAAACAATTATCCCCTCGACGCATTTAGTTTCTGTGACACGGTCCCTTAATGAAGGCGGCTTCAGAAGGCAGAATACATTCCTTCACTAATGATTAGCACTTTCCAAAAGCATTGAAGGTGACAAGGAAGCAATTGTATTACTGGGTTACAGCAGTATCTCTAAGGCAACGTCTGAAGAGCAGCCTCCATTAGCAGAGCTGACTCATCCCTGTAGCTCTGGAAGGCAGCCATGTACCATTCACATTGTCTATTGATCTGGCACTCCCAAACGAAAAGGTATGAAAAGTCACCTAAGGCCTAAACCTTAGGTAAAAATAATGAATACATAAATTAGGGATCTACAGAATCCACTATTTTGGATTTGGCGGAACCCCCAAATCCTTCTCGAAAGATTTGGCCAAATACCGAACCAAATCGGTCGGAAGGTGAAAACTTTTATTACTCCCTTGTTTTGTGATTTCCCTCCCCTTTCCTAATTTGCATAAGTAAATTAGGATTCAGTTCTGCTGGGCAGAAGGATTCGGCCGAATATGAATCCTGCTGAAAAAGGCCGAATCCCTAATCGAATCCTGGATTCGGTGCATCCCTAAAATGAATAAAAAAATGTTACTTAAATACACAGTATGCCTTTAAATATAAGCACAGGTTGATCTCAACTACAAAAGTATTAATATTAATATAAGACATACTTTTAGCATTAAAGAAGCAAATAGTGACTGTGCTCTCTACACTAGAAGTGATATAATTCCAATAAAAAGACTGGAAATTTATCTCTTAAAGGGCTAGTTCACCTTTAAGATAACTTTTAGCATGTTATAGGATGACCCTTGCTTAACAATTTTTCTGTTGGTTTTCATTTTTATTTCTTATGGTTTCTGAATTATTTACCTTTCTCTTCTGCCTCTGTCCAATGGGACTGTAAAGTTTAGGGATGCACTAAATCAAGGATTCAGTTTGGGATTCGACCTTTTTTAGCAGGATTCGGATTCACCAAAACCTTCTGCCCGGTTGAACCAAATTCGAATTTGCATATGTAAATTAGGGGCATGACTTTTTGACACAAAACAAGAAAGTAAAAAATGTTTTCCCTTCCCACCCCTAATTTGCATATGCAAAGTAGGATTCGGCTCGAATACTTTGCAAAGGATTCGGGAGTTCAGCCTAATCCAAAATAGTGGATTCGGTGCATCCCTAGTAAAGTTACAATATTATTGTTGTTAACTTAATTACTATGTTTGTATTCCTTCTCTTAAAGGAGAACTAACCCCGCCCAGTAACAACAGCCTGCCTTAACTGCCTTCCATCGCCCCCCTCACCTCTCCCTCCCTGCAATTTCTATTAGACAGGAAGGTGCCCCTGAAAAAAAAAACCTAAATCTAAAATGCAGAGCTGCCTGTTTGCATTCTCTTCTGGATTCTCCGCCAAAACTAAGGGGCAGATTTATTAAGGGTCGAATTGAAAAATGAAATAGATTTTTTTTTTATGGTCAAAACTGTTAAATTCAAATTGTGAATAATTCAAACACGATTTGAATTTTAATTCAAATTTCGAGATTTATCAAACCTGGCCCCTTTAAAAATTCAAATTTGACTATTCGCCATTGAAAACCTGCCACGTTCATGTATTAAGTCAATGGGAGAGGTCCAGTGACCAATCTGAAGATGTTACTAACCCTCCTGACGGAGACAATACTCAAGCTTAATTAGTTTTCAATCTGTAAAATTAGTTTGAGTTTTACATATGAAATAACCTCCCAAACGAATTTCAAGAAAAATTTAATTTATTAGAGTTAAAAAAAAAAAACTCACATGAATTCGAAATTCAACCTTTAAGTCTGTGGAGCATGCGTGGTTGGGCCTAGTCAGGAATCAGCTTTAACTGAGAATGCTCCTGCGCGCTTCGCGTTGCCGAAGAGACCCGAAAGAATGTAAATGGGCAGAAGATGGCACTGGGGAATTCTGCTGCGCAGCTCTGCATTTTAGGCTCAGGTTTTTTCCAGGGGCACCTTTCTGTTGCAGGAAGGGGGAGGTGAGGGGGGGGTGGAAGGCAGCTAAGGGAAGCTGTTGTTACTGTGTCGAGGGTTAGTTCTCCTTTAACCATAATCCTCTCTCTCATTTAAACAACTGCTTAGATGCTAAAGTAAATTGTACCCTAGCAACCAGGTTGCTGCTAAAATTCCAAGCTGGAGAGTTGCTGAACAAAAAGTTAAATAATTAAAACAGCCTACTACTGTATTTATCATACTAAAAGGTAATTTAAAGGTGAGCTATCCCTTTAAAAGAGAAGGAAAGTTTAAATCACAGGGGATGCCAAATGCTAGGGCATTGACTAAACATGGTGCCGCATGCCACGGCTGTATCTGTAGGTTTTGCTACACTTGAAGATAATAAAAAAACTCTTCAGCCTCGTGCATCATTTTGCTACGTTATTAATCTTCTTCGCTCAGCATAAACAGCACGATTATTCTATACAGTAAATGGCTTCCTGAGAGCAAACATTTGCTGCAATCGTTCTTTATAAATTGGCCTGTCACCTATTTTTATGGATTTCGATAATTAAAAAGTTTACAACAGTAGGGGGGAGATGCAGTAATGGATTACAGGTGTTCCTGCAAGAGCCTTTAAATAGAGCCATAATCGTCTTTTTCTTTTACAAAAGTCACCTTTATATATTAAATTATCCTTGAAAACATAAAAATAGCTCTTTAATATTACCATGGGCGCGGAGCAAAGCCTCTGCTGTGAAGAGAGGAGCCTGAAGCATATCTGCCGTCTCTACAATTAACATGTCCTTCAGACGCCGCAAGTCTTGGGGCCTCAATCCTTCATATGGCTTTTGAAAGAGAGAAAAGGAAAGAAATAAGGAGAACAGCTTATATATACATATATATATATATATATATATATATATACGGTATATATAATATTGACTCCATTATCTGCCTTCTTCTGCACTTTTACAGAATATTAAGATAAAATTTGGAGTGATTGTTAAGACATACCGTATATACTCGTGTATAAGCCGAGGTACCTAATTTACCTAAGAAAACTGGAAAAATTTATTGACTCGTGTATAAGCCTAGGGGCCCCATGTCAGATTTCAAAATTGAATATACGGTACCGGTAAATGTGTAATCATGTTTTATGGCATAGAAATCTATCTAAAACGATTTAAAAGAGTCAGAACTATTAGCTGGACAATTGCCACTTGTTTTCCCTGTGACCTCCCACCTTTTTGGACATTCCTCTTATTTAATGTAAGTGACTATATTTGTTTTTATATTTATTACAATAAGCTGCATCAGAGGCAACCTTATAGAATGGAAAATTGTACATCACATACGCTGGTGTATTGAGTGCATAATAACACGGCTGTTGCACAGAATAATGCAGAGTCTGAGTCATGTTTACTACTAATTCCTTGGTAACGATCGCATGGCTTGGGAATTTTTGCTGCTGACAGGCTCAAGACAATAAATACAGAGCTTTGTATGTCGGTACGGTACCTTTTTTCTGCTTTTGCTAGGTGCAGCAACTCATTGATCTTCTGAGCAGCCATGACACCTCTAGCGACAACCTCCTACGTCACCAGACGAAGGAGCTGCGCTACGTCTCCCGATGCGCTATGGGAGAGGGAGGTGTGTTGGGGCCGCGGAAGGAGCCTCGTATCTGCGGCCGGTGAGGGACTGGCTACGGTATGTGCAGGGATTTAGCTGACCCGCGTATAAGCCGAGGTCAAGTTTTTCAGCACATTTTGGGTGCTGAAAAACTCGGCTTATACGCGAGTATATACGGTAAATTATAATTTTAAATCTTAAAGGGGTGGTTCACCTTACAGCTAACTTTTCATATGTTATAGAATGACCAATTCTTAGAAACTTTTCAACTGGTCTTCATTATTTATTTTGCATGGTTTATACTGACCCCATAGAAAACAAATGTTCTGCAAAGCTACACATTTATTGTAACAGCTACTTTGATTATTATTTCAGGCCCTCTCCTATTCATGTCTCTAATTCAAATCAATGTACGGTTGCTAGGGTAATTTGGACCCTAGCAACCAGATTACTGAAATTGCAAACTGGAGAGCTGCTGAATAAAAAGCTAAATAACTCCACAGAACCACAAATGATAAAACATGAAAACCAATTGCAAATTGTCTCAGAATATTGATCTCTACATCATACTAGGGGGCAGATTTATCAAGGGTCGAAGTGAATTCGAGGGAATTTTCAAAGTAAATAAAATCTGATACTGATAGGATAGGATACTACGACTTCAAATTTACTTTGACTGCGATTCGAAGTAAAAATCGCTCGAATATTCGACCATTCAAAGTATTTCAATTCGATGGTCGAATTTCGAAGTATTTTTTACTTCGGAATTCGACCCTTGATAAATCTGCCCCTAAAAGTTAACTCAAAGTTGAACAACCCCTTTGCGATTTGGCAAATATTTATAGAGATAATTTTATATATAGAAAAGCTCCTGACTTCAGTGCCCTTTTTCCTCCTAAAATGTAGTCCTTTTCACATTCTGCTAAATCTTTTCATTTCTGAAACATGTCGTTTTTAGTCCAGCGAGTCTAGTAAAAAAAAAAAGCAGCAGATTTATTCATTAAGTTGTCACACACACCATTTCTATGGATAGATTTCCTACTGGACCAATAAGCAATATACTGCCAGACAGATTAGATTTGACCAATCAGCCCTCAGCAGTCACCAATTTGGTGTTTTTGTTGCGGTTTCTAGTACTGGATATGAGATCATTGGCTCAGTTGAAGGTAAGATAATTAAGGATAAAAATCAGTGAGACTAAATGAAAATTCTCAGGGCTGAAAATGCTCCCAGAATAAAATGAATGTCATTAACAATGCAGAGGAAAGCAGTTCTAATGTTGCCGTGCATGAACGTATCACGTTTGCTTAATCAGCTTATTGTGTTCTGGATCAGGTGGGTACATTAGTGATACTCTGCACAGCATCATTGTCATAATAAAGCCGGCAAACTGCATATTCTCGGTTCCCTTTTAATTGAATCATTTAATCATTTAGCCGCCGTTATCAGGAATTATGTCACATTTCTAGTTTTTTTGCTTCTGTCTGGTAATAAACAGCATTGATTGTGAAACTTCATTGTAGAAGGCAATTACAATGCAGACAAAAAAAGTGCCAAAGGGGATCAAGAGGTTAGCAAATTTTGGTTATGTCTATTCGCTTCTTTGTTTATTGAAACAAGAAAACAAAGCAGTCCCGTGCACCTATAAGTAGGCATCAGGTTTATAGTAATTATTATTTCTGGGGCTTACTAGTCTGGCCCACTTGCTTCAGGGTTTCAGGTAAAGCTTTGGTGAAGTAAAGGTCCCCTGGCTTCTGGCTGTGAGTGAGATTGTGACATGATTTCGGTAACATCGAGTTGATGTATGCGCGACTCCATAACAAGCCCATACGGCAGTAAACTGCTATTTTTATAAATACAGTGAAACCTTAATTTTGCATCCCCTGATTTTAAAGGGAACCCGTCACCCAAAAAAATTATTCAAAATCCTATTTTATCACATTAGTCAAGCAAAATGAACTTTAATTACACTATATAAATTATTTGAATCTTGCTTCCTTCAGTCTGGGATTTCAAAATGATAGCAAGCAGGCAGCAGCCATTGTACACTGTGGACACTGTTATTAAGGCAAGCCTTGTATCATCTCAGAATCTTGTTTGTGCACCAGAATGGGGGACCTGATGTCCATTCCCATGTCCTGGCTACACAATTAAATGGTAAAGAGAACTGGGGGAATGTGTGGAGAGCAGTGACATCTAGGAAGTGCTGAATGGAAAGTGAAAGTAATTGTCTGCCCTGCCTCTTTGATTGACAGCTGAGATTTTTAAATGAGCTTACAACAGCTACGAATGCTTTAATAAAAAATAGAAATTGGATTTCATGTTTAATTTGAAAAGGACTTTTATTATACAGATTTTTGTGTCTGGGTGACAGGTCCACTTTATGTTTCCCCTCATTTTACATTTTTGTTTTATGGTCCCAGCTATATATTATGCATAATACTTTTCCCAGATTTTATATTTTCCTGGATTTTACACCATTTTTTTCTGGTCCCCTGGAAAATGGGGGTTCTACTGTAATATAGAACATGTATGCTTATTTCCCATTTGCTTTATTTATTTATATTGTGAAAGTCCTTCAATCTCTGCCCTACAGGGCCAGAACTATGGCTAGGAAGCAGTTCTAATATAGTTAGAACATTTTTTATTTTGCACAGCCTATCTATTTAACCAGTTTTTATTTTTACACTGAACAATTCCTTTTAGATGGGGTCACGGCAGGGCTCCAATGGGGAAGGGTAATGACATCACTGTGGGCACATCTGGTGAAACACTGTGTAACAATATTTAATTTCCTAAAGTCTCATAAAGCCTTTCTTAGGAAAAAAAGATTTGAAAGGCTGAGTAACAAAATCCACATTCATATAAAGGGTGAGATGGTTTACAGCTGTCCAACGTAAAACTTCAATACAATATTAAAAACAAGGGCTCAAGGCAAACATGTCTAGCCACTGTCAACGGTGTAGTGCCATTGGCAAATGGTATGGATCAATACTTCTAATATGAACATTCTGTAAAGCAAAATAAGATTTAGCCCAAGGCAAGAAATTGTAATTCTATGCATAGGTTAATCATAGATTAATCTTGAATGGATTTTAAGTTATTTGTAAATCTGTCTGCGTCTTTTTCAGGTAGTTCTGAATTCTGAAATCATGTAGTGGAAGAGAATTGTGAAGCACAATGCACTGAGGATTTCTGCTACAAAGTTTCAGGAGCAGAGCAGGGAAAGAAAATACTACTTTTGTTTACAAATAAAGGACAACTTTAATGTCAGAGTAACATTTTACTCAGCGTAACATTTTCCATTTTTCCCTGATCCCTTAAAGGGCACCTGTTACCCTAAAATACTTTCCCCCACCAAAGCCCACACTCTGGTTGGGGGTAACTAGTCTGTTAAAATTTGCCCCCCATCAACTCTAGGACACCCGCGCCAGGAGGGAGCTCCCAGTTCGAGCGGCCATGTTGGCGCACACGCATGTACAGAATGAGCGAATACCGCAATTGCTCATTATGTGCAAGATGTCAGCAGCTCAACATGGCTGCTTGCACCTGGAGCTCCTTCCCAGTACGATTATCCTATCGCTGGTAGGGACAATTTTTTTAAAAAACAAAAGAAACTATGGTTACCCCAAATCTGAGTTGTGGGCTCTATTAGCCTGCACCTTTGGTGGGGGAAAATATTTTAGGGCAACAGATGCCCTTTAAAACTACTGAAATGAAGCCATGCGTAATTTAATCTTAAGGTTGAGGTTACACGTAGCTCCTAAAATAAAGAACTATCAAAGCCATAATCATTTTATCAGTTTTAATGTCATATTCTCTTCTAAGAGGGCAGTCAGAACTCCCTTAAAAATAGTTATTTTTTATAACTATTGTAGAATTCTGCTAGGCCTTTTGGAAAGAAAATTAAAATTGACCATGTACAAGAGGAACCCCCCCCCCACTGAAAAAATGTAAAACATAACACACTTTGCATGGAGATACAGTATAAAGTGAACTTAGAGATGCAATCTACTCCCTTATATTACTTGAGTTGAATGAATAGAGCTTTTGCTGATCCTTCGTTATGCCAATTGTTTTAATTAAGAACTATATATGGATTCTTTTATTTCTGGCACTAGACAAGAATATGGAGGCAGTTTCATTTCCTGATGCTGAAGAACGTCAAAGGAGCTGATAAAACTAATTACCAGTCCATTGAGAAGCACCTGATAATGACATAAGGGCAACATTGGCTGCTGCTTAGAGAAGGAAGGTGTTTGTTTGTAAAGGTAGATTGAGAGTTCTGAACAGACTGCCCTGTTTATACAGGAAAGCGGGAGGGCAAGTACAGTGAAAATAATCCCACTGTCACCCTAGACCTAAAGTTTTACCCTTGCCATATACAGTTTTGCCCAAACAAAGTTGCTGTAAGGGATCTCTACATAGGCAAGCTGCAGAAATGAATATTTATGACATAGAAGGAAAGTGAGACTAGCTCAGGCTTACCTCACGCTTGTCTAATGCAGCATATTCTGCTTCAATTTCGTCAGCCTCAGGATCACGGGAGAAGACCATCTGGGATTCCAGTTTGAGTGCAAGCTCTTTGTGATGCTGTTTCTCAGCGCAGTCGCAAGGGGTATCTTTATTTTCATTTTCAGCAAACAAGTCACTACCACTTTTTACTAACAGCTGCAAAGATATGATGTAGGAGAAACCCTGTTAACTGCTGGTCCCGTGGGTTGGTGCCCTGCAAGAACAAACTTTGGGCTTCAGTCTGTCCCCCCCCTGTTGATAGCCATGGGCAGGACAACTATAACTTAATTATCTTTTGCATTGATTTCATCAATAATTATTTGTACTTGTTTTGTTTCCCCATCTACTATGATGATGTGATTTGCAAAGTTTGCAGTTTAGGCCTTGACTAAGGTCAATATATAGAAATAGCGCAGATCAAAGGACAAATAAAGTGATAATCAATAGTATAATAAAATTACATACCTTAGACCATGGGCCAGTGCTCCTGTCTGCTAAAATTGGCACAGCCTAAGGTCCTACATTCCTTAAAGGAGTTGTTCACCTTTGAGTTAACGTTTAGTATGATGTAGATAGAGACTGACATTCTGAGACAATTTGCAATTGGTTTTCATTTTTTATTATTTGTGGTTTTTGAGATAATTTTATTTTGCAGTTCGCCAGTCTGCTATTTCAGCAATCAGGTTGCTAGGGTGCAAGTTGCATTTGATCTGCAATATGAGTAGGAGAGGGCCTGAATAGAAAGACGATTAATAAAAAGTAGCAATAACAATAAAAGTGTAGCCTTACAGAGCATTTGTTTTTAGATGGGGTCAGTGACCCCAATTAGAAAGCTGAAAAGAGGCAGGAGGAAAAGGCAAATCGTTCAAAAACTATACAAAATAAATAATGAAGACCAATTGAAAAGTTGCTTTGAATTGGCCATTCCATGATAAACTAAAAGTTAACTTCAAGATGAACCACCCCTTTAAGAGCCACCGTCTGTGACTACACCCCAGCAATCCTCCTGTGTGTCTTGGGACACATACATAGTAGACTAAAAATGAGAACGTTTTTTTTATATACTATGCATGCACACTATGAACTTTATGTGTAAATGATTAAGTTCATAGGCTTTTTAATGTACAACAAAATATAGCACAAATATCTCCATTAAGTCAAAGTGTGCATAAGGCTGTTCATTGCATTTTTTGCATTCCTTTACCTCTACACAAGTTTTCATCCCTGAGGCAGCAGCATAGTGCAAGGGGGTGTTTTTTTTATTGTCTGTGGCATCAAGTGCAGCTCTCTCATATTCCCCTCGGTCAAGTTTTGCACCTTTCCATTCTAGAATCATCCTCAAACATTCAGACCTCCTGCGATCATCAAGCCGGGGTAATCGGTGGTCGACGCCACCATCTGATATCATGATGTGAGAACCCATACATAGCATGTGCATAGAGCTCTCGTTGTGAATGTTGCGCTTGTTGGGGTTACCATCCTTCACAGACAGAAATGCCCTGCAGTTAAAAATACAAACAATTTTTCCATTAAAAAAAACAGTTTCTCCAGAGCAATGAGACAAAGTAAGAGGCAACAGAAATTATATATATATATATATATATATATATATATATATATATATATATATATATATATATATATATATATATATATATATATATATATATATATATTATAATACAAACACCTGCACTCTGTCCTCTTTTTTCTCCAGTCCGGGTGCTCGGTCAAAGTCTTTATATATGCATAGAATGGACCAGCACACCGTTTATTCGGTGTTTATTCAATACACACTGTGCATCCAACGTTTCGGCCCGCATCCGGGCCTTTATCAAGGATAAAATATCCTTGATAAAGGCCCGGATGCGGGCCGAAACGTTGGATGCACAGTGTGTATTGAATAAACACGTTTGATTGAAGAAAACGGTGTGCTGGTCCATTCTATGTATATATATATATATATATATATATATATATATATGTATGCAGAAAGGCGGCACTCACAGGGTTTTTAGTCAAAAATAAAAAGTTTTTTATTAATCTCAACGTTTCGATCGAAACGTTGAGATTAATAAAAAACTTTTTATTTTTGACTAAAAACCCTGTGAGTGCCGCCATTCTGCATACATATACATACCTAAACTCGGCAGGCACCCAGGTATGTACCGAAGTAAACGGTGTGCACCTTTTGGTCTGTGTATGTATATATATATATATATATATATATATATATATATATATATATATATATATATATATATATATATATATATATATATATATATATATAAAATCTGTGTCAAACGTCCGCACTCTGAAGACCGGACTTTGTTTAATCTTTGTGGGTGCAGGGTCCAAAAATTCATATAGAGGTTTGTTTGCAAGGATCCGCACACCAATGTTTTCATCAAAATAAGTGTTTTATTTGGTACATAGATGGATCTATGTACCAAATAAAACACTTATTTTGATGAAAACATTGGTGTGCGGATCCTTGCAAACAAACCTCTATATATCTCTATATATATATATCTATATATATATATATATATATATCTATATATATATATCTATATATATATATATATATATATACACACACCCTCTATACTATTCATTCAGTGGATTGTAATGGGGACCAATTATCCCAGAATCCCGTTAACCAGAAATCTCTGAGTTACAAGAAAGCCATCTCCAATAGATTCCATTTTAATCAAATAATTCAAGTTTTAAGAAGCGATTTTCTCTGTAATAATAAAACATTACCTTGTATTTGAACCCAATTAAGATATAATGAATCCTAATTGGAGCCAAAACAATCCTATTTGATTTTATAAATGTTTAAAAGCTTTTCTAGTAGACTTAAGATATGGAGATACAAATTACAGAAAGAACCCCAGGCCCAGAGCAGATCCATACCTGTACCATGTCATTGTATCAAATCTTCATTAAGATCTGAATGTGATCGAAACTGTGGTTTTGCACAATAAAAGGATTTTTTCTTTTTAAAGGAAAACTATACCCCCCGATAAAGGGCATATAGGCCTGAAACATGTTGTGTACAAGTAGTCAACTAATAAAAGGATAACCACAGCATTAATTTGCTTGCAGAGTGCTCTCCTCATTTCCTTATAAATCGAGTTATAGATATCAGGATATCGGTGACCTGATTGAGGAAAGTTGCACCCTTTTCCTGAACCAAGCGGGCAGAGTGTTTTTGGATAATATATTTCCTAGATACCCCCCGAACAATGTAGGTCTCTATAAAAAGATATTGCATAAAACAGCTCATGTGTAAAACCCTGCTTCATGTAAATAAACCATTTTCATAATAATATACTTTTTTTTTAGTAGTATGTGCCATTGGGTAATCCAAAATAGAAAATTGCCATTTTAAAAAATAAGGGCCGCCCCCCCTGGGATTGTATGATTCACGGTGCATACAAACAAACCATAAATGTTATGTCACATGAGCCAATTAAAAGACAGAGTTATGTCGTTTGCTTCTACACTTCATGTTAGAGTTAGAGCTGCATTATTTCTGGTCAGGTGATCTCGGAGGCATCACACAGACCATCACGAAATGGTGGTTAAAGGCAAGAGATATAAAAGGGCAATATACTTAACAGTTGGTTAAAGGGGTTGTTCACCTTCAAACAACTAGTTGTTTTCAGTCAGATCACCAGAAATAATGACTTTTTTTTTTTAACTACCTTCTATGTGTGACCGTGTTTCTAATATTAAGATGTAAAGTGTGATTTTCACCTTCTAAAGCAGCTCTGGGAGGGAGGGGGTCACCAACCCTGTAGACTTTTCTAAATTGATACATTTAGTTGATACATTTCTTATCTTTGTCCTCTTTTAGTTTCATTAAAGGCAGCTGTTAGAACTGTTACAATAGTTGCTAATACTCCAGAGATAGTTCTTAAAAATGTATCAATGAAATGTTGCAAATTTATAACAGTTCAGAGTCTGCACCTGAACTACTGCGCTGCCAGACTCAAACAACAGAGACAGGAACATTCAACTTTGAACTTAGATTTTGGAAAAAAATAAATGATGGAAAGCAATTGAAAAAAGTCTTTATTTCTGGGGAACAACCTGAAAATAATTGAACTGGAAAAAGTGTTAAAAAAGCGCCTAATGGTTTTAAAAACTAGTGGTGAGCACAACTTTCCCTTGTTTGTTATAGTTCTACAGGAGCAGTGACCAGCTCCATGTTGTAGCTCCCACCCTCTCCAACTATAGTCAGGTGATCCCACTGGTGTCTAATAAAAGGGCAGCCAAGTTTGGGAGTTTTACTTTGAAAGCAGCTAGTAAGTTGCAGGTAAAACGTATTCGTCCCTTTTATAAAATGTATAATGAAACTATAGAATTCTTTATGAATCAGATGAAAATTGAGCATAGGACTGGCCAGATATGGGAAGACTTTGACGTAGTTGGCCAGCTTAAATATATTGCAATATATGGACAAACAATCCCTGTTTTGTTTAAAGGGTAAGGAATTTTTCAGCAGCAGTATATGCACAAAATGTCTGTCTTAAATATATTGATAATGGGGAGTGCTGAGGACTCTTGTAATTGTCTATATATATCTATATCTATATCTATATATATTCTCAAGGGTACACATGTCACTGGAAGGGCAAAGCAAAGAGCGTGTTGTTTGTGCTCCAGTTAAGGCGGATTATGAGGGCCCTGCTGCTTATGTAATATCTTGTAATGTACACAGATTAGTTGGAAGTTGATATGTGATGAGCAGATGAGATAATGGCTGAACTGTCACAGCTGATTATAGTGTGTGGCTAACATCCAACAGAGCTCAAGTAGCCTAGTCTTTATCTGAGGCACATACTCTTCAAGCACAGCACTAGTCAATATGAGCTATATAAATAAATGATGATGATGATATTAAAGCTGCACAGCATACAGACTTTTATCATGCCCTTCAATAACTATAGGTGTAAGCAGACACAGAAAACTGATTTTGGTCATAAGATTTTTCAGTGCAGTTGGTCACTTTCAAAAACCATCGATTTAACCAAAAAATATTGAAATGCAGGGGACATGCAAATGCATATATTGTTTTTGTTTGTATTTTTAAAAGGGGTAGTTTACCTTTAAATTAACGTTTAGTACAATGCAGACAGTGATACCCAGACAATTTGCAGTTGGTCTTCGTTTTTTTTATGATGATTTTTCAGTTATTTAGGGGGGTTATTTATCAAAGGTGCAATGATATAGTTTTTTTTATACCTCCAATGATCTCACAACTTTAATGGTTTCTTATTTAAGAAAAAACTCGAATGGAAAAAACTTGATTCTGCAAGTTCGAGTTGCCAAAACGGAAAACCTGAATTAATCGTGTTTTCCGCAGGGACAAAACTTTAATCACTTAAAATGATTTTGAGATTGAGTTTTCGGGCAAAACCTTACGAAAAAAAACCTCGAAAATCATGAAGGGTGTTACCATTAGTGGTTCAAGGGATCTCCGCCATTGATTCCTACATGACCTCAAAAGGTTTTAGATTCAAGCTATATCCAGGGTCAAGCTATAATCCAGAAAATGTAAGTTTTTGATGAAAAAAAACAACTCAAAAACTCGAATGTTCCCCTTAGTATTTGCTTAAGGTTAGCCACACACTATACACGGCCAGATTAAAGCTGCCGATACCGGTTCTTTAAACTTATTCGGCAGTTTATCTGCCCATGTGTGGGGGCTCCCGATGGGTCCTCCAGATCGATATCAGGCCAAAAATCGGCCAGATATCGATCGGTCAAGATTGATGCTAGTTGATGCGGCTCTTCAACCAGTTGGAGACCATTTGTAATATTGTAATCCAATAGTTCGGTCCCAGTCCAGCCAAACGTTCGGATTCATCCGATACCACCCAGCCGTTAGTGGGCATATCTGGTTAAGATGCGCTCGTTCGGCGACCCTGCGAAACGAGCGGATGTTATAGTGCAGTGATCCCCAACCAGTAGCTCGTGAGAAACATGTTGCTCCCCAAACCCTTGGATGTTGCTCTCAGTGGCCTAAATGTAGGTGCTCATTATTTAATTCTTGGCTTGGAGGCAAGTTTTGATTGCATAAAAAACAGATGTACTACTAAACAGCCTCCTGTAGACTGCCAGTCCACATAGGAGCTACCAATAGCCACTCACAGCCTTATTTGGCTCCATCCAGGAACAATTTTTAATGCTTGTGTTGCTCCCTGACTCTTTTTACATCTGAATGTTGCTCACAGGCGAAAAAGGTTGGGGATCCCAGTTATAGTGTATGGCCACCTTTAGAAGCTCTCCATTTTGTTATTTCAGCAGCTATCTGGTTGCTCTGGTCTTATTTTCCCAACCAGGCAGTGATTTAAATGAGAAATTGGAATATGAATAGGTGAGGGCTTGAAAAGGTAGATAAGCAATAAAGGTTTACAGCAACAATATCATTGTAGCGTCACCGAGCAACAGTTTTTTTGGTTGACATGATCAGTGACCCCCCCAATTGAAAACTGGAACGAGACAGAAGGCAGATTACTAATTAATTAAGACGGAAAGCAAAGCTGCTTGAACATTCTATAACATACTAAAATCTACCATTTTAAGCTGTCATTTCATGTATATTCAAGTGTATCAACAGTGTCAGTAAGTCTTGTCATGCAGCTTTCTAAAATGCAGCTTCACAAATACTTTTAGGGGAATAAGGGACTAGCGTGTCAAATGTAACATTTGATTATAAATTTTACCCACTAGGGGGCACTGCTCTGTATGTCGTAAAGGATTTGTGTTACCGTATGTGTTATTTACATAGACCCATATAAGAACAGAGAATATAAAAATCCAGACATGCCCTGCTTTCAGTAGCAATTGCACTTATACAGATATCTTTTAATCCACTGAATTTTTCAACAACTGTCCATTTTACTTAGAATTACACTAACTTCATGGTGCAAAAAAAAAAAAAAAAAGAGGTTTCTGGGTGTATTTCCCTGTAATGCTCCTTATCATTAGTGTAATGTACATACCATTTGACTTAACCATTGAGAAGATATAAATAATAAATGTGGAATGTAATATCATTAAGTTGTTGCCCGGCAGAGAAACATCAAACATTAATTTTAGTGGGAACAAGGGTGTGGCAGAGGTCTACAAAAGCTTTCATTAAACCTACTTAGTCTGTACATTATAATTTTGTCTTTTCAGTGCTTTCTTTCTTCTAGCAAGATCACCAACTTTTGTAGGACTGTTTAAAGGGGTGGTTCACCTTTTAAATTCACTTTAAGTTAACCTGCATAGAACTGTTGTTCACTGACCCTGTCTGCCAAAAAAAGTGATATTGCTCTGTAAGGCTACAATTTAACGGTTATATATACTTTTTACTACTCTTCCTTCTATTTAGGACCTCTCCTACTCATCTTCCAGTCTCTCATTTAAATCACTGCCTGGTTTCTAGGGTAACTTTGATCCTGGCAATCAAAAAGGTGCTGAAAACAACCAACTGCAAATTGTTTCACTAAATCAACACCATACTAGAAGTTAATTTAATGGTGAAAAACCCTTTAAGCCTTTAAGGAAAACTTTACACCCAAAATGAATATTTAAGCAACAGTTTATATCATATTAAAGAATCTTACCAAACTAGAATATATAAATATATTAAGTAAATATTGCCCTTTTACATACAGAGATCACCTGACCAGAAATACTACAACTCTAACTGTAACAGGAATAAGCGTGGAAGCAAAAGACAGAACCATGTTTGTTAATTGGCTGATGTGACCTAACATGTTTGGTATGTTTGTGTGCACCGTGAATACTAGGATCCAAGGGGGCGGGTCTTATTTTTTTTTTATAAATAAATGCCAGTTTTTTATTTAGGATTACCCAATTGCACATACTAAAAAAATATATTATTATGAAAATGGTTTAATTACATGAAACAGAGTTTTACATATGAGCTGTTTTATGCAATATGTTTTTATACAGACTTACATTGTTCGGGGGGTATAGTTTTCAGCAGTAAACACTGACCGATATCCCAGCAACTTCAAAGGCGGCACAATCAAAATGTTCTGACATGGCCAATCACTATCCAAATCTTTTGACAATATCAGTCGGCTCGTCTTCCACCATATATGCGCCAAATATTGTACGATAATGTCTGTATGTGTTTGGCCACCTTAATACTGACTCCTTTATGGTCTTAAAGGTGCTGTTTTTAGGTCAGGCACTTTAGGTCAGAAAAAGAGTTTTTTCCCACTCAATTGGCAATTGCAGAGGCTTCATTGGAGGGTTTTTTGCCTTCCTCTGGATCAACTAGCAGTTAGGCATTTAGACAAAAATGTTGAATGGAATGGATGAGTACCTTTTTCCAACCTAGATTACTATACTGCTATGTTGGCAGCTTGTGGACATCTCATCCTGGGACACCACTACTGCCGGCCACACACATACTAACTAAAAGCTGAAGGAATCCTTTAAATAATAGCCATTTTCCCCTCGATCCTGGGTACAGACTCAACAAGCTACTCTCCCCTCTATTTCAGTATAGTTATGAAATCTTTCCGTCTCCACTGTTCCCTGAATTATTTAGCCTCTAAGCTCCTGTATCAGAATTACATCTTTCTGCAGCACCGATTATCTAGATGGAGCTTTATAAATTAATGACAATGATACATTTATGGAGCCTCTTGAAAATCCAGTTTACTTTCAAATGAACTGCACTTTGGTCACATAATGACAGTTTTGAAGAATGATCTAGCTAACAGTCATTATGTGATTGAAACATGTTATTGTACTAAAGTAATTTCCCCTTTCATCTGCAACACTGAATCTGGGAGCACGGCTGTTAAAGGCATACGTCTCAATATAGCAATGTTGAACCGGCATCCAGATTATAAATACTCATACTGCAAGAGTTAAATGAATGCTATGGATCGGAGCACATGGGTTTTACCTGGGTTCTCAGAGAAGCAGAAGCCATTTAATTGAATGAGGAAGCAACTAAATAATCTAAGTAGGAAATAAATACTTGCAATGTAATGCAGAATGAGCTAATGAGCCCTGTGATTGATGCTGGACATTCAAAGGTCTAACGTCATTGCATTATTGCAGAATGGGGGAGGATGAGCAGTGCTAGTCTGGGAAAAGGATATGTGATTCAGGCATGGATGGGTTTTTGGTCGTGAAATATTAAGCCCCCATTCTGATGGATTCTGACTGGGATAACCCATTCATAGACATAAAATGAATAGGGACGCTCAGAGTCCACTATTTTGAGATTCGGCTGAACCCTGAATCCATCGTGAAAGATTCGGCCAAATACTGAGCTGAATTGGAATCCAAATTTGCATATGCGAATTAGGGTCGGGGAGGGCAAAAGAGAAGCTATATAATCCTATAAATTGCATCTAGTTGGCCCAAAGTTGTACAAGTATGGGATCCGTTCAAAATGTATTTATTCTTTGTTCAAAAATAGAAAGATGTTTAATGAACAAACATCTCAAACCTTAGCTTTTCAGGTCTGTCTGACACTTAATCATAGGCTTGAGCCCTTGCTGGGGACCTAACACAACCCTACTCCACCCTATTCATCATGTGCCTTAAACTTCTATTTACTGACTGTGTTAGACTACTACAGGTATAGGATCCCTGGAAACCCGTTATTCAGAAAGCTCTGAATTATGGAAAGGTTGTCTCGCAAATTGATCCAAATTTTTTTTTTAAATTATTTCCTTTTTCTCTGTAATTCTAAAATAGTGCCTTGTACTCCAAACTAAGATAGAATTAAACCACTATTACCGCTGCGGAGCGTTAATCAAAGCATTCTTGGAGTCTAGTATGATATCAATGTATCGGCTTGAGCAGACACATCGCGATGCATGGGATGAGCTCCGCCATTACCACATCGCTGTTTCTTGTAAAATAGAATTAATCCTAATTGATGACAAAACAATCCTACTGGGTTTAATTCATGTTTAAATCTTAATTTGGTAGAATAAAGGTATTACAGAAAGATCCGTTGTCCGGAATACCCCAGGTCCCGAGCATTCTAGAAAACAGGTCCCATACCTGTACTACAAAGCACAAAAATGATTCTAGAATCCATGCAGGTTGCCTGTAGGAATAAGCCAGAAATGTTACATGTCATACATAACCAATCAGAACTAAATTCAATGGTAACATCAATGTATTGTTGGAGGTTTAATCATAAAACTGCTTTTCTGTTTCTGTTAATTATTTTAGTGGTGGCGCTGCACACTACAGGTATGGGACCTGTATGCGCGGGACCTGGGGTTTTCCAGATAACAGATCTTTCTGTAATTTGGATCTTCATACCTTAAGTCTACTAGAAAATCATGTAAACATTAAATAAACCCAATAGGCTGGTTTTGCTTCCAATAAGGAATAATTATATCTTAGTTTGGATCAAGTACAAGCTACTGTTTTATTATTACAGAGAAAAGGGAAATCATTTAAAAAAAAATTGGATTATTTGTATAAAATGAAGTCTATGGAAGATGGTCATTCCATAATTTGTGCTTTCTGGATAATGGGTTTCTGGATAACGGATCTCATACCTACTTGTTTTGAAGATTACACTGCCCCAATTTAGAGGTGGTGTGTGAGTGAGATGAATATAATCAAATACATACCATAAAGAAGTATCTTCACACAGTAATTTGTCATTTATTAAATAACTCAACCATGTGAACAAGGTACACTTTTAAATCTTATTTCTTGATATGTGAAAATTGATTGTCCCAATTCATGTATTTAAAAAGTTATTAAGAAGTCTCAGTTATTATGAAGTTGCAGACTATGTTGTGGTATGTAACTGCTTTTCTGTTGTAGTGTAAAGACACAATTTGGCTCTACAGTGCAAAAGTGCAACTTGTAAACAGAATGGTGAGAATAATGAGTCATGTTTGCACATCAATCTAATTTTATCCCATCATTCAGATGTACATTTTTTGTAGAAGACTTTACAAGTGATGCAGCTTGGCTGGCCAACTATTTAAAGCAGAGAAACCCAATTTGATTTACTGTCAGTATCCAACAAGCTCAGGCAAGTAATTGCTTGTGGAAAAATTATGACTGATACCACAGAAAAAACAGATTTAGGTGCTTTGGGTACAAAAGAAACAGAAATGTTTATTATATAGGTATGGGACCTGTTATCCAGAATGCTCGGGACCTGGGGTTTTCCAGGTTAACAGATCTTTCTGTAATTTGGATCTTCATACTTTAAATCTACTAGAAAATAATAAATATTTAACAAACCCAACAGGCTGGTTTTGCCTCCAATAAGGATTAATTATATCTTAGTTGGGATCAAGTACAAGCCACTGTTTTATTATTACAGAGAAAAAGGAAATCATTATTAAAATTTTGGCTTATTTGACTAAAATGGAGTCTATGGGAGGTTTACAAACTTTCATGCATCACCGTTTGAATTAAACACAAGATAGCAGTGTGGACGTGTTCTATTCTAAAAACCAACAGCACATATTACAAGTAGGGGATCCATTTTCTGGAAACCCGTTATCCAGATAGCTCCGAATCACGGAAAGGACGTCTCCCATAGACTCCAAGAATTTAAATTTTTAAAAACGATTTCCCTTTTCTCTGTAATAATAAAACAGTACATTGCACTTGATCCCAACTAAGATATAATTAATCCGTATTGGGGACAAAACAAGACTATTGGGTTTATTTAATGTTTAGATGTTTTTTTTTAGAAGACAAACTATGAACATCCAAATTACAGAAAGATCCATTATCCGGAAAACCTCAGGTTCCGTGCATTCTGGATTAGCGATGCGCCAAATCCACTATTTTGGATTGGGCCGAATCCTTGAACGATTCGGCCGCATACCGAACTGAATTTGCATATGCAAATTAGAGGTGGGAAGGGGAAAACGTTGGCCCTTCAAAAACTCTGATAACGTGCTCAGCCCATACTGTATTTATGTCCCGCATCTGGTATTCCTGATACATTGCATATAAATTAAGGAAGGGCTCACCTTATGAGGTGACACATGCCAAACCGTGAAGCATAGTGCAATGGGGTGTTATGCTGGTAGGTTTCCCCATAGGATGTGTTTGGGTCCAAAGACTCTTTCAGTTGAGGGTTGTTCTCGTATATTTGGTAGGACAGGTTCTCGTCCCCGTTTATCAACGCCTTGCGGAACTTGGTAGTGGCATTTCCCATGGTGAACCAATAACAGAGCCTCGCTCCTCTCTCTCTCTCTCCGATTTCTGCTTTCAGCTTTCAACCTGGCTCCGCCACTGCATTCTGAACACTGAAAAACACCAACATGTGAGGAAATATTTTACTAGACCCGATAACTAAGCCATCAACAAAAATAACATGGGCTTTCGTAGTTTGTCCCCCCACTTAGATATTAGAACGGACTCCATTAAGGGAAAAAACAATGTCCTGTCATGTGTAAAATCCTCCCTGCTGCAGCAAGAGAGAATTAATGTTATTTCATAGATCAGTAACTTGGAAAAAGTACATGGAAAACTGATCAAAGCCACCTCTGTCAGCCTTACAGTGAAAATGTATAAAGAAATACATCAGAAATTTTATATTCTTTCAGATTAAAATAAGAGAGAGAGAATGGTTTATCAGTTTGGTTGCATAAAATAAGCTTTGTTCCTTCCATAAGGGTGAATAAGCATTGCCCACCAACTAGTGTCTTAGGAAAGAGCGTATTGTATTGTATTGTGAGTGTAAGGCGTAGGTAGATAAAAAAAAAAAATCATGACGATGTCAGCAAATTCCTTTGAAGGTCTGGCAGCTAAATGCTCATTTCTGGCAGAATTTTTCAGAAGAGTTTAAGGAGTTTGAATCTATTGTTTCCGGTAGTAGGAAAGATTGATTTGATACCTCGCTGCCTGGGAGAAACCTCCACTAGTAACTTGGGTTTAATGGAACACCCAAAATAACGATGGTGCAGTTAGGCTCATATATCAAGCAGCGTTTTGACTGAAGTGGCCCACACACATGATGGGCTGTGGCAGAGAAAACACATTTGGGAATACAAAGGTATGCATTCCCAAGTATTCCCAAAAAGCATTTCAAACCAGTTTTTTACCGTTTTTCCAAAATGTACGGTAAATTTAACGTTTAATGTCCCCATGTTTCAATCTGGCAGCTCAGTAATTCAGGCGCATTCTCTAAAATGTTTTGCAACATTTAGTTGATATATTTCTCAGCAAATATTGTATCAATTCTAACAGCCGCCTTTAATGAAACTCAAAGGGGTATATTTATGAAAGAGTGAAGTTAGAGATCACCACAGTCCTCTAAAGTGAAATTCCACCACTCTCCAATCATTTCTATGGGATTTTTAAAAGAGTATTTAAAAATCCCATAGAAATGAATGGAGAGTGGTGGAATTTCACTTTAGAGGACTGTGGTGATCTCTAACTTCCCTCTTTTCGTAAATATACCCCAAAGATTCTGCTCAGCAAGGACAAAGATTAGAAATGTATCAACTAAATGAACCACTTTAAAATAGTTACAGGGTCAGCGACCCCCTCCACTCAGAGCTGCTTTAGAAGGTAAAAATTTACTTTACACTTCAATATTAGGAAAAAGGTCACACATAGAAAACAAATTTGTTGTAAAAAGTCTTTATTTCTGTTGAAAAGCCTTTATTTCTGGTGAACTGAAACCTGTATCTGAAACCAACTGAACCGATAAAAGTGTTGGAAGGTGAACAACTGCTTTAAGATCTAAAAACAGCAGTTTGAAAAATCATATATATGGTATTTTTTTTAAAAGGAGTTTAATTTATATAATATGGGGTTGTTCACCTTTGAGTTAACTTTTAGTATGATGCAGAGAGCGATATTCTTAAGCAATTTTCAATTGGGTTTCATTTTTTATTATTTGTGGTTTTTCCGTAATTTAGCTTTTATGTTGCAGCACTCCGGTTTGCAATTTCAGCAATCTGGTTGCTAGGGTCCAAATTGATTTGATAAGAGACTGGAATATGAATAGGAGAGGGTCTGAATTGAAAGATGAGCCACTAAAAGGTGAACCACCCCTTTAAAAAAGTATAGGAAATAAATAACAAAGTGTAAAGTTGCTTAGAAATGGCCGTTCTATAACATACTAAGGGGCATATTTATCAAGGGTCGAATTTCGAAGTAATGGGAGTTTTTTTGAACTCCCATAACTTCAAAATTCAAATAAAAAAAAAAAGACCAATTGAAATTTATCAAAAAAAATAAATAGAAATTTTGTTTTGGGCGAATAGGTCAATTTTCGATCAAATTCCAATCGTACGAATCAAAGTAATAGCGCATTCGATCAAATTCGATCATAGTTTAAAAAAAAAAAAAAAAAAAAGATTTTTCTAAGTCCACCAATTGACGCCAAGTAGGTTTTAGGAGGTCCCCCATAGGCTAAAACAACAATTCGACAGGTTTTAGATGGGGAATGGTCGAAGTCGAATTTTTAAAGAGACAGAACATGATAAATTTCGATATTCAAATTCCAATCGAATATTCCCTAGTCGAAGTACACAAAAATTAGCTCGGAATTCGAATTTTTTTAATTTGAATTTTCACTTTCACCTTTGATAAATCTGCCCCTAAAAGTTAACTTAAAGGGAAACCTTTAAATCAGGAATGTCCAACCGCAACTTCCAGCATTATAGCCAAAAAAGCAAGAGGGGGTAGGAGCGTGCCATTCAAAAACTGCTGAAAGAGCGCAGGTTGGGCAGACTAGAACATCATTTCTATTCAAGGGACTTTGACCTTTTGAGCAGGGGCCCAGAGTCTATGTTGTTTCTACCATCACTTTAACAGTCCCATCTCTCTGCTTATCTATCATACAATCTTTTTGTCACTCACTGAATACTTGCCCTGTTCCTGGAATCACAAATAAGCTGCGGTTCTGTGCCAGCCCATCTGTCATTCCAAGAATTAGGACAAACTCTCAGCACCGGTCTTGCTCTGAAAAGGACTTTGATCGTTATGTGACTAATCATTAGCTGATCATTAGGCAGCACTAGAGTGGCAGCAAGTCCCAGTACTCAGACAAAGTCTGAAAGCTCATTTACTCTCACACAAAAACACATGATGGACTTACTAATCATCAGCTGGCACTTCTGTATCTGGCAGTAATAAAAAAACAAAAAACACTTTTTTGCAAAGGGAACATTGGTTCATTTATGCCACTGAAAAGAATCTAGGATTCAATAACAGTTAATAAATAATAAAAAAATAAACGTCTTTACATAGCTATAGGGAACCAGATAAAGCCTCAGATATCAGATATCAGTTTGGACTGATGGAAAACCCAGATCGAATTCAAAGCCCATCTTCCCATGTGATCAGACTGTAATATAACAATATAGTGGATCTAAACCTAAAAAGTTAATTGATGTCAACTTAGGGGCAGCTTTATCAAGGGTCGAATAGGAAATCCGGATTTTTTAATTGTTATTTTTGATCAAAACTCACAAATTCAAATTGGGAATAATTCAAAATAGATTCAAATTCGAGCTGTATCAAACCTTTACGCTAAAACCTGCCGAGTTCATGTATAAGTCAATGGGAGATGTCCAGTGACCCTTTGAAGACGTTAATAGCCTTCCTGACATTCGAGTTTATTTTTGGAGAAAAAACTCGATTTGAGATTAGTCAAATTCGTTTTTATTTTTAGGGTCAGTAATATTCGACAGAGTTTTAGATATTCAATTTTTTTTTTAAATAACTTCCCAATCGAATTTAGAGTATATTCTAATTTATTAGAATAAAAATAATTCACGCAAATTCAAAATTCAAAATTTGATAAATGGGCCTCTTAGTGTTTCTCTGCATTAATCTTCTATGTTTAGTGGGTCTGAGATATTTGCAGTTTAGCCCTTTAATACCAGGTCTTTGACTCAAATCAGCAACCCTAGGGTTAATTAAATACAAGGGAGTTCAAAGAAATTCTTAGGGAGTAAGGGTTTCTAACATTATGGGCCTTCGAAGACAGCAGTGAAGCCTGCTTAGCTGTATAAAATAGTCTAAAACTGCTAATATCTCAGAAACCATAAAAAAAATGAAAAGTAAATCGCAAAAGTGCTCAGAGAAGTAATCCATTATTATTACTCAAACATTACACTAGTTACATTTTCCCCTAGATCAGGGATCCCCAAACTTTTGAACCTGTGCAACATTCAGAAGTAAAAGGAGTTGGGGAGCAATACATGCATAACAAATGATCTTGGTTTGCCAAATTAAGGTGGCCCAACGATCGGATCCTAACGAACGGGAACGGGCGGTCTGATCGCGGGACCGCATCAACGCATCCGACGGGATTTTTAGTCCCAGATCTCGGCCAGATCTCGATCGGGGAAGCCAGTCAGGGGCCCCCATACACAGGCCAATAAGCTGCCGACTCGGTCTGTCGGTAGCTTTTATTGGCCTGTGTATGGCCACCTTAAGTGCTATGATTGGCCATTTGGTAGCCCCTATGTGGATTGTCAACCTACATTGAGGCTCTGTTTGGCAGTACATCTGTTTTTTATGCAACCAAAACTTGTCTCAAATAAGCATCTGCTTTGAGGCCACTGGGAGCAACATCCAAGGTGTTGGAGAGCAACATGTTGCTCACGAGCTACTGGTTGGGGATCAATGTCCTAGATGATCTTATCCATATAACAAAAGGCACTTGCCATTCTTCCAGCAAACACAGGGTAATGCCTAAATGACATTTGTCTTGACCCGCAACATGAATGATGGAAAGCTGCTTATCTACAAATCACAATCTCAACCTCCCTAAATCAATCGCAGGAGTTCACATGAAAATAATGGGAAAGCTATAAAATATCTAGCTATATTTTCACTAGGGAAGCAGTATACACAATATAAAGGGACAGTGCGAAGGCTAATTTTGTGCAAGTCTCCAAGCAGTGCAGCCTATTTATTTCCAGGCACATCACAACATACATTTAAATAATAAAGGATTTAGCATGTACTGCGGGCTAAGCATTTGCATACACTCTTTCAATAAGCGGGGGTATGTTATGGGACACAAAAAACCCCTAATGAGAGACGGTTATGCTGCCAGCTTATTAACGCTTCACCCTGCCAGTCTATCAGGCAGATGCTAGTGGCAACAGCAGCCTAACAAGTCACTTCTGGCAAGCTCCCGCAGATCATCACACACACATACAGACAATGCTGCCTCTTGTTGTGAAAAGCGGGGATCCACTAATAAGGATCATGGGCATTACTAAGGCATAGCACAGTAGCAGGTGGTACAGGACCAGTTGTCGTATGCTACTCTAAAATAGTTAGGAAAGAACTGAGACTAAGGGGGTTATTTACCGTATATACTCGAGTATAAGCTGAGTTTTTCAGCCCCCAAAATATGCTGAAAAACGCTACCTCGGCTTATACTCGGGTCAAGCGCAAAAACGGTCGTCTAAGAATAGTCGCCGGCGTCCAAGAATAGTCTCCAAGAATATTCGCCGGCATCCAAAAACGAGACGCCAGCACCTCCAATGGGAGCAGAAACCCTCAATTTTTTGATTGAAACTTACCAGAAGCTGCTGCATTTCTCACCCTAGGCTTATACTCGAGTCAATAAGCTTTCCCAGTTTTTGGAGGTAAATTAGGAACCTCGGCTTATACTCGGGACAGCTTATACTCGAGTATATACAGTACTCAACTTTGAATGCCAAAAACCTGAAAAAATTATTTTTTTTGTATAAAATCGGAATTCTTAGTGGAAAAAAAAACCACAAATTTTTCGGGATTTATTATAACCCGAGGATGGAAAAAGTCAGAATCCCGAAAATCCGGCATATCAGACCTGCCGAGGTTGCATATAAGTCAATGGGAGAAGTCCCAAAGATATCTTGATCCGCGCTGGATTCCGTGCAATAATCCGAAAATGACGTGGTTTTCGGGTAAAAATCAGAAAAAGTTTTTGGGTGGAAAATAAAAAAAATTCATACAATTCGGTTTTTTCCCCACAAACAAAACTTTCCGGAAAGTGTATTGATAAATAAGGAGAAAAAAACCCGCGCAGATTTGGTCGGAGTCGTTTTCAGGTCTCTTTTGCAAGGTTTTGATCTAAAGCTTCCAAACCAAGCAGTATGATAGCTCCCACTGAAACATAAAATAATGTAGAGAATGTTCTATACACTAATGTACAGGTATGGCCTAATACTTCTGTAAATGGTCATGAAAAAAAAAGTGACCCAAAAATGGGATTATAAACCAGATATGTTTTCCATTTAAATAAAGGAGAAACCATCTTAAAATTATGCCCTGTAATTACAGCCTTGGTTTGCCAAATATTAAAACAGGCTAAATCCTTAGATATATTCCTATAAGGTCTGTTTGCATTGTAGGCTTCAATAAAACAAAAGTGCATGGATCTCATACAGACTCACACAAGATAAAATCTTAAGTGTACAGAATGTAAAGGTTATGTGCTTAAAGAATGTTCAAAAACTGCCACAGATTTGGAATAAGAACGTTGCTTTTAATTCTGAGGCTCTAGAAACGTATGTGCCTTCCATTGCCTTCATTTTCTCATGATTAGACTGGAATTCTCGGCATTGACCCTTCCTTTCCACGGAGCTTGGCACGAAGCCACAACCTGCAGTGGAGAACCATAGCACCCACAATCATACCACACATATTGGATGTATGTCCCAAAAAGAGATAAAGGGGACAAAGTTCCATTTATTCACATGTTGCTCTCAAACTGGTTAGAAGAATAAAAATTGCTCCTACTTTTCCCCCTCAGTTTACGATTTTATCATAATACAATCTAGTGGAACACACAAATTGAAGTTGGTCAAACACAGTCAGAATTGTGAGAATAGGAATTATTTTTATTGAAATTTAGCTACATTAATAGACAGTCAGATTTAGTGTCGGACTGGGACACCAGGGGCCCACCAAAAAACCTTAGACCAGGGGCCCACCCAAAAACCTTTAGACCAGGGGCCCACTCTAAATATTATTTTCTTCCTCTCCTCACTCAACCTCTATTCTCCTAGTCTCTTTTCTTTACATACTATATTATTCCACCTATTTAGCCTTTTTGTTCTCATAGAAATAGGGAAATAGGTCAAAAGTTTAGCAGCATGAGGGCCCTCTGACACCTGGGCCCACCGAAAGGTTTCCTGGTGGGCCAGTCCGACACTGGTCATATTGCTCTTATTCAACCAAGGGCCACCATAATTATTTACGGGGCCCCATACTACTACAAATGCCCCCTAATCTGACAAAGCCATCTGATCCCACATTTTCTTGGGTCCCCATCTGCCTCGGCATTGCCCCTGTACCCCCTGATAGCAGCCCTCATTCAACCAATCATCAGCAGGTTATTCAGATTTGGCAAGATCACTAGCTGGAAGTATGAGCCAGTGCAATTCTGAATCACCCAATCACCTAATGCCAAATTGGGACTTTATTCAGTTTAGTTTTCTATTTTACCAGACCAACTTTGATCACTCTAGATTTTGATCAGCCAAATCAATGTTTTTGAAACTACATATATACAGACCATCATTAAGGATTGTAATGAACTGTATAAAAAGATCAGAGAGATTTATACCAAAGAGACGTCAAGCTGCCCCAATATGAATCTGTGTTATTTTGGGCATGCTCCTGTTGTAACCAAACCATGTTCCATGGTTGATGGTCCATCCTAACCACTCAACCCCCCACTCACTCAAAGGAAATAAACACGGGTGACTTATAAGTTATGGAGGAACTCCACACAAATATAACAAGCTTTTTGAAAAGTAAACATAGTTTCAAGCAACGTTAAAATATACATCAATTAAAGAATACTCAGACTTTTCATGATTTTTAATGGTTTGGATCAGTTCCCTAAGCCTAGCCCCCTGCTCTCCTGCTGATCTATCAGACTACTTTGTCGAGCTGGCTGACTACGGTTACTTTGTATCAACAGCCAGCTGTCCTCAGCCTGCATCCTCCAAACCCCACAATTCCCTGCACACATGATTTTAATAACACGAGCCACCAAGTAACATTTCTAATAGCTAGGCTAGTAAAACAGTGACAATGTGATGAGCACAGTGCCAGCAGAAGCCGAGTGGGGTCTAGGATTACAACGGTACATTCTTACGTTTTTGTAGCTCATCACAAGGTAACAGAATGTATTTGGAAAAAGACAAGTGTAACACGTCTGAATAGTGAAACACGGCAACGAGAATTCTCTTTGAAAGAACCTGCATCATTGCTGCAGCCTGGAAATTAAAGCAGGGAATTCACATTTATTTATATCAGATCTTGCAGAGCAGACGCTGATGGGACTGCTTATCATTGCGGCTACCTACTCATTTAAAAATAACAGCTGCTATTTTTGGGTGGGAACTGTCAGAATGGTTATTTAAAGCAGAGCTCTGTTAAGCAATGTACATGCTGTTGTTCCTTTATTAGCTATAGGCTTTAGAACGGGCATGTCTAACAGAGTCGCTGCAGTCACTGGAGAGATGTCTACATTTGGAGTTGTGATCTTTTTGGGTTTTTTTTGGAATCACAATGGTAGCAGGTATCAAGTATTTGGACCTGGGCAGGGACTGATGTGAATGACAAATAATCTCTGTAAAGTGTTGCGGAACATGTTGGCCCTATAAAAAGAATAATAATGACAGCTACTGTAAGCAATATGGTATCGTTTGTTCCAGCCTTATGTTTTGTAGTAGGGAGTGCATTCCCTTTTTTATCGTGAGTGTGGCTCGTTGCATAGAAAGGATTTGATGAAATCTAACCTAAATACTTCTCTGTAGCCAACCAATGGCACAACAGACCTCACTTCTTATCTTCAGTCCCCTATAAGATTGCTGGGTATTTCCATGGGAAAAATTAGTCTGCAATCTTCTCCATCTGGCATCGGTACGGCGCCTGTACTTCGTACATCCATTCCAAGAGATTTAAAGAAGAAGGAAAGATACTGAAGCAGATTATTGCCAATAGATTAGCCACAATAGTGCAAATTAGAACACTATATTTATTCTGTAGTATGCTTTACCATACCCGAGTAAACAGGTCTAGAAGCTCTCTCTGTTTGTTTAGGATAGAAGCTGCCATATTAGTTTGGTGTGACATCACTTCCTGCATGAGTCTCTCCCTGCTCACTCATAGCTCTGGGCTCAGATTACATCAGCGAGGGAGGGGGAGTGGAGCAAACTGAGCATGCTCGTGCAGTGCCCTGGAGGTTTAAGCTGAAAGAAGGAAGTGTAATGCAGAAGCCCATGTGTACACAATAGGAGGAAATAAATGCTGTGTTACTTTTGACAGAGCAGCATTACTTTGAGGGTTTACACTAGTAAAGTATTTATATAGACCTTTCTGATAAACGTACTTGGTATTAACCTTTCTTTCTCCTATAAAAACATAATTCAAATGATGTTGCAGTTGATGCTAGAAAGAAAGCAAAAGGAAAAAGAGGAATGAAAGTACTTTATTTGGTGACTTGCTAATATGGAAATTAGCATAGGGGAAGTTAACCTTTAAATGATCTTTTTAATGTGTTACAGTTTCAGCTTTTAGTTATTGTGAAGCTCACCATACACAGGCTTGTGTGGATCAGTCTGTGTATGGGGGTTATCAGACATCCTTTTCTCTTCCTCAGGACCCATATCACTTTTGCTAATTAACCTGGCAACCCCCAAAGTCATTTACCTTATATTAAACACCACAGTTGATTGTAGGAAGTACTTTTACTGTATTCAAAGGCAATATAAACCCAAAAAAAAAAAGTTAGTTGCAAAATATATTCTTCACATTTTCTATGTTTTTCAGTTATTTGTATATGTATTGCTATTAAAAGCAGTGTCTGTCCCTCTCTATTCTCTGCCCTGATGGCTCAGATTGTTGATACAATGTAAGACAAGGCAGCTGATTAACAGACCTGTCTTTGGTGGGGTACTAAGACTTTTGCAACATTAAGTAAAAAGTAACAACCAGGAGTTAAGCAAACGCTGCTTTCAATAGCAACAGTTTTTACAAATAAAAGCACTGAATATTTTTAATGTGTGTATAATGGCAAGTTGTTTAGGATTGTTTTCTTTTATTAGGCACATTTTTATTTTGGGGTTGACTTGCCCTTTAAGGGGATCAGAGAGACCCAGAAACTGATGTTTGGCGGCCCAGACTCTTGTGCTGGTCTGAGTTTTTAGGGTAAGGGCACATGGGAAATTCAGGGAGATTAGTCTCCCCAGCGACAAATCTCCCCGAACTGCCTTCCCGCCGGCTATAATGAAAATTCCCAGCGATATGGCACTCGCCGCGTTTCGTTTTTCGAAGTCGCCCTCGGGGTGCCATACCGCTGCCGATTTTTTATTATAGCCGGCGGGAAGGTAGGGGAAGGCAGTTCGGGGAGATTTGTCACCCCGAAGAAGAGGCGATTTGTCGCTGGGGCGACTAATCTCCCACTGTGCCCTTACTGTGTTATTATAACTTAGGGTTAAAGGTCAATACAAAGGTTTTGAAACCCTGGGGGGAAAATGTATTATTCTATGTAAAATTTGCCAGAAAAAATGGTGTAAAAAGCGGTGTAAAATAAATGGCAAGTTTGGAAAGGTGTGTTTTATATTACGCCATGACATTTGCTGCCATTATTTTACATTGCTTCAGAAGTTTGTAAGTAAATTCCGGTGGAAGTCACTAAGAAAAAATGTGTATAAAAATGGTGCCCTTTTTTTTACACCACATAATAAATCTGCCCCATGATTTTGTTTGTCATACATCAAAACAACCCTATACATAGGGGGTTATTTATCAAAGGTCGAAGTTTCGAGTTTTTTTTATACCTCGAATTAACTCACAATTCAATGGTATCTTACCGTATATACTCGAGTATAAACCGACCCGAGTATAAGCCGAGGTACCTAATTTTACCTATGAAAACCGGGAAAACGTATTGACTCGAGTATAAGCCTAGATACAACTACAGCCCTGTCTTCCAGCAGCGCACATTCCGCCAAAGCGACCCCCCCCCAGTGATCAACCGGACTTCTTTGCAAAGTTGATGGTGACAGAGAATTGCAAAACGAATTACTGTGTGCATTGTCCCACTGTCCCACTACCATGTGCAGAGGGTGCTGTGTGATATTGCCATCACTGTTAATCTTTCGTATAACCAACAGAGGGCGCTGTGTGATATTGCCATCACTGTTATTCTTTCATATAACCAACAGAGGGCGCTGTGAGATATTGCAGTCACTGTTAATCTTTCATATAACCAACAGAGGGCGCACTGTTATTCTTTCATATAACCAACAGATGGCGCTGTGTGATATTGCAGTAACTGTTATTCTTTCATATAACCAACAGAGGGTGCCAAACGAATTACTGGGTGCATTGTCCCACTGTCCCACTACCATGTGCAGAGGGTGCTGTGTGATATTGCCATCACTGTTATTCTTTCATATAACCAACAGAGGGCGCTGTGATATTGCAGTCTCTGTTCTTTTATATGTATGATATTGCAGTCACTGTTATTCTTTCATATAACCAACAGAGGGCGCACTGTTATTCTTTCATATAACCAACAGAGGGTGCTGTGTGATATTGCAGTCTCTCCCCAAGCGAACTGTTGGTATAGGAATGATTAAAAGTGACTGCAATCTCAGCTACTGCCCACTGACTGGAGTATAAGCCGAGGTAGACTTTTTCAGCACATTTTGGATGCTGAAAAACTCGGCTTATACTCGAGTATATACGGTATATAAAAAAAAACGCGAATGGGAAAAATGAGTCGAGTTCCGAAACAGAAAAAAATGAATTAAGTTTTTTGCAGAAAACATCTCGAATTGCTCAAATTATTCAAGTTTTTGGGCAAGACCCTCTGAAAAAAACTCTATGCAGGCTAATAACATCTTCAAATGGTTCAAGGGACCTCTGCCATTGACTACTACATAGCCTCGATAGGTTTTAGATGGTGTATTTTTGGATTCAAGCTATTTCCAGGGTCGGGGTATAATAAATGTTGAAAAATTCAAGTTTTTTTTTTTTAAACCCAAAATTGAGAGTTTCAACCAAAAACATTTACTCTAAAAATTTTGTGGAAAACACAACTCAAACCTTCATATTTAACCCCCTTAATCTTGGCACTTGTGATGGAGCTATTACTATATTTTAATTTACACTTCTGCCTGCTGCTCTAAGAGTAAGCCTTTTTAACCTTTAAAATAAATGCATCCATGTCTGATGTGACAGATTTAATGCCAGCCATACTCTAAGTAATTTGCTGTAGAACATACCCATCCCCGTCTAGGCACTTCAGCATGGGTACAGACATGCCATAGAGGATATGCCTCACCCCAAATTATGGAGAGAAGCATGGAAAGTAGCCTATTTAAAACCTGTCTCAGCTACAATTGAAGGGGTATGGATTCAAAATGAAAATTAAAAAGGTCAAAGCAATAAATCTGACCTTAGTGTAGCTCCTGAGGACTGAATGAATATTGGCAATGTCCAAATGTAACTCCTCAAGCAACTGTTTAATTACAAATTTCAGCATCCAACAAGCCCCAGCAGTCATGGTATTTTGGGTTCAGAAGATGGAGTGGCACAGCTCAGACATGTCTTGCCTTCAGCACACACTCACAACGTAACGTTTGTATCATTCCAGCCAGTACACTATAATATTCAAACATGTGCAGCCTGCTGACATTTCTTTTATGTAGTAGTTCGTTCTTTTACAGTAATTCCCTCCCAGAGATAAATGAGCAATGATCCTTAACTGCTGGGTCACCATGGGAACTGAAGTCAATTCTAGCCATAGGTTCAAGCAGAAAGCCAGAGGGACAGTTCATGGAAGATAAAGCCATCAGCAGAGACATTATAATCTGCTCCTTGCTAAAAATTCAACTATTTGAATGAATAATGCATCCTGCCCAAGGATCTATACAACACTGGATCCTGGATAAAGGATAAAAATAAATTAAAATATGTTTGAACACATCATTACCACTCTGAATTATAGTTGCTGTTTAAATAGGGGTTCCCACACAGTGGGATCTAAGTTACGCTCAGACCCCTAAGGCTGGCATTTACCTTTACTGAAAAACATGCCGCCATCATGGGCTCAATTTGTAGCGTGCACTGCCCCATCATATTGTTTACCATTTCTCGGATCTTTACTGTTGACTTGGGCTCTGTGCATGTGCATAGGGACAAAGACTCTGCTTTTAGCATCTAAGTTCTGATTTTATTATACAGGTATGGGATCTATTATCCAAAAAGCTCAATTACAGAAAGGCTGCCTCCCACAGACTCCATATTATCCAATTTTAAAAAAAAGTTTTCCTTTTCACTGTAGAAATAAAGCAGTAGCGTGTACTTGATCCAAACTAGCATAGAGCTTTTTGTCTATACAAATTTACCAAGAGAGAACATGTTTTAGAAATGCTAACTTGTGTTTGCTACAAACAGACTCTCACCAGAAAATTTGCGAAACAGCGGAAATTTGCTGTTATGCATTGAAGTCTATGAGCAATAATTTTTTTTTGACGCATGACATGAAGATTTGGGCAAATTCCAAACCAAATCCTCGATTCAGTGCATCTTTTGCAACAACTACATAAGTACAGGTATGTGACCTGTTATTCAGAATGCTCCGGACCTGGAGGTTTTTCGGATAACGGGTCTTTCCATAATTTGGATCTTCATACCTTCAGTCTACTAGAAAATCATGTAAACATTAAATAAACCCAATAGGATTGTTTTGGCTCCAATAAGGATTAAGTTTATCTAAGTTGGGGTCAAGTAAAAGGTACTGTTTTATTATTACAGAGAAAAATGAAAATGTTTAAAAAGTCGATTATTTGGGTAAAATTGAGTCTATGGGATACAGCCTTTCCGTAATTCAGAGCTTTATGGATAACGGGTTTCCGGATAACAGATCCCATACCTGTACACAAACCTGCTGTATCCCATTGTATTTCTGTTAGCCCTTTCCACTATATAACATTTACTCTAACATATACTGCTGGGGGGGAAGGGAATGTGGCACTCATGGGAGGTGATAAAGAATCTGTGGTGTAACCAACAAATAGTAGGTACATCTGGGATAACCTGAATACTAAATAGATTGCATACATATACAGGTATTGGACCGGTTATCCAGTATGCTCGGGACTTGGGGTTTTCCAGACAATTTGGATACATGAAAACATGAAACATTAAACCCAATAGTATTGTTTTGCCTCTAATGAGGATTAATTATATTGTAGTTGGCATCAAGTGTAAGGTACTGCTTTATTATAACAGAGAAAAGGGAAATCATTATTTTAATGTGAATTATTGTAATAAAATGGAGTCTGTGGAAGTCTGACTTCCCGTAATTCAGATCACAATTGCCTTTGGAAAAACATCTAAAAACCCAGAGCCCTTAAACTGAACCGGGAGTTTTCATTTGAAATATATTGCAACTGACTGGAAGCTCCGTTAAATAAATCTTGTGCGATAAAACTGGTTTTCCCAGAATGCTGATTCAATGAAGCATTTTATTATACTGTACATTTTATGTTGCTCATATTTCTTTGTCAGTGAAATAAAAAAAAAAAATAAAAAAAGAATTTCCTGTTGCATTCTCCCAGATGACGTCTGTGTTCAGACTTTACATTCTTGACATTACTATAAAAATAATCTCAGCATTTAACATGTCTGGATTTCTAGGCCTTTCAAAATAATCACTAAGTCTGTGACATGGGTTATGAGGTTATTTACTTTATCAGCCTTACACAATGCTGTATATTTCTTTGTTTTACTTTTTTCTGTTAAAAGACAAAAAATAGCAAGTACATTTTATTAAAACTTAAGACAAGGGGCATATAGGTTGTTCAATTTTGTGTTAAACTATCCAATAGGATTAACAATATAAAGTGGAAAAAGTAAATAAAATGAGAGTGGTTTTCCATATACTCCTTTTGCAGGTTTTGGGTTCCCACAAGATTTTCCCTGGAAAAACATCCCCATCCTCAAAAAACTACAGGGCAGTTACTAGTCAAAATGAGCTGTATTACAATTCTGGTTGTGTTCTTAAGGGTCTATTACTCTATCTTTATCTTACTACAGATATGTTATAGTTGTCAGACGGTCCCTAACTGCTGAACAGGGAAACAATCATACTTTTGAATAGCAGGGGGAGCCCCCGCCTTACTTCCCAGCCATGCAGAACTCAAGCAGCTTTGTTTATGACGATCCCTAAGCAGCCCAGACCACACTGAGCATGTGCACAGTCTTAGTCTTGCAAAGATGTTTAACAAAGTTACAAGATCACCATCTTGTAACTTTGTTAAACATCTTTGCAAGACTAAGACCCCCTGTAGCCAACTTTGAAAGCATAAATCATTTGTTTGATTAGGCTTGTGGGGCAGTAAGTTCATGTTTATATTTAGTATACAAAATACAGCATTTCTAGCCTTATTCTATTTTAGACTTTCCTTGTTCTTTAAGTCTATTAAAAAATCATGTAAACATTAAACAAATAAGTGTGTGTGCTGGTTCAAGTACAAGCTACTGTTTTATTATTGTCTTGCGAGTCACAGGCCTATATTAAAGTGCAAGTGTTATGCACAACACTGTAACAGAACAGCATTACTTAGCAGATTTTTTGGCAACATTAGCTGGAGCTGCGATTTGTGCAGTCATATTTGTACATGATCTGGGAATGTTGCCCTGACAGGAAGCACAGTCTTTAAGAATCATCTGATTGCTTGGCACAACACTTCAATAGAATGGGTCAAACATTATTTATGTATTTAGTTATTTCACTTTAAATTGGGGATATTAATTAACCAACTCCTACCAGGTGTAGCCTTAAACGGTCAGTTTGCTCATCAGATAGTTTATTGTTGCACTAGAAACTGGCTTCATTTAATTTATTGTGTTTTTTATTTAATATGGGAGCCGGTAGTTCCGCCCCAAAAAGAGTCACTTGCAGGTCAGATAGGGAATAACAGCTACTTACTGCCAGATTTTCAGAACAACTTATGTGAATGGCTGCTACAACAATGTGTTGCGTGAAGTTGGTATTTGACCAAATGTTGGTTCTATAAGAAATAGTAAAACTGCAAAGTTAGTCATATTCTGTCTTAGAGTAAGGTAGAAGTATCTGGAGTCTGGGATGTTGTATAAAGTGAGCCTTGATAAAATGATAGAACTAATATTCCTAAGCAGTTGTCCATCCTCCACCAAAAAGTGTCATTGGGGGTCAATAAAGCCAACGGAGTCTCTATGCTTTCCCAAAATTGTTGGTTTTGATCAAATACCTGAAAATCGCCTCAAAGCTACCACTTTCTAGCATCTTATCTCCTGCATAGCATATGGTACCAAGAAAAAACACCCTAAATATAAATTTCAGGGGTCCATTGAACAGTTTGATACCCAGTGAGCATAGAATTACCAAAATATCCGGTGTTTAGAGACCCCAATATGAAGTTAGCGCATTCAAATTGTCCTGGATGTCACTTGAAAAACCAACACATTTACTGGATTTTTTTTGTGGGGTAAAAAAAAACACAAAAAAAAGTTGATCCCCCCCAACCACATATTGAAAGGTACATATTCAGCCAAATCCAAAATGGGTAACCATGTTTTTCTACTCCGAACTAATTAGTTGCAATGCTTTTCCAAAATTGACAGTTTTGATCAAATACCTGAAAATCGCCTCAAAGCTACCACTTTCTAGCATCTTATCTCCTGCATAGCATATGGTACCAAGAAAAAACACCCTAAATATAAATTTCAGGGGTCCATTGAACAGTTATGAAGTTAGCGCATACAAACTGTCCTGGATGTCACTTGAAAAATCAACACATTTACTGGATTTTTTTTGTGGGGTAAAAAACACACCAAAAAAATTGATCGCCCCAACCACATATTGAAAGGTACATATTCAGCCAAATCCAAAATGGGTAACCATGTCTTTTTACTCAAAACTACCGAGTCACAATACTTTCCCAAAATAGTCAGTTTTGATGAAGTAAGGATATTATAAGTTACAGAGAAGTTCCATGGCCATATAAAAGCAAAAGGCCAAAGAACTCTGAGGTGACCTCCAATATACTGTACTTATACCGTACTGCAACAGAGGGTACTTTATTTATTTTAATACACAAGTTTCAGTGAGTCATGTGCCAGAAATAACATCACTAAGCTCAGTTATAACCTATGACATCTTATAAGGATATAATTTACCAGATATTCATGGCTGGTGTATTATAATATAATTAAAGCTATTTGAAAATGTAACTTCAGTATTAGTCCCTCCTTTTTTGAACTGCTGGTTCTGACGGATGAAAGAAATGTAGAAGAAATCAGCTCTCTTACAAGCAGGATAGCATTTCCCACAATGACATGCATGCTCCTTTATTGCACTGTCAATTAACTGGCTTCTACTATGTTGTTTCAATAGTCAGAACCAACCAGTACAAATAGAGATACTAATTACTGTAGCAAATACATTTACAGATAATCTTTAACCATTGAAGACTAGTAATTAGAGACCATTGGAAAGCAGCTTAGACTAGCTTGCTATTAGATTTTCTGCATATGCAGTTTGATGCATTACTCCCAGTTATTGCACACTTCATGCACTGATTTTATCAACCTACAATACCAGTCTAAAGGTGGCCATACACGGAGGGCTCAACGATCGGATCCTAACGGATTGTAACTGGTGGTCGGATAGTGGGACCACATCAACGAACAGATGCGGCCGCGATCCGACGGGATTTTTAGTCCCATCCGATCGAGATCTGCCCGACTTTCGGCCAGATCTCGATTGGGGAAGCCCGTCTGTCGGCAGCTTTTATCGGCCCGTGTATGGCCACCTTAACTCAATGTGCTCCTTCTACTGGCCATGTGACAATAGGGTTTCTTGTTGCCCAAGGGTAAAATTACACAAGAGATTTTGATCAGATTTTATTTGATCTTGCCATGCAACACCACACAACAGCATGAGATTTGTAGTCTGATCCCCCTATAGCTAGAATTGAAATTCAGATCACATTAAGTCAGACAATGTCGTTAGTTCATGTATCTACATCGGACATTTAATGGATTTCAATTCGGGAAAAAAAAAAGTCGGTTCCCATCAGATTCATCACATCCCATTTTTGTATCAGTCCCATTAAATTTTAACCCATCCGACTTGTAAAATGCGGTCTGTCGATCCGACGTGAAGTTTAGCCCATTCATGAATGTGGTATTCCTACGTGCTAATAGTTAAAAGTAGTTAATCCAGTAAGAATACTCGAGCCACAATATCCTCTACAGTGCTCACATTCATTGACTCCACTCAGCCCTATTCCTCACTTTCTAAGTATCTTTCCCATGACTGGACTACTTGACACTGCAGCACTAGATTGCCTAAAGGCCCCCATACCTGGGACGATAAAAGCTGCCAACAGACCGAGTCGACAGCTTCTTGGCCGTGTGTGGGGCCTTCCAACGGGCGTCCTCGATCGAAATCTGGCCGAAAGTCGGGCAGATGTTGATCGGGCAGGGTAAAAAATCCTGTCTGATTGGGACCGCATCTGTTTGTTGATGCGGTCCCGTGATCCGACCTTTGTGCCCTAGGGCCCACGATCGCATTAGCCCGAAATCGCCCACCTCAATGTGGGCATATCGGGGAGATACGAGCGGATCTCACTGTGTCTGGCCATCTTAAGCATACTGTGCACTTGTAGACCAATATGCTGAAAAAAACAAAGAAACCGATTCCCAAACATCACATGCCTGGAGGGGTCACACCCACCATGACCTAATAACCATGTTCATCTGTCAGAATGACAAAAAAATGGAATTTCCAAGAACTCAGATAAAGGGATGAAGAGACAGCCCTCATAAATTCACATGAAATGATGAATAATGTATATTGGAGCAGAATTACAATGCAATACTAGGGCATGTGGCATGTATATAGGCAGGTCACATTGGGTTCCAAAGTATCAATAGGAACACTTGTGCCCCACTTGGAACCGGAGGCAGGACCGAAGCAAAAGTGCTTTAGATGCAAGTTCCTTTTATGAATGGTGTCAATTCTCACAACGACTACATTAGCGGTGTGCTGGTCGATACATTTTCGACCCGCACCCAAGCCTAACCCGGCGCTGTAGGACCTGCACCTGCGTGTCTCCTTATATATCTATGCCTCCCCTGGACTCTGACGTCACGGAGGGGACGGGGTCGGTGCATGTCTATGAACAGACACCGCCTTAAAGGAACAGTAACACCAAAAACAAAGTGTTTTAAATTAATGAAAATATCATGTAGTGTTGCCCTGCACTGGTAAAACTGATGGCTTTGCTTCAGAAACACTGCTATAGTTCATATAAACAAGCTGCTGAGAAGCCATGGCGGAAATTGAAAAACGGCTATATGGCACAGGATAAATAATGGATAACAGATAGCATTATGTTCTACAGAGCTTATCTGTTGTGTAACTTGAGCCTTTTCTCCTTTGAATAGCTGCCCCCATGGCTACACAGCAACTTATTTATATAAACAATAGTAATGTTTCTGAAGCAAACACAGCAGTTTTACTAGTGCAGGGCAAAACTGCATTAAATTTTTATTACTTTAAAACAATTGAATTTTTTTATGTTACTGGAAGTGGAGCACAGTGAGGTCGCAGGTTTGTGCCAGTGTCTGCCTGGACCCGGCTGGCTTTGGGCCGGCCCACACATCACTACATCTATTTTTGCTCGACCACAACTGCTGCATTAACTACGGTAACCCAACAGACTGCAATGAAAATGAGAATCCTCCAGATCATATAGTACTTAAATGGTAGCTTGTCTGTTTATCTGTTTATGTTTTGAACTTAAAGCTACAAAAGTTACTCTGCACACATTATTAGTACAGACACTTAAGGTATGCAAATAAATGGTTTAATAAAGCATTTAATTACAGCAATGTATAATTACAAAGTAAGTAAAACATATAATTTAGTACATACCAAACACAGTGTCCCCAAAAAAACACAACAGCACGCAGGCTTGTAAGGCAGACAAATTGTTGTGTGTGAAAGGTTTCGGACACCAAATCCTTTGGTCAAAGGGATTCTGATTTAATTGCGGTTTTATGTTTTGAACTTAAGTCCCAGACATGCATGTATACCTGTTTTAGACAGCAAAATACAAACTGGGCAGTATGTTGTCCATTTAAGATTTTTTATAGTGCAGCTGTTTATCGTGCTCAGTGTGTGTAAATATATTATTATAACATCAGTGATTAGATATATAATTAAGTGTATTTTTATTGAAGTGTATTCTCAATTTAGAAACAGTGTGTAGTTCATTTATGCATGCATTACATATTTTATAATGAGGGCAGGCTTCCTGCTCAGGAATGTGCAGCACTTAGCAAGTTCCTGGCAGTACCTGAATAGATTCAAAGTTAGGCAGTCTACACGAGTCAGCTTGCATTCAGCAAAAAAACTGATGAGAGAGAGAGAGAGAGAGAGAGAGAGAGAGAGAGAGAGAGAGAGAGAGAGAGAGAAACTCCTTTTACTTCTGAATGTTGGTCACGGGTTCAAAAGGTTGGGGATCCCTGCTTTAGGGCTAGTCCACACGGGGAGATAGCCACGCGTTTGCGGTCGCGGCGACAAAGCGCCGCGCCAGTCGCCGCGACCGGCGCAGGCGACAGTTTTGTATGGGCGCCTATGTAAAAACGCCTGTGCTAACCACACGAGGCGATGCGCTTTTCAACAGTCGCCTGAAAAAGCCTGGCGAGGCATTTTCAGGCGACTGTTGAAAAGCGCATCGCCTCGTGTGGTTAGCACAGGCGTTTTTACATAGGCGCCCATACAAAACTGTCGCCTGCGCCGGTCGCGGCGACTGGCGCGGCGCTTTGTCGCCGCGACCGCAAACGCGTGGCTATCTCCCCGTGTGGAATAGCCCTTAAAGTAATTAATTTCTAATTTACTGTTACCCTGCACAAGTAAAACATGTTGTTGGTTTCAGAAAGACCATTCAAAGGAGAAAAGGCTCAGGTTTACATAGCAGATAGCTTACATAAGCTATGTAAAATACAATGGGAACTTTTCAGTTATCTACTATTTAACCTGTGCCTTTTCTCATTTTTTCAAACTGAATGGCTGCCCCCATGGCTGCACAGCAGCTTGTTTATATAAACTACAATAGTGTTTCTGAAGCAAACACATCAGTTTTTATCAGTACATTATATTTTAATGTATTAATATTTTAATTATATATTAATTACTTTAAAGGAGAATGAAAGTCATTTCACACGTGGGGGTGCCTAACATGTGACTCACAAAATTGAATGTATTGACTTACTTGAAACCCTGGGTCCTCCTATCGGCAGAAAATTGCACTGGCCCAGGGTTATTCCAGCGAGCACCACAGAGTGCTCCTCTTCTGGCTTCTTCTTTCTTCTTGCGACTGCATATTAGAGTTAAAAGCCGAACTAAAAAAGTCAGCTTTTTCATTGTACTGTGCATGCGTATGCCAAGGGAAATTTGAAGAAAGAAGAAGTCGGAAGAGATGCGTTCTGTGGTGCTCTCTGGAATAGCCGGGCCAGAGCAGTTTTCTGCTGATAGCAGCACTGGCCCAGGTTTCAGTTAAGTAAATACATTCACTTGGGGGTGCCTAATATTTGGCACCCCCAAGTGGTCAATGACTTTCCTTCTCCTTTTGGTGTTACTGTTACTTTAATGGCCCTGGGCAGTAGCATGTACATTAGAGTGGGGAAAAAAACCCCACGGTTTTTGCTTAAAGTTCTACTTTTCACCCTACTACGCATGTGTACCTGTTGCAAAGAAGAAAGAAGATCAAAATGCGCTGCTTGCACAGAAGTTCTCCGGGCTGGTACAGTTTTCTGCTAAAAGGAGCACTGTCCTGGGGTTTCAGGCAAGCAATTATAATCTCTGGGGGTGCCTAACATTAGGCCTTTTCACAGAGTGCAAATAATTCCTATGTTTGTGTTTAAATTAATTTCTTTGTAATAATAAAACCATACGTTGTACGTGATCCTAACTAAACTACATGAATCCCTATTAGTGGCAAAGCAATCCGTTAGAGTTCATATAGTTCAATAACCACAGCTTGTTCAGAGGGACCTGCAGGTGCAACTTTGCTGTACATGTGCAAGCATGGGGCGTTAAATGAATCTGCATTATATAATGGGATTAATAAATGCATATGCTCACAGGGGAAATCAATAGAGAAAATGATTCTAATCTAAATACTATTAGAAGGTGGAAGACAATTACAAGCTTTCTGTTTAAGTGATGACTGCACTATCTTATCCTAGAAGCTACACAATATGCTGCTTCATTTCATACATATACAGGTATGGGATCAGTTATCCAGAATGCTCTGGAACTGGGGTCTGGATAAGGAATCTTTCCATAATTTGGATCACAATACCTTAAGTTTGCTAAAAAAACTAATTAAAAAATTACATAAACCCAATAAGATTGTTTTGCCATCAATATGGATTAATGAAGCGTAGCTACAATCAAGTACAAGCTACTGCGTTATTATTACAGAGAAGAGAAATTAAAAAAAATAATTATCTAAATGGGAGATGACCTTACCATAATTCAGAACTTTCTGGATAATGGGTCTCCAAGTAAACAGATCTCAAACCTGTGCAAGTATGGGGCCGGTTATCCAGAATGCGCAAGACCTGGGGTATTCCAGATAATGTATCTTTCCATAATTTAGATCTTCATATCTTAATTCTACCAAAATAAGATTTAAAAATGAATTAAACCCATTAGGGTTGTTATGCCTTCAATAAGGATTCATTTTATCTTAGTTTGGATCAAGTACAAGGCATTGGTTTATTATTACAGGGGAAATAATTTTTAAAAATGTGGATTATTTGGATGAAATAAAATCTATGAGTGACGGCCTACCTATAATTCAGAACTTTCTGGTTAATGGGTTTCAAAGTAAACTGATCTCATTCATGTATATGAAAAGGATATGTCATCTTGGTGGAAATAGAACAGCCATATTGCTGAAAATGCTCCTTGTCAAACATATGAAATCAATTAAATTACTGCAATGACCCAAGCCAGATATTACTTTACTTCTCCCACTGGAGTACTGGCAGTCCAAAACAAATATGCTTCAAGTCCCACAAGAAAAAAAGGGCTAATATTTATTATTATAAATAATAAAATTAGAATATCCCATCTAACCCATAAGTTTTTAGTTTTTCCCACCTTTGCACACACAAGCCCCTATAACATTCCAAGTTATTGCGTGATCTCTGGAGGGGTATTTTCTTTTTATGGCTTTTGCAATTGGACCCAATCCTGCCACACAAGTAGCCATGGCAACCAGAGATGTTATCGAGAGAAATCACAGTGGCCATTTCTCATAACCTAGCATACAGCCTGAGAGTATTTATTCTGTGAGACGTGCCATGTACACGGAGGCTCAGTCACTCACTCACTGACCTTTACAAGAATGTCAGCAGCAGACAAAAGCAAGACTCATTTCTTAACAAAACTCAAGTATTTAAAGGGGTCCTTCACAAAACAAAAACAAAAAACAGCTTTTTACACAGTATAAGAAAGTGTAATTCTAAAAAAAAAAAAAAAAAATTCCAAACTATATTAATCAAAAATGTCATGATTCATACATAACTGAAAATTGAATACACACATTTTTCAAGTTCTTTTAAAAAAACTAATTTTCGAGATTTATTATGCCCCAAAGCTGGAAATAGCTCAAATTCGAAAATACATCATCTAAAACCTGTCCAGGTCATGTAGAATTAGAGGTCCCTTGAGCCATTTGAAAACTTGATCAATTCGAGAGATTCGAGTTTTTGTGTTGTTAACCACGAAATCGCTGATTCAAGTTTTTTCTTAAATTAGAAAACTCTATAATTCCACCTTTGATAGTTAACCCCTTATATGTCTGAAATTCTCTGCACTACTCTCTGACTTTTGAAAAAAAAAAATCCAATTAAAGCTGATTAACAGACCTAACTTAATCAACGGATATCCCCAATCTTGTCAGTGATATGTACGAAAACAACTTGTGGCACAGTCTTGAAACAATGTGATTTTGATCAATCATTGGCCCAGTGTATTGCTTTCATGAGATTTTATTCCCAAGCATAACATGCTAAAGAAAGAAATGTAAAAAGTGATGACCGGTCAGGATTAAAGTGTTAGCCGGCTACCTACGGCATTACTTGAGCCCAGTGAGGGCTTGCTGTTTCTACAAGAGGATTTGATATGTGTGTATTTATTTAATAAAGTACCCCCTCTTGTAAAATATAAGGATATTATAAGTTACGGAGGAGTTTCATGAGCATATAAAAACATGAGGCCAAGTGTTTTTATACAGGTCATGGAACTCCGAGGTGACTTCTAATATCCTCATATTTTGCAACAGGGGGTACTTTATTATAATACACAACTTTCAGTGAGTCATGTGATAGAAATGACATGACTACTCACTGTTTATAACTGATGACATAATTTAATAAGGATGTTATACACAAGAGCCATGAATATCCTGTAAATTATATCCTTATAAACGGTGACTAGTGATGTCATCAGTTATAAACGGTGAGTAGCGATGTAATTTTTGTCACATGACTCCTAAAACTTGTGTATTATAATAAATAAAGTACCCCTTGTTGGAAAATATGACGATATTAGAAGTTACCTCGGAGTTCCATGACCTTCGACCTCGTGCTTTTATATCCTTGGTGACTTATAATATCCCTATATTTTACAAAAAGGGGGTACTTTATTCATTATATAATTTACAAGATATTCATGGCTAAAGATAACTTGTATAAAGATAATATAAGTTACTGAGGAGTTCCATTACATATTAAAGAACAAGGCAGAAGGCTGAGTGTTTTTATACAGGTCACTGAACTCCGAGGTGACTTTTAATATATTTTGCAACAGGGGGTACCCTGCATCCACACATATTTAAGGCTAATTTTACAGGTTGTCCCACAGATAAAAAAAAATGTGTGACTTACTAGCCAGTAGTAAAGAATGTAGGATGTGCTTGCATCCGGCTCAATCAACAGGAGCGTATTAGAGACGGTTATAACCTAGCACCCTAAGTGATGTTTTTTTTACATACGAAATAACAGATACTTCCTATCGCAGGAAAAAACCCTATACATTCTATGGTTTCCCAAGAAAGAATATATTAAAGAATATGTCAGAATTCATTTGGTCTTGTCCCGATAAGAACACGATTTCCCAGCAGGTGGCAAGCACATCATTCATTTTATAAAAGCAAATGTAATTTATTTACAAATCGTACTTGTAACATTTTCTTCACTCTGAATCTCCAGCCCAGGTGCCAGATATATGCCCAAGAAAATTTATATCTACCCAAGTCTGTGTTATATAAAGCACAGAATATATATTTAATAATACTTAATAGAGTCTACCAAAAAATAGATTTTTAAGATCTATAATCTTAATATTAAACAATAGGCTAAACATAAAAGGACAAAAATTATGTCAAAGGCACATCTTTCCAGAGCATAATACTATACATTTCATTTATTATTTTCTAAGGGTATGGGATCCGTTATCCAGAAAGATCAGAATAACAGGATGGTTATCTCCCATAGACTCCATTTTATACAATTTTTCAAAAATGATTTTCTTTTTCTCTGTAATGCAGGTATGGGATCCGTTAACCCGGAAATTCATTATCCAGACAGTTCTGAATAACGGAATAGCAGTCTCCCATAGACTCAATTTTATAGAAATTTTTAAAAATGATTTCCCTTTTCTCTGTAATAATAAAACAGTACTTTTTAATTGATCCAAACTAAGATATAATTATTTCTCATTGGATGCAAAACCAGCCTACTAGATTTATTTGATGTTTACATGATTCGCTAGTAGAATTAAGGTATAATTTACAGAAAGATCTGTTATGCGGAAAACCCCAGGTCCTGAACATTCTGGATAACATTTACTATGCCTGTAATAAAACAGTACTTTGTACTTGATCCCAACTAAGATATAATTAATCCTTATTGAAAACAAAACCAGTCCATTGGGTTTAGTTAATGTTTACATTATTTTCTAGTAGATTTAGGATATGAAGATCCTAATAATTTTATCTGGAAAAACCCAAGTTTCCAAACATTCTGGATAACAGGTTCCATACCTGTACTCAGTGTCACGCTAGATCATGCTTAAAGGGATCCTGTCATCGGAAAACATGTTTTTTTCAAAATATGTCAGTTAATAGTGCTACTTCAGCAGAATTCTGTACTGAAATCCATTTCACAAAAGAGCAAACAGATTTTTTTATATTCAATTTTGAAATCTGACATGGGGCTAGACATTTTGCCAATTTCCCAGCTGCCCCAAGTCATAAAAAATCTGTTGGCTCTTTTGAGAAATGGATTTCAGTGCAGAATTCTGCTGAAGTAGCACTATTAACTGACATATTTTGAAAAAAACATGTTTTCCGATGACAGGATCCCTTTAAACAAGAATTCTGACAAATGCAGAACAGTAAGTATACATCACAATTAAATGTATATGGATTTTAGTGATGTGAACGATATATAATCTCTGTATAGTATTGAGGATTATGATTTTATAAATAATAATGATTTTGGGTTGTTGCAGTCCCTTAAACGTAGATCTGCAGCCAACACAGATTGAAACTGTAGTTAGAGAGGAGAGCACTTACATCTGTAAATGAGAAGGTACAAACAGACAAGAATACAGTGTTCTTGTTGCCATTCATTTACAGGAACGTTATACTGCTAGTTAAAAGCCGATGTCCATACCTGGAGATAAATCACAAGACTTGCCATGCTGTGCCCTGACCAATGCAGGTGGTGCCAGGCTATCAGTCAGATAATCAATTATGTTGTACAAAGAGAGCCAAGCTCAGGATGATTCACCATTCACCAGGGGACTAAGAACATCGCGTCACATGCTTTGGAATCTTCCTTTTTAGAACTTGGCACAAAAAGATGGCGCTTTTTTTTTTCTAGACAGGGAGTTTTCTCCTGTCTGCATGAGAGTCTAAGCTTTTAACACCCAAAATAACTTTTTTTCTTGAATTAGATCAGGAAGGAATGCCATCACCTTATAATTCTGTAAAGGATTAATATGGATTAAGATTTTGACTACTTAGTTCTGGTTTGTGGGCAGGCACTTGCTATACACAGTATTCTCAATCGCTCATTCTTGTACAATATTAATCAGTTTAATCCCTCAGGTCTCACTCCCTATGATTCTGTTACATGATCCCTTCTAAAAGCGGCCATTGTGCTTTCCCATGGAAATCCATCAAAAAGCATTCTGGCAAACTATATTATATGCAAGTCTGTACAATTCATAGCTTTAAAACTTAAACTGACCTAGAACTTACTTACAGTTACTGTTGACTCCAACAACAAGACATTAGCCTAAAGTGTACTTCCCTTTAATTTAACAAATAGTAAATTTGCATTTAATTTAGGCCTCACCAGTGGTCACTTAGTTGGCGACTGAGTAATAACCAAGGGCTGTAAAAGCAAGAAATGACTGTACAGGTATGGTATTCCTTATCAGGAGACCGGTTATCCAGAAAGCTATAAATTACAGAAAGGCTGTCTCCAATAGACTCTTAAATAATCCAATGTTTTTCCTTTTTCTGTGTAATAATAAAACAGTAACTTGTATTTGATCCAAACAAAGATATAACTATTCCTTATTGGAAGCAAAATCAGCCTATTGGGTTTATTTCATGTTTACATGATTTTCTAGTAGACATATGAAGGTATGAAGATCCAAATCGTGGAAATATCCATTACTCGGAAAACCACAAATCCTGAGCATTCTGGATAACAGGTCCCATACCTTTACCCAAATGGATAGTCCTGAAAGATATACTGGACAAGCAGTTATAGCAGGGCCAATATTTTTCACAGACTCCTTATTTGTCTCGATAATATATTGAAACACCTGTATACATTCCTTCCCTGACTACTGTTGGCTATGCACACATTACTCAGATTAGTCAGTTCAGTAATTGACAGCTCTCGTTTTATGAACACACACAAAGCACTCTGAATTATCAAATTTTAATAGTATTGCTTAAAACCAAAAATCGAGTCAGTGGATGACCTTTTGGAATTATGTAGTGGGCCAACAGCTTTGAAATAGGAAGAAATAATTATAATATTACATTTGCCTTCAGAAAATAAGTGTCCTATTGGGTTTATTTAATGTTTAAATTATGTTTTAGTAGACTTAAGGTTTGGAGATCTAAAGTACAGAAAGACCACTTATCTGGAAAACCCCAGGTCCCGAGCATTCTGGATAACAGGTCCTATACCCATATCAGTGTGGGATTTTATATATATAATCCTAGTGTTTCTTCCATTCTCCGAATAGCGATAAATGACCCAGGTGCTACCCACAATAAAGTAAGCAATAAACGTTCAAGATAAGTCGGTGCACACCAGAACAGTTAAAACAAGTTTTCAGAAGGAGACCAAAAAGTTGGCCTGACAATTCTAATAAAATATGTTTAAATTTTAAAACTTGTCGCACGCACGCACGTATATATTGCCTTTAGAAGCACTAGACTTGGACAAAATATGTACTGTACAAAATTTAATATTTCATTAATTGGTACACAATGAAGTTCTTTTATACACTTTCCAGGGATCTGAGAGTCATCTGCAACTGAGCTAATAGCTTACTTTCCTGGGAACGATTACAGCTTAAAACTGAAAAATGAAATTATTTACTTAGAAAGCAGCCTTAAATAAAAAACACTTCACTCCGAAGCAAAGTGTTTTATGGCCTTCTTGGTTTATTCTGCCTAAGATCCCTGAAACCATCATGACTTTAAAGGGTTTTTGCTGCAATGAACAAGTGAAAATCGAAAACACATTTTGGAACGCATCTCTGTTGCCTGAAAACTCACTGGCGAGTTACAAACGGACACTGAAAAAAAAACGGCATGGGCTTTTTGTTACGGACAAGCTGCCACACACACACAAACCTTATATCTTAAAGGGGAACTATCGTAAATGAAAATTGAATATATGCTTCAATCACATTGAAATAAGGAACTTTCTCAATACAATCAATTAAAGGAGAAGGAAAGCTATGGAGGCATTTTATTGCCAATAGATTAGCTGCAATAGTGCAAGCTAGAATGCTATATTTATTCTGTAGAATGTTTTACCATACCTGTGTAAAAAGCTCTAGAAGCTCTCTCTTTGTTTAGGATAGAAGCTGCAGTATTAACTTGGTGTGACATCACTTCCTGCCTGAGTCTCTCCTTGCTCACTTATAGCTCTGGGCTCAGATTACAGCAGAGAAGGGAGGGGGAGGGGAAGAGGAGCAAACTGAGCATGCTCACGCCTGGGGCAAAGAGGTTTAAGCTGAAGGCAGGAAGTCTGATACAGAAGCCCATGTGTACAATATAGAAGGAAAGAAATGCTGTGTTTCTTTTGAAAGACTCAGAGCAGCACTACTTTAAGGGTTTACTGGTATATTTAGGTGGAACTTTCTGATAAGGCTTACTTAGTTTTAACCTGGCGGCAAAGGGGGACCAACTTCTTAAGTATACTCATGGTTTCGATATGAATTGTTGGACAAGTAAGCGTCCAGGCACTTGTGGCTGTATATCTGTCAAAAAACATATGTAACTTACCGTATGTGTTTCTAGTATTAAATCTACAAATATTAACATCCAAGAACAAAAATCTATTTGTTACAGTCCCAAAATGTCCAAAATTTTAGTAAAGACGCAGATATGTTCAAATACAGGTATAGGGTAATTTATCTGGAAACCTGTTATCCAGTAAGCTCCATTACGGAAAGCCTATCTTCCATAAACTCAATTTTATCCAAATAATCCAGATTTCTAAAAATTATTTCTTTTTTCTCCGTAGTAATAAAACAGTACTGTACACTTGATCCAACGTAAGATATAACTAATCCTTATTGGAAGCAAGACCAGCCTATTGGGTTTATTTAATGTCTACATGAATTTATAGTAGGCTTAAGGTATAACGATCAAAATTACAGAAAGATTCATTATCTGGAAAACCCCAGGTCCAGAGCATTCTGGATAACAGGTCTCATAGCTGTATATTTTTAGAAAATACATTACAGTACAGACATTTCTATTAATACAGCTTGAATATATTACACCATATTTAATAGAATCTGACATGAGATCCTAGCACAGTGAAGCCTATACTCTACAAAAATTAGGGTGTCAGATGCCATTTACCTAACAATATGTTCTTTTGGACCATAGATAAAAAGTGGAGAAACATGGTGAAAACCAGACTAAGATAAAACCCCAGCAGACTGTACCCTTAGTCAGAACAAAACCCCAGTCTCTAGCATGGAAAGGCAGCATTTCTAAAGCCAGATGACAATTTTGACCATCACTAAAACATATAAACCTAAACAAACATAAACATGAGGCAAATTTTCGAGAAACCCTCAACTATCTGGTTGCTAGTCTTTGTCCAGACTAAATTCGGGGAGTGTTCTCATCTAGAAACTTGATTTGGCCAAATCCTAAAACTGTGGATCCAGTCCATTTCTACTATTAATTAGGACATATTAACCTCCAAAGATACCTTTGTAAGGCATCCATTATGGAATATAAAAAAAAAAACATTAAAAAAAATACAGGTATGGGATCCTTTATCCGGAATCCAGTTATCCAGAAAGCTCCGAATTACCCTAAAGGTGGCCATACACTGGCAGATAAAAGCTGCCGACAGACCTTGTCGGCAGCTTATTGGCCCGTGTATGGGGCCCCCCGACGGGCTTCACCGATCGAGATCTGGCCGAATGTCAGCCAGATCTCGATCGGATGGGACAAAAAATCCGTTGGATCGCGGCCGCATCTATTAGTTGATGCGGTCCCGCTATCCAACCGCCCGTTCGGCATCGTTAGGATCCGATCGTTGGGCCCTAGGGCCCACGATCGGATCAGCCCAATATTGCCCACCTCAAGGTGGGCATATCGGAGGGAGATCCGCTTGTTTGGCGACATCGCCAAACGAGCGGATCTCTCCATGTATGGCCACCTTAAGTCTACTAGAAATGTAAACATTAAAAACAAAGGATTGTTTTGCTTCTAAAAAGGATTAATTATAGGTTGGTTTAGATCAAGTAAAAGCAACTGTTTTATTATTAAAGAGAAAAAGGAAATCATTTTTTAAAATTTGGATTATTTGATACAATGGAGTCTATGGGAGAAAGATTTTCCGTAATTCTGAGCTTTCTGGATAATGGGTTTCCAGATAACCGATCCCATAATTGTACAGCAATGATTCTATAACCTTGTTATAAGCAAAGGGGTTCCCTGCCCATTTTTTGAAGGAGGTGCTCTATATATTTATATATGTACACAGATCTGGACTGGGAATCAAAATAGGCCCTGGCATTCCAATTCAGAGAGGCCCAAACAGTCCCCCACTAAATAGTGACTGTGTATGGCATTTTACAGCAGCCCCTCTGCCAATTGCCAGAACCCACAGATTGCCAGTCCGGGCCTGTATGTACAGAGATTGGAGTGTTTCATCTCTAATTGTGACCAGAGACCTATCATTTCAGTTTTTTCCCAGTCACAGAAGTTCCAGCCAGTACTTGTATAATGTGTACACTATCCAGGAAGCGACGTAACCAAAGTGCAGTGTTGATAGCTTGATTGCTAAGGTCACGGTCTGAAACTGGATCTTTCGCAGGCACACAAAAGAAGCACCTGTACATACTAATCCATCAGACAATACACAAGGCAGAGAATACCGAACAGACTGACAGTTTTGGGTGGGGCTGGTACATTGCTGCTAGAATACAAAAGCAGACAAAAAGAAAAAAAACTGGTTTAACGTTCACATGGTCCCATCAGTTGAATTTGTTAACCCAAATGCTCAGTTGGGAACTTTTTTTTGGAAACGTAAAAACAAGACAACCTATTAAAGCATGGGCATAACTACAGAGGAAGCAGACCCTGTGGCTGCAGGGGGGCTCAGGAGGTATAGGGAGCCCTAATAATGCTCAATTTTAACTAGGGATGCACCGAAACCAGGATTTGGTTTGGGATTTGTCCAGGATTTTTCAGCAGGATTCTGATAAATCCTTCTGCACGGCCGAACAGAATCCTAAATTGCATATGCAAATACAAATTTGGGAACTCACGTGACTTTTTGTCACAAAACAAGGAAGTAAAAATGTTTTCCGCTTCCGATCCCTAGTTTGCATATGCAATTTAGTATTCGGAATTTGGCCAAATCTTTCGCGAAGGATTCGGGGGTTAGGCCGAATACAAAATAGTGGATTCGGTGCAGCCCTAATTTCAACATCATTTAGTGTTGTGGGGCCCAGTATCATCTCTGTATGCCACTGTATTAAAGTATAATGAATAAGTAATGCATTAAGAAGGGATGCGCCGAATCCACTATTTTGAAAGATTTGGCCGAATATGGAACCAAATCCTAATTTGCATATGCAAAATAGGGGTGGGAAGGGGAAAACATTTTTTATTTCCTTGTTTTTTGACAAAAGGTCACCAGATTTCCCTCCCTGACCCTCATTTGCATATGCAAATTAGGATTCGGGTTCGGCTGGAAAGAAGGATTTGGGAGAATCCGAATCCTGCTGAAAAAGGCACAATCCAGAACTGAATCCTGGATTCGGTGCATCCCTAGTATTAAGTAGGGTTTTGTTTTTTTACAAAGTTGTTTTGCTTTACAAAATCTCCTGTTCCATAGCCCTTTCAAATTTAATGGAGCATTTGAATAACCAATTTAGAACATACAAATCAGGCATAAACGGTGGATTATGATGAAACTGCCATTGAATCCCTCTTTCATTGAAGCACAACAAGCCCTTTTCAGTCTCTGCATTACACTGGGCTTTGTCCAGTTCTTTATGCACTGTAACACAACAAATGTGCACAGACTCACATCCACAATTATAATCTTACCAAAACGAAAAGAAAAAGAATATGAAATGCACAGCAGACAACTAAGTGAATGTCATGTAGCACACTGCATGTCTGTGTGTACATAATTTGATCAAATAAACCAAAAATGGCCTTTAATACAATGCTGAGGGTATGAAAGATTAATGCAGATGATAGAGGCCATGATATTGATCCTGTCGATACCTATAATTTAAACAGCAACAAGGGATGTGTAAAGCCTAGTCCATCCCTATGATAACAAGTGAACCCAGTGGCTACACACATTGTACTCAGTCCACAGAAATGCAATGCTGTCATCCAGCTGCTCCCAGACAATGGCACAGGGCAGGACCCCTAGGGAGAGATACAGACGTAGATGCTGGAAACATACCATTACACAGCAGCGTCTCTCCCTAGTGACACACTCTCATAAAGATTCTCAGCGTGGACTGACAAAACGCAATGGCTCATTTAATTATAGGTGCAAAGGGCATCGATATGCCACAATTTGCCAAATCTTTTTACCCACAACGTTTACTTGAGAACATGGACAAGGTTTTGAGATCAGTTAAAAAGTTTCCATATTTGAATTTATGTGCTCTATGCGCTAAAGAGCTGTCTGTACAGCTATGCTGAAACTAAAGGGCACGGGGTAAAGCATGGAGGGGGTACAGCAGGGGGGACAAGGGGTACAGCAGGGGGGCACGGGGTACAGCAGGGAGGGGAGTACAGCAGGGGGACAAGGGGTACAGCAGGCGGGGCACAGAGTACAGCGCAGAGGGGGGTACAGCAGGGGGACACGGGGTACAGCACGGAGGGGAGTACAGCAGGGGGACAAGGGGTACAGCAGGGGGACACGGGGTACAGCAGGGGGGACAAGGGGTACAGCACAGAGGGTAGTACAGCAGGGGGACAAGGGGTACAGCAGGGGGACACGGGGTACAGCAGGGGAGACAAGGGGTACAGCACAGGGGGAGTGCAGCAGGGGGACACGGGGTACAGCAGGGGGGACAAGGGGTACAGCACAGAGGGTAGTACAGCAGGGGGACAAGGGGTACAGCAGGGGGGACAAGGGGTACAGCACGGAGGGGAGTACAGCAGGGGGACAAGGGGTACAGCAGGGGGGCACGGGGTACAGCGCGGAGGGGGGTACAGCAGGGTGGACAAGGGGTCCAGCAGGGGGGCAAGGGGTACAGCAGGGGGGCAAGGGGTACAGCAGGGGGCACAGCAGGGGGGACAAGGGGTACAGCACGGAGGGGGGTACAGCAGGGGGGCACAGGGCACTGTATGATTGGTGGTTGGTACTTGTAGCAGTCCAGGTTGACAACTGCACCTGTTTACAGAAGTGTCATGAATAACTAGGGGCATCAGATGAGTAAAACAATCTCTCACTCTTTATATATACAGCGTGTGTATATATATATATATATATATATATATATATATATATATATATATATATATATATATATATATATATATATATATATATATATATATAGGCACGGGGCACATCAATAAGCACTGTCTCCTATGTAAATAAAAGCTACAGGGAGCTGAGCATTTGTCTACAGAGAACAATACAGCTAAAGTATAAAGTTGTGGGACGCCCAACCTGTGGCTCTCTCTTAGTTTCTTGGGTATGACAACCTGTAGCTGCGGGGGATGCTGGGAGCTGTAGTCCAGCAGCAGTTGGACACAGGCTAAGAAGCAGAGGTAGCAGGACAGATCAGAGGGGACACTCACTGTCAGATCGGTGCATGTAGGCAGCCCAGGTCCGCAGGCAGCATCTTGTCTGTACGAGCAGCGAGTGGTACAATATCAGACAGTATCAGACAACAGCAACAGCAGCAGCAGGATAAAGGGCGGCCAGTCTCAGGCTCCAGCCTTAAATACTCTCCGTATATTCCCTCATTCCCCTGTCTCTCCTAGGAGACAGCGAGCAAGACAGCATCCCAGCAGCACTCCGTGTCTCTTTCTCACACACTCAGGGAAGCCAAACAAAACAGCCTTAGCCCAAGCTCCCCCCCTCCCTCCTCCTCCGATACCCGGAACCACTAGTGCGAACCGGAAACCTGCCGAGTTCCCTCCTCCCGCAGAGCCAAAGGGAAGGAAATGAAAACTGCACTGATCGCTGGCGCTGTCTATGTACAGACTGGCCGGCAGGCAAAGCTCCGCCCAACTCCGGATGCCCCGCCCATACTGTGAGTGAGGAAGAGAATATACACATTGGGCTGCCCTGGAATTGCGTGGCTGGAGGGTAAGTGTCATTTGTATTATTAGATGCCCCTGTCGCAAGCACTGGGTTTTAATTACCGGGTATGTATAGTGTCTTTGTGGAACCATTGTACACTCCATATGTAGCTTCATGGACCTCAGCCTTCCACATTGCACTCCCTGTGTAATTGGTTGGAGTGTGAGTGTGTATAATTCAGTGTACAATTCAGTGTACAATTCAGTGTATAATTCAGTGTTGGAGGGTGTGTGGGTGTCTTGAGCTTCTTCTTATTATTAAACGACACTATTACCAGTATAATGGACTGTTCCTTAGGCTTCCACTACCTTAGGCTTCACAAGACTGGGCCCCAGCTTTGAGCATCCCAAGGGCCCCTTGTGTATCAAATCGTTACATATTTTCAATATATACTTAAAGGGGTGGTCCACCTTAACTTTTAGTATGTTAGTCTAAACACCTTTTCAATTGGCCTTCATTTTTTCGTTTTTTTGTATAGTTTTTGAATTATTTGCCTACTTCTTCTGATTCTTTCCAGCTTTCAAATGGGGGTCGCTGACTTTCTATTCAGGCCTCTCTGATTCTTATCCCAGTCTCTTATTCAAATCAATGCATGGTTGCTAGGGTAATTTGGACCCTAGAAACCATATGGCTGAAATAGCAAACTGGAGAGGTGCTGAGTAAAAAACTAAATAGCTCAAAAACCATAAATAATAAAAAATGAAAACCATTGTCTCATAATATCACTCATGTCTTACTAAAAGTTAACTTAAAGGAGAAGGAAACCCCCTAGGCGCAAAAGCCCTCCCTTGTGTTGGCCCCTCCTCCCCCCTGGCCTACCTGTCCCCCTGGGCAAATGCCCCTAACTTGTTACTCACCCCTCTGCGCAGGTCCTAGGACGTCCACGGAGTTCACAGGTGCCATCTTCTCCCGAGCGGTCTTCTTTTGGATTAATTGGCATCTTCTGGCGCATGTGCACAAAGTCACAAAGTGAAATCGGAAAACTTTGTGACTTTCGGCGCATGCGCAGTAGATCCGTGCTGGTAAATGCTCTTATTGCACATGCGCCAAAAACGCCGGTCAAAGCAGGAAAAAGACCGCTCAGGGGAAGATCGCGCCTGTGAACTCCGTGGACAGGACCTGCGCAGAGGGGTGAGTAACAAGTTAGTTTGCCCGGGGGGGGGCAGGTAGGCCAGGGGGGTGGGGGGGGCAACACAGGGGAGGGGGAGGGCTTTTGCACCTAGGGGGTTTCCTTCTCCTTTAAAGGTTATCACCCCCTTAAATGGATGCCCAACCAAAGTTGATGCAATGCAAATCCAAGCATCCTACTTACAGCTTCTTTGTCCTAGCACCCTCCCTATTACTGAACCAGGACTGGTCTAACAGAACCAGCCTTTACATAAAAAGGTGTAAGATTAGTATTGTAAGAAAAGAATAGAAATATGAAAAGGCTGTTATTAATTTTTTTTATAATCTAGTGAAAGTTGTGCAATTATTATGTAAATGCATGGTGTTTAGTCTTCTAGGCCTCATCATGATAAATGCCCTGCTATGTGACTATGGAGGAAGCAGACCCTACAACTGGTGGGGAGCCCAGAATATGTAGGGGGCAAATTGGGACACTGACTAATTAGCAGTTATGTTATTTAATAATGACTGAACTTGAATTAGGGTTGCCACCTTTTCTGGGAAAAAATACACACCTTCATATAATTCTACCTTACTAATGACAGTGTCGTTAAAGAAAGGTTTGCAGCACTTGGGAATGCCAACTTACATGAAACCCCGGGCTGGTGTTCGTATCAGCAGAAAACTGCACCGGCCCGGGGTTATATCAGTGAGCACCACGGAGCACTCCATTTCCCGGGACAAACGCATGCACAGTTGAACGAAATAGCCGACCTTTCTTCAACCGCTCCGTGGCGTTCACTGGTATAACCCCGGGCCTAGTGCGGTTTTCTGCTGATAGGAGCACCGGCCCGCGGTTTCAGGTAAGTAACTACTCGCATGCGCATAAAGCAAATGTGACGTTACACGCATGTGCATAATGAGCAATTCGGGCAGCTTGTCATTATGTGTATGCGAGTGACCGGACATGGTTGCTCGCACCGGGAGCTCCCTCATTTTTTTAAAAAAAAAACTGTTATCCCCAACCGGAATGCGGGCTCTGTTAGCCCGCACCTTTGGTTGGGGATAACATTTTTTCTCAACAGGTGCCCTTTAAGTATTTAATATTCCACTGTAATGTGAATATAACCGTCCAGAAAATGGCATGCCTTGTAGACAATTATGGTAATGGAATATTTTGGGGTTCAGAATATTGTCATACCTATGATAATGGCACCTGCCATTCTGCAGATAAGTGAGAATTTTAGTTCCAGGAGCACCTACTGTGTACAACACAACCTATTTTGGATTCACTGAGAGTTAACCAGTTTATTTTCAATTATTCTCATTACAGTACATAGGGTAATTCTACTGATCCAGCCTGTGTAAAGTCCATTTATGGATATAAACCACTTTGAGCTAAGTTTATAGACCTGAGCCATGCAATTTGCAGGGACATTACACATGCATCTGATTGTTGAATTGAGTTGGATACATTTGTCTCTTTGACTGGCTTAGACCAGAGTTGAGTTGGGCCTTACTGTCTCATCCATTTTAACACTTATTTGCTACTGATACTATGTAGCCTAATATAAGGTTACCAGACTGCTCCTTTTTATTGGGGAACGCAAAAATGCATAGGGTGAGTCAATGATGAAACCTATTCAGCCCTCTAGTATGCATTTTTTATGAATATGGAAACCCTAGCCTAGACAAGGTTTTGTGTATGGTAATGGGGATGGTTTTGCATAGTATTGTGTATATATATAGTAATTGTTTAACGAACACAAAAAAAAAAGAAATTTAGCCCTGTGCTTAGTAACATGCGGTATTGGTGACATACATTCTATACATAACCTGTACGATAAAAATAGGAGGCCCACAATTTACTAGCAACTGTAGGGGTGCTGAAAGTTTGGCATTAGCCTTTCTGGGAACTTAATTCTTAACACAGCACTGCCTGTCAAGTCTACCAAATATATAGTGAATAAAGTACCCCCTCTTGTAAATTATAAGTTACAGAGGAGTTTCATGACCATATAAAAACAGGAAGCCAAAGGCAACAGGGGGTACTTTATTTATTATAATACACAAGTTTCAGTGAGTCATGTGACAAAAAATTACATCACTAATCACCGTTTATAACTGATGACATCAGTACTCACCGTTTATAAGGATATAATTTACAAGATATTGATGGATTTTGTGTATTATATTATTATTATTACCTGTTATTTATATAGCACTGGCATATTCTGTAGCACTTTACAGAGATTATATATCATTGACATCAGTTCTTGTGCTAGTGAAGGTTACAATTTTAGATCCCTATCCCATTAACACACAGTTGGGTTCATTTTATCTTAATCTGCCTGTATGTTTTTGGAGTGTGGGATGAAACCAGAGCACTCATAGGGAACCCACAAAGATACGGAGAGAACATACAAAAGTAGACTTCATTTATGAAGATCCAAATTATGGAAAAATCCGTTATCATTAAAACCCCAGGTCCCAAAGATTCTGGATAACAGGTCCCATACCTGTACAAGGTACTGATTTGTCATTACAGAGAAAAAGACATACATTTTAAAATTTTCTGGACAACTGGTTTCTGGATAACGAATCCTCTACCTGTACTATATGCGTACTTCATTCACTTAATAACGTTCATGGTCCTGTATTAGCCATGGGATTTGATTACCTGAGTATGTGGAATCTATAATATACAGTATGTGATCCCTTATCTTGGGGAGTTTCTCCACCTTTTCATGGCACTTTCAAACCTTTTACCTTTATGCTTATCTTCATATATCACCATCTGACTGTTGTTTAGTCTGTGAGGCTGGTAGCCAGTCTTGTTGTGCAATAAAAAAAAATAGCATTCAAGGCATATCCTCTTTTGGGAGGAGGTTTCATATTCCATTCTTAGTCTGGAGATAAAGGAATTTTCCCTGTATGTTGGACCGGGCAGCTGTTCTCTCAGCTTGATTAGGACATGTTGCAGTGAAAACTGTTTATGCTACTCGAAAGTTCACCTTTGAATTAAGTTTTAATATGTTATAGAACGGGCAATTCTAAGAAACTTTTCAATTGGTCTTCATGATTTATTTTTTTATAGTTTTTAGTTAATTGCCCTTTTTTTGGACTCTTTCCAGCTTTCAAATGGTTTCACTGACCTCATCTAAAAACAAATCCTCTGTAAGGTTAAAAATTTGTTATTGCTACTTTTTATTAGTTGTCTTTCTACCCATCTCCTATTCATATAACAGTCTCTTAGTCAAACCAATGCCTGGTTGCTATGGTCATTCGGACCCTAGCAACCAGACTGCTGAAATTGCAAACTGGAGAACTGCTGTATTAAAAGCTAAATAACTCAAAAACCACAAATAATAAAAAATTAAAACCAAATCCAAGTTGTCTCAGTATGATTTCTGCCTTGCTGGTAAAAATATTATTTATATCAATGTTATCATATATTTTACCTTCAATAAGTATTAATTATATCTTAGTTTGGATCAAGTACAAGATGTTTTATTATTACTAGGGATGCACCAAATCCAGGATTCGGTTCGGGATTCAGCCAGGATTTGGCCTTTTTCAGCAGGATTCGGATTTGGCCGAATCCTTGTGCCTGGCTGAACCGAATCCGAATCCTAATTTGCATATGTAAATTAGGGGCGGGTAGGGAAATCAGGTGCCTTTTTGTCACAAAAGAAGCATTTTTTCCACTTTTTCCTTTCCTGACCCTAATTTGCATATGCAGATTAGGATTCAGATTCGGTTTAGTATTCGGCCGAATCTTTCACCAAGGATTCGGGGATTCGGCCGAATCCCAAATAGTGAATTCGGTGCATCCCTAATTATTACACAGAAAAAGTAAATAATTTTTTAGAATTTGGATTATCTGGATAAAATGGAATCTAGGGGAGACAGCCTTTCTGTAATTTGGAGCTTTCTGGATAACGGTTTCTGGATAAGGGATCCTATACTTGTTTTTGTTTTTTCAGAAAAGGTGGCAACCCTAAGTACAAGGCAGCTGATAAAAAAAAAAAAACCCACTTGCGACTTTTCTTATACAACCACATTTTTTATTCTTGAGCCCTAGCTTATTTAAGAAACGTTGCATGCCATCATAAATCGCATTGTTCCATTCCTTTTGAATATGGCTGAAAATCTCAAATGTTTCAGTACTCTGGAAAATAAATAAAGTTGTTTGAGACCATTTCCGTTGGCGTCTGTGGAAACTCTCCAACCTTTTTCATGCAACTTTTTGTATTTTTTTTTAACCTTCGTTAATTGCGTCTGTTGGTGGTTAAAATCATTATAACTGGTCATTATTCAATGTTGGCTTTTATGTTTTGTTATAGTGTTAAATGTGCAGTTGTTGTAATGCAATGTGGTATCCCTGGCTTCTTATTTGTACATTTTAGCACAATACACAAGGCCCGCTGTACTTTTATTTGGATTTGAGGGGATGGTTGCTCTGATTAGAGGAGTGGCTGAAGGGTTTTCCTGTTACAGGAAATTTTGACGTAACTCTCTTTCTTTCAGGCTCTATATCATTTTACCAGTTATTTCTATCAGACGTGAATACAAATGGAATATCAGCATATGGAACACATACAGTATTAACAAAGTGTATGGGCGGGGCTTTTGTTAGTTAAAATATATGCCCTAAAACAATACACGTCCGTTTTATAGATAGAACAATGGATTCCTATTGTATCCTACTTTTTGCTTCTCTACTTCCTTCCCCATCTGTGTTGGAAATATCAAGCGGTAAGCAAATAACTACAAATTCCTACTTTTTCATTCCTTTTTAAAGATAGTTAATAGGAAGATGGACAGTTAGGGTGTTTTCAAGTTTGTAATTATTTTTTTTACCCCTCTGCCTTTATCTTTTCTTCTCCATTTCCCTTATTATGTGCCTTTGTTTTGTCTCTTGTACTCTCCTACCTCCTTGCCTGGATATGTTGCCTTTCTCCATTTGAGTTTTCGCCTTTTTTTAAATAATGTCCTTGCATTTGTTTTTTTGTTTTCTGGCATTTTTAGAAAATATATTAAAACATTAGGAACCAGTTTAGAATCGACATAAAGCGACCTTGCAACCAGAATATGTACAGGTATGGGATCCGTTATCCAGAAACCCGCTATCCAGGAAGCTTGAATTACAGAGAGCCTGTCTCCCATAGACTCCAGTTTATCCAAATAATCCACATTTTTAAAAAATGATTTCCTTTTTCCCTGTAATACCGTAATAAAACACTACCTTTTATTTGATCCAAACTAAGATATAATTATTCCTTACTGGAAGCAAAACCAGCCAAATGTGTTTATTTAATTTTTAAATGATTATGGTATGAAGATCCAATTTATGAAAAGATCTGTTATTCAGAAAGCCACAAGCATTCTATATAACAGGTCCCATACCTGTACCAAAATCTCCCCAAAACAGGATCAATTTTATGATCCAAACTAAGATATAATTATTCCTTACTGGAAGCAAAACCAGCCAAATGTGTTTATTTAATTTTTAAATGATTTTCTTAAGGTATGAAGATCCAATTTATGAAAATATCTGTTATCCAGAAAGCCCCAAGCATTCTATATAACAGGTCCCATACCTGTACCAAAATCTCCCCAAAACAGGATCAATTTTACGATTATTGAATTTGCCCTAGACTAAAGATACAGAATTTTTAAAGTATTGGAAACATGATATTCTGTTTATATGTGTGCTGTTCAGCTAGATTTGCTCTCAGAATGTTTTCATCCCATCCTCAAAAAACTAAAAGCTTCTGTAGTAATAAGCTGGAATGGTAGACCCCCATGTTCCATAACTGTAAGTGATTACTGGTCTTCCATCTGCTCTACATCAAACAAAACATTAACCATGCCTAACTTTTCTAGCTTTTCAGCCAAAATTATGCAGTTCATGACTCTCGAGCAATTCCACAGTGTTTTATTTCAGCCTTTTTGTTTTTTATTGAGCAGAAAGGATAGTTACTGCTGGGTCAGACATGTATATTGTTTAATGTAGTGCTGATAATACAACAGTGATCACTTACATTTGAGTAAGGGTCCAGTATTTCAGAGTGTTTATTTACATGGAAATTGCTATTGCTAGCTATTTTTTAACCAACTTTTCCCTGATAATTTGGACAAACTCAACAGTTTGCGTTCCATTCAGTTGACTGAGAAGCAATTTCAAGTCCTTTCTCCCACATTCACGGGGGTTCAAACACCCCATTGGCAAGATGCCCCGTGTCCTGTATCCTTTTGAGCACATATCGTGCTAAGCTCTAAAACACACTCTGACCAGGTTGCATAGTAGATAACAGAAATTTCCCATTGTATTCTACAGAGCTTATCTGTTATCTGCTATGTTAACCTGCACCTTTACTCCCTTTTCAACTTCGAATGGCTGCCCCCATGGCTACACAGCACATTATTCATATAAACTATAGTAGTCTTTCTGAAGCAAACAAAAACAATGTACTACTTCAGGGCTACAGTACATTACAAATTAATTACTTTGAAAAAATGTGTTCCTTTACACATTTACAGTTTTTTAAAAAATGATTTCCTTTCTCTCTGTAATAATAAAACAGTACCTTGTACTTGATCCCAACTAAGATATAATGAATCCTTATTGGAAGCAAACCAGTCTTATTAGGTTTAGTTAATGTTTACATGATTTTATAATTAATGAAGATCCAAATTACAGAAGGATCCGTTATCCGTAAAACCCCAGGTCCCGAGCATTCTGTATAACAGGTCCCATACCTGTTATCCTTGGGAAAATATTTTCCAACATGATTAGTGAAATGATCTTAATTTAAAAGAAGCTTGTTCTTTATTAATAATCTGCAGAACTATTTCCCAAAAACTTGGCACATTTATATCTAATTAATATTGTGGGAAGCATTCTTCTTTCAAGAAAATTGTCAGCTCTAATAAATATTGTGTCATGTACCATGGTTACACCAGCATATTGATTTACTATAATTCTGCATTTACTTTTCTACTCCTTCTGCCTTTGTTTTATAAATAGCCCCACAAATTAGTATATTGATTTCAGCTTTATAATTTATTTCGAGCCAAAGTGATGCACATAAGAAAGTCGTAAAAAAAAATGCTGCTTTATTTTTAATGAGCGCATTGCTGTATGTTTAAGTTGTCAATATACAACACTGCTTTGCGTAGTAAATATGCTACTTATTAACTGACAAATGCACTATATGGCTAAAGGTATATGGACATCCCCTCTAATTTTTGGAACTAGCAATTTAACCCACACTTATCAGGTGTTACCACATCATACAAGTAAATTCTTGTCGATTCCCTGTTACCTAATATGCAGTAACAGTGGGGAGGCAATTTTCGGGTTTCACCGAATAATTCCCAAGTGTTTTTTAAGAATGGACCGAATCTGTTATACAGGTATAGGACCTGTTATCCGGAATGCCCGGGACCTGGGGTTTTCCGGATAATGGATCTTTCCATATTTTGGATCTCATGAATTAAGTCTACAAAAAAATTATGTTAACATTAAATAAACCCAATAGGCTGGTTTTGATTCCAATAAGGATTAATTATATCTTAGTATGGATCAAGTACAAGGTATTGTTTTATTATTAAAGAGAAACAGGTAATGATTTAAAAAATTTGGATTATTTAGATAAAATAGAGTTTATGGGAGACGGCCTTTCCGTAATTCGAAGCTTTCTGGATAACGGATTTCTGGATAACGATCCTATACCTGTATCTGGATTTGGTTGAATCCTCCACAAAAGATTTGGACACACGCTGAACGGAGTTCAACCCCTAATTTGCATAATTACATTTGGTAACGTTTTTTTTTTTTTAAATTGCATTCAGGTGTCCATAGCTCTGAGGTCACAACTTTTAGGGTTTAGGCTTGATAAAGGGTCTTGAGGGCCTAAAACGTTGCCTGTTTTGTATGTGTTTTTGGGCTATATGAATCACTTTTTTTTTTGCATAATTACAACAGACATGGTGTGCTGCTGGTAATTTGCCTTGATAACTTTTAGGGTTTATACAAATCCTGCAAAAAGTGCAGGTCATGGTCAAGTCTGGTCATGTGACTTGTGCCTGCACTTTAGGAGAGAAATGCTTTCTGGCAGGCTGCTGTTTTTCCTTCTCAATGTAACTGAATGTGTCTCAGTGGGACATGGGTTTTTACTATTGAGTGTTGTTCTTAGGTCTACCAGGCAGTTGTTATCTTGTGTTAGGGAGCTGCTATCTGGTTACCTTCCCATTGTTCTTTTGTTTGGCTGCTGGGGGGGAAAGGGAGGGGGTGATATCACTCCAACTTGCAGTACAGCAGTAAAGAGTGATTGAAGTTTATCAGAGCACAAGTCACATGACTTGGGGCAGCTGGGAAATTGACAATATGTCTAGCCCCATGTCAGATTTCAAAATTGAATATAAAAAAATCAGTTTGATCTTTTGAGAAATGGATTTCAGTGTAGAATTCTGCTGGAGCAGCACTATTAACTGATTCATTTTGGAATTATTTTTTTTCCCATGACCGTATCCCTCTTAAGGACTGGAGTCCAAAACTGCACTGCATACTCCAGATGAGGCCTCACCAGGGACCTATAAAGAGGCATAAATATGTTCATGCAATTGACAGCGGTAAATAGTTGTAATGACAATATATAGTTACAAAAATACAGACTAGTCCTATGTAAGTTTATACAAGTATTGAGTCTGTGTGTGAATGGTATGTGCCAGTGGATATATCATGTCTATAACAATGAAGCACAGTGCCCTTGAGCACAAACAAGAGCTTATGGCTAAAGTCCAATGTGTCAGTTATTTTTTTTTTTTTTGGTTGATTTTTTATTGTAATGCAGAATCGCAGGGTAAAATAAAACTTTTGGTTGTCACGTTGAATGCAGGCTTTTATGGCAGCTATTCTTAGTGGTTCTGATAAGTGCCGCATGCCAATTTTAGAATCGTTTTTCTGTATTGTCTTAAAATAACTCTATAAAACCATATGCAGCACTGGAACAGATGGACACATTTCTCTAGGGAACGGTTTGCTATAATTTGCTATCAGACCTGATCTAGCCATTCATTATTGTACTAAAAACTCAATAAGCTTTTACAAATATTAAAGTACTCTTTTATAAAGGCTACCTTCTATAGCTCCGGCCAGAGCTGAATTACTGTATATGCAGAAGTTGTGTGTCCAGATACAGAGGTTGTTGGATAGGAGGTCTGGGTTTAAATCTGTTGGTGGAGACTGGAGGAAAGCTGTGTACGATATGATCCAGACCAATCTCCTTGCTCCCCTAACTTTGGTCTCCACGTTCTGTGATTTTATACCTCTGACTATTCTTTCTTTTGGGAGGTCTAAGATATCAAGCAAAGTAGGCTATGGACAATGTGCCATGAAGTTTATTCGCCTTCCATGTCGATATCTATTGCTATAGATTTGAACTGCAGATTAAGGGGAATATTTATCAAAAAGTAAAATTAGAGATCACCACAGTCCTCTAGAGTGAATTTTCACCACTCTGCATTCATTTCTATGGGTTTCTGAAAGGCGTATTTATCAAAGGAGGAACTTTCACCCATTGATAAATATGCTTTTAAAAATCCCATAGAAATGAATGGAGAGTGGCCGAATTTCACTCTAACTTCACTTTTTGATAAATATACCCCTAAATCTCCATCTCTAATTCAGTCTGAATTAGATTAATTTTAGGGATGCACCAAATCCACTATTTTGGATTCAGCTGAACCCCCGAATCCTTCTGCAGAATACCTATCTGAATCCTAATTTGCATATGCAAATTAGGGGTGGGAAGGGGGAATAATTTTTACTTCCTTGTCACATTATTTCCCTCCCCACCCCTAATTTGCATATGCAAATTAGGGTTTTGCCGGGCAGAAGGATCTGACCGAATCCAGCTGAGAAAGGCCGAATAACTAACCAAATCCTGGATTCGGTGCATCCCTAATTAAATTAGAATCAATGTGATTCACTCTTAAACAAACGTTCGACTGAATTTGTTATTTTAATTAGTAAATTGAAAAAAAGTTATGGATGGATTGGAATCCGTTGATCCACAAGGATAAAAAGGTCCCTTATTCATTCCTGTCTGCCTCTGCTGCAACAGAGCTTACATTCTAATTTCTTACAGGCAGAACCGAAACTTGGCATCTATGGACCTCTTTATACCATCTTGCCAATTGTAGCTGCTAAAAGGGAGAATATTTGCAATGCATGCTATCATTTTTGTTTTTCCATTTGCACAGGCCTGCCCAAGCCCTCCACTGGTTTACAAGTAGGGAATACTGAGCAGGAGCTACGGTACCATGGGCAGCCCCACTGACACGGAAGATGTTTATGTTGCTGTGATCAGACCAAAGAACGCAGGAAGTCTCAATTCTCGGGAGTACCGAGCAAAATTGTATGAAGTAAGAACACTTAGACTTATAAAGTATTGTATAAAGCGAACAGAGTTCTGTTGCAGGCCAAACTGAACTCTGTCAAGTTTACTAAGCTAGAGATTCATTTTATTGTAATAAATATTTCATATATTAATGTTTTGTGAATTCTGGAAACCAGAAACTGAAGCTCAGATTTTCATGCACATGAAGTAAGTGAATAAATGTTCAGGTTGCAGATGGGAATAATTATATGCTGCCAAAAAATGCCTTAGTTTGATTTGGGGATATTCCCTCAGCCCTCATGCTTCTGATATTTTCTAGGCACTGGTAATTATATGACATATTTAGAATCATAGTCTGGGATTTTTCATCCACATTGCAAGGTCGAATTTCAAATTCATGTGAGTTTTTTAAAACTCCCCTATACTCCTATAAATTTGAAATTCGACCAATTTCGACAAATTTATTATAAAAATAAAATTTTTTAAACTATGGCAAATTGAAACAACCTGAAAATTAAAATTGAATTCAATCAAACTCGATTCAAGTTGTTTCTCCAAAAAAAGAATGTCAGGAAAGATGCAAACATCTCCTGTTTCATCCCTGGACGTCTCTCATTGACTTAAACAGCAGTTCAGCAGGTTTTAGTTGGCGAATAGTCGAATTTGAGTTCTTAAAAGGCGAGAGTATGATTAATCTCGAAAATCAAATTCAAATTTTTTTAGAAACTCGAATCAAAATTGAATAATTCCCTAGTCAAATTTGACAATTTTAACCATAAAATTTTTTTGAGAATTCGAATTTTCAATTCAACCCTTGATAAATCTGCCCCTGCATGTGTGTATCAGACACAGTACTTTTTAAGCAGAGCCGTTGACCTTACAGGGCTAAACTTTGCAGTCTCTGATCACTGTTCTGCATCCCCAACCACTGTCCTGAACAGTAATAGGATCACAAATTCAGCCAACATCTCAAATGGCTTTTCCATGCCTTCTACATATTAATATAGCATTTGTTCCACTCTGTAGTGCTTATGAAATCATTAATTCCCCAGCAACAATATACAGTTCTGGGATCTGTTATCAGAAATCTCCCATAGACTGAGTTTTAATCAAATAATTAAAAAATATAAAACATATTTCCTTTTTCTCTGTAATAATAGCACTGTACCTTGTACTTGATCCTAACTAAGATATAATTAATCCTTATTGGAGGCAAAACAATCCTGTTGGGTTTATTTCATGTTTAAATATTTTCTTAGCAGACTTAGGGGGTTATTTACAGGTCAAGTTGTATTTTTTCAAAAAATTGAGTTTCCAAGAATATTTTTTAGTCAATTTTTGGTTAAAAAAACCTCACATTTTTTGAGGTTTAAAAAAAAAGAAAGAAAAAACTAACATCTTTCAAGATTTATTATACCCCTAAGTTGGAGATAGCTTGAATCGGAAAATACTCCAGCTAAAATCTGTTGAGGTCAAGTAGAAGTCATTGCAGAGGTTACTTGAGCCATTTGAAGATGTTTGTAGCCTTCATGATGTTTGAGGTTTTTTCAGTGGGTATTACTCGAAAATTATTAATTCGAGCGATATAAGGGTTTTTTCGTCAAAAACTTGATCAATTCAAGTATTCAAGTTTTTCACCCTGACTACACTGATTCAAGTTTTTTACATTCAAGTTTTTTCATAATTTAGAAACCATTTGCGTTGCGAGTTCATTCGAGGTCTAAAAAACCTCACAAACCTCTAAAACTCGACCTTTGGTAAATAACCCCCTTAATGTATGGAAATCCAAATTTCCCTTATCCAGAAAACCCTAGGTCCCGAGCATTATGGATAACAGGTCCCACACCTGTACACTCATGTGTGACTGCATAGTAAGACTATGTTTCTAAGCCTTATGAAACAATTCATTCTACAACCCATAAATGGCTAAGATATTTAAAAGACAAAATCACAAAGATTTTATGTGTCTAAATGCATATTGTAATGAGGCAAAACAGCTTGCATTCTAGTAAATAATAGCCCTACAAAAAACGCAGCATGATCAATTATTCTTTATCTAAACTGATTGGGGATTTTTATAGTGTGTGTATTTAAAGCTAGGTAACCTCGAGAAAATCGTTATAAGAAACCCCTCTAGAGAAGAGGGTAAACTTTCTCCTAATAGTATGTGGTATTTGTAGGCCTACGGTAATTTAACATTTAATCTTCCATAGATTTTAATGATCGAGGTACCAGTTGAAGGACAGAAGAAAAAGAGAAAGAAGGTTTTGTTGGAGACTAAACTTCAAGGGGATAAAGATACAGCTCAGGAAATACTGGACTATGTTTTAGAGTCCACCAAACTCATCTCTCCTTCAAATCAAGGGGTTAAAGGTGAGTATGATGGCGTGAACATAGAAATATAGCCATTATCATTGGCTTCCCGTTTGCAGCAAGAGTTAAATGCTAATGTCAGCACTGCTTTATTCTGGTATATTTATTTTAAGCAACTCTCTATTTCGTTCTTCTGGATCATTTTATTTGCAGCCTATGTCCTTGTCTGCCTCTATACTGTATGTGCTGCTATGGCATGTTTGGGAAGTAACTGAACCCATTTCTTCTGGATCACTAACATCTTTCTATTTTGGTCATCTCATTGATCATACCCTTGAGGCAATATAGGTTTTGTTAATATCTTCTTGTTATAATTTACTCCCCCCTCAGCTACTGGCCCTGTCTGCCCATTTTATGTAATGGATTGGGGTTGACCTGCCACTAAGGGTCCCGTGCTTTCTTCCAAAAATCCCAAGGGTAAATGTGACAGAGCTCTGACAAATGTTAAAGCTTTGCTGTTTGTTTTTTCCCTTGTAGGAAAAAGAGTTGTACGCATGAAAAAGTTTACACTTGATGGAGAAAAAACTGGCAGAGAAGCCACCCTGTTTCTCGTACCTACTGCTGTCAAAGGTCAGTTAAACTATAGTAGTCTTTCTGAAGCAAACATACCGCCTTTACCAGTGCATGCTAACAGTATTTTATATGTGAATTAAAACATTGTATGTGAATTACTGTTCCTTTAAAGGACAAGGAAAGTTAACCTAAAGAATTAGGCTAGAAATGCTGTTCATTATATTTTGGGTTTCTGTACCAGCCCAAGGCAACCACAGCCCTTTAGCAGTAAAGAGGCAGAAAGTGAGGTTACATCTGTCACAGAAGCAGATACTACAGAGCTGATTGTTTATCATTTCTGATATAGAATGCCCTGGTTTCTATGTTAAAGCCATGCAGTGTTAATCTGAATTCATCCTTGAATCCTGCATTTTAATCGCTTATGTACCTGGTGTTGCCTGGGAAGTTTGATGTCACATCTTTAAAATATAGACACACTATTCCTTGCTAAACATTAGCACCGCTAATCCAGCATCGGCTGCTAAACCAATGGCAAAAAGATTGCATAATAATAACCAAGCTCCATTGAAAACCCGTAAATAAATGTTTTGTCCTTTGCAAGAATGTGTTACTTCATAGTTCTACAATACTACGGAATGGCAGAAGAAAAATTGAATTTCAGCACTCTTGGAAACCCCAAGGTATATGATTTGTTGCATTTGGTCTTCCCTATGGAATGCTGACATTTGATTGGTCAGATGGAATGGTGGGAGATGGTGATTTTGTGAACAAAAAGTAGTAGCTACAGGGGCACAGATATTCACTGCTAAATGGCTGTGGTTGCCTTGCACTGGTACAGAAACCCAAAAAATAATGTGATCATTTGTAGGTAAGTCTTATTAGTTAAAGGTAAAGGTATGGGATCTGTTAAATGGAAACTCATCATCCAAAAAGCTCCATAGCCTCCATTATAATCAAATAATAAAGTTTAAAAAATAATTTCCTTTTTCTCTGTAATAATAAAACAGTAGCTTGTACTTGATCCCAACTAATATATAATCAAGCCTTACTGGAAGCAAAACCAGCCTATTGGGTTTATTTAATGTTTACATGATTTTCTAGTAGACGGAACAGAAATCACCCGTTATCCGGAAAGCCCTGGGTCCTGAGGATTCTGGATAATAGGTCCCATACCTGTACCAATAGCGATACTTGGCATAACGTGAGAGCTCATTCAGCAGGTTAGATTTTTAGCCATTGAATCAATGACAAAACCTCTTTGGAACCCATACAAATGAATCTTTATTTTTTCTTCCTTCTGTTTTAGAGAATGCAAAGAATTCATACAATCCTGGCAGCCCAGTCTTCTACTGTTTCCAGGATATTATGAGGGTGTGCAGTGAATCCAGCACTCATTTTTCTACTGTCACAGCACGGATGCTAATTGTTCTGGATAAGTAAGTTCTATGTGCTTATTAAAAATGTTGTTATTTAAAACAGAAATAATGACAAATTATTATTATTATTTTTTTTTAAATGTGGTTTCCACTGCACCTTAACTGGTGATCGGTTTTTGACCTGAATGTAATATTTTATGACAGTAAAACATTTTTTCCTAGTAGTCTCTGCAGGTTAGAAGGGTAATTTACAGCAAGGGCAGATGATTTCAGATGGCAGTTGCACATGTTGTTCATTGAAGCTACTTGGGTCCTGACAAGCTCCAAAATGGATTGTATCAAAAGGGTCAATAGCTTTTACCAAAAGAATAATATACTAATGCTGTTTAACCACCATGCACCAAAGTGATGCAACTCCACATTGACACAGTGTGTAGAGCAGTTGTGTTAATATTGAAGAATTTTGCACGTGTTTGGGATTCGGCCGATTCCTTCATGAAAGATTTGGCTGAATACCGAATCCGAATCTGCTTATGCAAATTAGTGACTGGAAGAGGAAAAAGTGGATAAAACATTTTTTACTTCCTTGTTTTGTGACAAAAAGTTACACAATTTCCCTTTCCGCCCCTAATCTGCATATGCAAATTCGGATTCGGTTCAGGCAGGCATGACGACTTGCCCGAATCCGAACCCTGCTGAAAAATGCCGAATCCCGATCCAAATCCTGTGTTCGCTGCATCCCTTGTGATATTGCTCACTTTGGGCCAGATTCAATTCAGTGAGAAAAAGTTATCTGGTTTATCATGGACGAGATTCAACTCGAGGAGAAAACTCTTTTCACCAAATTGAGTTCCAGTTTTTTTCCCATAGGCAGTAGAGTTTTTACATGATAAACAGTGCAATACAATTTTCTGAATTTAGTTGCATCTCAAATTAAATCTTGCCCATGAGTTTTCAAGTGATAAACTTTTCTCACTGAATTGAATCCAGCCCTATGTCTGGAGTTGCTGCAGTTTATACAGTCAGTGGCCTCATATTTATCCATTATCCATCACAAAGATGTCCCTCAGATGCTTGGGTCCCAGGGTAAATCCCCTATACTTAATCCAGCCCTGGAGATACCGTATCCCCTGAAAGTATCTCTAGCTTGATATTGGGATGTTTTGTTTTTTTTTTAAAGTTTTTATTTATCATTTTCAATACAAGCAGTTAAAGCAAAAAAGAAAGAAAAGATAGAAGAAAGAAAGGAAAATACAAGACAGTTGTATGCACCATCGTACAAGATACATGTATTAACATACGTTCCATAGCATAATACAGTGAGGGTTAGTGGTCCTACACCTCTGCCAGAGACTCGACGAGAACTAGAATAACAGTCGTAACTGAACCCTGTGCTGAAACAGTAGTTTAATTGCCCACATCCTCAGTGATATGAATGTCTAGCCAGGGGGACCATATTGAGTCAAATTTCCCAGAGGAACCTCGAGCCTCATATGTAAGTCGAACAGAAGGGAGTATCTTATTAACTAGGTTGACCCAATGTTCCACTGTCGGAACAGTATGTCCCATCCAGTTCATTACAATTATTTTCTTTGCATAGAAGAGTAATGTTTTAGCAAGCGTTTGATATTGGGATGTTTAGCTGTTAAAGGAATTGTTCGGTGTAAAAATAAAAACTGGGTAAATAGATAGGCTGTGCAAAATAACAAATGTTTCTTATATAGTTAGTGAGCCAAAAATATAATGTATAAAGGCTGGAGTGACTGGATGTCTAACATAATAGCCAGAACACTACTTCCTGCTTTTCAGCTCTCTTGGTTTACACTGACTGGTTACCCTGGTTACCAGGCAGTAACTTGTGGGGGGGGGCACATGGGTCATATCTATTGCTTTTGAATCTCACTGAAACTCACTGAACAGAAATGTACCATGTGGCCCCCCTTCAAGTCGCTGACTAGCTCAGAGTTATAGAGCGGAAAAGCGGGAAGTAGTGTTCTGGCTATTATGTTACACATCCAGTTACTCCAGTCATTATACATTACATTTTTGGCAAACTAACTATATCAGAAACATTTTTTTATTTTGCACAGCCTATCTATTTACTAGTTTTTATTTTTACACTGAACTGTTCCTTTAAATTAATTCTAAAATGAATGTAACGTTTAAAAGAAACCTGCCTGTTTCCTGCCTGTTACCATTGAGGAGATATTAGATACATGTGCTCATTGCATTCTTTTTTTATGGAACCCTCTTCCCAACAGGTGGCTGGATGAACAGCACACACAGTCTCACGCTATCGCCGCACTCTTCAGACCTTCTCCACTGGAGAGAATAAAGACCAACATCACAAACCCGGCCTATGCCACTGAAGCTTGCCAGCCTGAGAACTCTCTGCACATGGGATACACAGCTTTGGAAATAAAAAGCAAAATGATGGCTTTAGAGAAGGCAGATATGTGTATCTACAATCCTCTGTTTGGGTCAGATCTTCAATATACCAACAGGGTAATACTATGTAGAGTAATACTATGGGAATAAGGCAACGTTGTGGGTTTGATAGAGACCAATCTCATGATTGCTGATACCTGTAGAAGGGAGGGGTCTGCTCCACACTATAGTAATAGTGCTGTCTCATGGCAAGGGAATTGGTCTGATCTGTTAATAGCCCAGCTTGGATGCAGAAAACCATAAATCTCTCCTTGCAGTGCACTGAGCTTGTCACTGAGCACATAACCCATTTAATGCTATACAAAGACCTACCTACCTGTCTGACTGAACTTTCTTAGGGGGGGGATTGTGCATTTATCTCTGCTGTGGCATGTTTCAGAGCTACCGCTGCTACCTCTGCTCTGTCATTGAGACTTTAGACAAGTGAAATGCATTCCTGGCACAGACATCCATATTGTCTTTATCCTTGATCATAACTACATAAGTTATGGCATCCTGAAATGTGCAGAGTACAATTACCTGTACAGGTATGGGATCTGTTATCTGTAAACACGTTATCCAGAAAGCTCAGAATTACGGAATGGCCATCTCCCATAGGCTACATTTTATCCAAATAATCTAAATTTTTAAAAATGATTTCTGTTTTTCTCTGTAATAATAAAATAGTAGATGTACTTGACCCCAACTAAGATATAATTAATCCTTATTGGAAACAAAACCAGTTTATTGGGTTTATTTAATGTTTACATGCTTTTCTAGTAGACTTAAAGGGATCCTGTCATCAGAAAACATGTTTTTTTCAAATAGTGCTACTCCAGCAGACTTCTGCACTGAAATACATTTCTCAAAAGAGCAAACAGATTTTTTTATATTCAATTTTGAAATCTGACATGGGCCTAGACATTTTGTCAATTTCCCAGCTGCCCCTGGTCATGTGACTTGTGCCTGCACTTTAGGAGAGAAATGCTTTCTGGCAGGCTGCTGTTTTTCCTTCTCAATGTAACTGAATGTGTCTCAGTGGGACATGGGTTTTTACTATTGAGTGCTGTTCTTAGGGTAAGGACACACTGGACGATTTGTCGCCAACGTTTTTAAAAAGTAAATCGCGGCGACAAGACGATCGTCTTTTTTGAACAGACGATTCACAGCGACTATTGACACAGAGCGATTTGTATCCCATTACTCTGTGCGGTACTTGATCCACCCAAACCGGAAACGGTTTGTGCTTCCCGCTGTAACCTGGCGTCTTTACGTTCTTGCGTCATTGCGTTCGCATTGTAATTTGAATACAATTGCTGCTACTTATCTGTATGTGTGTGCGTGTCTAGGAGATTTCAGTGCTTTTCTAAGTACATGCTATTTCTGATAAATCGCTCGGAAAAGGGTCTTAGTGCGTTTTGGAGCTACAGGCGATTCACAAACGCGCTGTGGGCACAGGAGCTGGCGTCTTTCATTTGGTTTTGTTCAGAGACAAAATGAGCGATATGACGCCGCGATTTGCTTTTTAAAAACGTTGGCGAAAAATTGTCCAGTGTGTCCTTACCCTTAGATCTACCAGGCAGCTGTTATCTTGTGTTAGGGAGCTGTTATCTGGTTAACTTCCCATTGTTCTTTTGTTTGGCTGCTGGGGGGGGGGAAAGGATATCACTCCAACTTGCAGTACAGCAGTAAAGAGTGATTGAACTCTATCAGAGCACAAGTCACATGACTTGGGGCAGCTGGAAAATTGACAATATGTCTAGCCCCATGTCAGATTTCAAAATTGAATATTACAAAATCTGTTTGCTCTTTTGAAAAATGGATTTCAATGCAGAATTCTGCTGGAGCAGCACTATTAACCAAATCATTTTGGAAAAAAAAAAATTTCCCATGACATTATCCATTTAAAGGAACAGTAACTTAAAAAAATGAAAGCGTTTTAAAGTACAGGTATGGGGTTCATTATCTGGAAACCCGTTATCCAGGAAGATCCGAATTACTGAAAGGCCGTCTCCCATAGACTCCATTATAATCAAATAATCCAACTTTTTAAAAATGATTTCCTTTTTCTCTGTAATAATAAAACGGTACCTTGTACTTGATCTAAACTAAGATAAAATTAATCCTTATTGGAAGCAAAACTAGCCTATTGAGTTTATTTAATGTTTACATGATTTTTTAGTAGACTTTAGGTATGAAGATCCAAATTACGGAAATATCCGTTATCCGGAAAACCCCAGGTCCCGAGCATTCTGTATAACAGGTCCCATTCCTGTAATGAAAATATAATGCAGTGTTGCCCTGCACTGGTACAACTGCTGTGTTTGCTTCAAAAACACTACTATTGTTTATATAAATAAGCTGCTGTGTAGCAATGGGGGCAGCCATTCAAAGGAGAAAAGGTTCAGGTTACACAGCAGATAGCAGATAAGCTCTGTACAACATAATGGTGTTATCTGTTATCCACTATTTAACCTGTGCCATATAGCCTTTTTTCAATTTCCGCCATTGCTGCTCAGCAGCTTGTTTATATGAACTATAGTAGTGTTTCTGAAGCAAACACATACGTTTTACGAGTGCAGGGGTATGGAGAGCAAAATTACTGAAAGATCCGTTATCCAGAAAACCCCAGGTCCTGAGCATTCTGGATAACAGGTCCCATACCTGTACATGAATCTGTTTATCTGGAGTACTAGATGTGCCATATTTCAGAAGATGGATTGTTTTTATATCCAGTCTTGGTATAGTGTAACAGAAAATACACAGCAATTGAGCAGTCAGCATGAGTTCTGATTGGTGCCTCTTTTTAGGTTGATAAAGTGGTGATTAATCCATACTTTGGACTTGGAGCACCTGATTATTCAAAGATACAGATCCCAAAGAGAGAAAAATGGCAAAGAAGCATGAGTAGCGTCATGGAAGATAAGTACGTTCATTCTTCCTCTTTTCTGAACAAGTGGAACTTAATCTTTATGACTATGGCTGTTTATATGTATTTTTTTCAATGTTTCTTCCCCCTGTCTGTACTGTTCATGTGGCAACATTTTCTGGGCCTCCTGGTCCAGCCCACCTTCAAGCCCCACCCCATATCTCGACCACCCCACAGTAAAAAGGTCACACAGACCTCAGAGCTAAAACATTAAACCCCCCTAAGCTATAAAAAGCCATTGGTCACAAGCCCCCCCCCCCATGTTATAAAAAGGCATTGGTGATCAGGGTACCCCCATGCAAGTAAAAAAAAATATTGATGGCCTGACCCCCCCCTCCCCCCACAAGTTATAAAACGCTATTGGTGGCCAGGACCCCCCAAAAGTTATTAAAATCCACTGGTGATCAGGACCCCTTCAAGTTAAAAAAACAAAAAAACATTGGTGGCCAGCCCCTCCCCCAACAAGTTATAAAAAGCCATTGGTGATCAGGGGCCCCCCCTGCAAGTAAAAAAAATTGCAAGTAAAACGCTATTGGTGGCCAGGACCCCCCAAAAGTTATTAAAATCCACTGGTGATCAGGACCCCTTCAAGTTAAAAAAACAAAAAAACATTGGTGGCCAGCCCCTCCCCCCACAAGTTATTAAAATCCACTGGAGATCAGGACCCCTTCAAGTTATATACTGCATTGGGATTGGATAGGCTGAAGGGGAAGTTCTAAATTCCCCTATTCAATCCCTGTACAGCTTTAACAGGACTTATCCTTAAAGAACCAATGAGGGTACAGAGAATCAGAATAGGAGAAAAATGGAGTTGCTGTTTTATATTCTGAAGCTGGCAGCACGCTGAAAGCAGGGGGGCCCGGCTAATCAAGTAAGTGAAGCATGGCCGGGCCCCCCTTAGACACAAAACCCTGCGGGACCCGGGACAACTGTCCCCCCTGTGCCTCCCTGATGGGAAATAACATTTTCTTTATTGGGGAAATATTATCACGTGTCTCCCAGTATAACATACTAAAGATTACTGATTACTGACATAGGTGCTAATAGCACTTACCAGTAGAAACCAATCAGCAATTACTGTAGTTTTTGATTAGACTACTCAGAATTAGTGAATGAAAGCAAAGACTGGAATAGTTGCCATGCGTAACTGCACTGGTGCAATTTAGCACCTGTGTTTATAAATCTGCCCCTTTTTTCACTATTCACATGGTTGTCTTTGTTTCTGGTATGCTTTCCACTCCATAGAGCAGGGGTCCCCAACCTTTTTCACCCATGAGCAACATTCAGCTGTAAAAAGAGTTGGGGAGCAACACGAGCATGAAATATGTTCCTGGGTGGAGCCAAATAAGGGCTGTGATTGGCTATTGATAGCCCCTATGTGGACTTGCAGCCTATAGGAGTCTCTGTTTGGCAGTACATCTGGTTTTTATGCAACCAAAACTTGCCTCCAAGCCAGGAATTCAAAAATAAGCTCCTGCTTTGAGGACCCTGAGAGCAACATCCAAGGGGTTAGGGAGCAACATGTTGCTCACAAGCTACTGGTTGGGGATCACTGCCATAGAGCATTAGCAAAAAAAGAAAATGCCATCCACTATTTTCTGTTTTGGGCTTCTGTATCAGCAGGTACCACAGTATTTAAGCAGTTGCCTTAAGTAGCTCCCTATCTTCTTTTCTGCTGATTTTACAGCATACGCTCTGGGCTATTGTTAGTTGCCTCAGTTTAGGGACTGACTGACAATATACAGCAGATAAACAAAGGCTATGTAGTAATTAATTCAGATTCACATTGCATGGCAGCTCAGAAACCGAATCCCGAACCAAATCCTGGCATCCCTAATTCTAAGTAACTTATTAATTGGTTTTCATTATTTATTTATTTTATAGTTTTATAATTATTTGCCTTTTTCATCTGACTCTTTCCATCTTTCAAATGGGTGTCGCTGACCCCATCTAAAAAACAAATGCTCTGTAAGGCTACACATTTATTGGTATTGCTACTTTTTATTTCTCATCTTTTTATTCAGCCCCTCTCCTATTCATATTCCAGTCTTTTATTCAAATCAATGCATGGTTGCTAGGGGAATTTGGACCCTAGTTACCAGATTGCTTAAAATGCTAATTAAAGAGCTGCTGAATAAAAAGCTAAATAACTCAAAAACCTTTAACAATAAAAAATGAAAACCAATTACAAATTGTCTCAATATCATGTTCTACATCATACTAAAAGTTACTGTAACTCAAAGGTAAACAACCCCTTTACGTTAGCAAGCAGGGCAACATTTTGAAGGCACAGATCATTCTGATTATTGCTGAACCCTTTTGTGCTGGTACATAACATTCAGCATATACATACAGGATTTCTAGCTATATTCATTTTGAGTTTTCTGTAGCTAGTTTGCCTCCACTCAGTCTTCTCTTGTTCTGTACATAAGAGAGCGTCAGTGGGTGGACGACTTCCCTCTGCACCGCAGCGCTTGTGAAGGAGACGCTACCCTGCTCAGTCGGCTCCTGGATGAAGGCTTTTCAGTCAACCAGCTGGACAATGACCAGTGGGCACCAATCCACTATGCGTGCTGGTGAGTTCTTTACACCTCTGTATCTATATACACATACAGCAGAGATGCTCCCATAGTGTGCAGATTGGAAAGGAAATCACTACATGTAAATTAAAGGCATTTTGACACCTAAATTCATCATTGTTGAACCAAGGAGAGATTCTTTTTAGCTAAACAACTGCAGAAAGCAGTCTTTTAACTCATTTCAGCAATACAGACACCGCTATTATAAATGTTTCCTTTCGATACTGCTTGGTAGTGATGAGAGAAGTTATTCGCCAGCCATGGATTCGCAGCGAAATTCCAAATTTCGCCATGTGCGAATTCTTTCACAAAAAACTGAGGTCGAAAAATTTGCAGCGAAAAAAACGCCCATTGACTTTAATGCATTTGGACAAAAAAGTCGCCATAAGGAAAAACGCCCATTGACTTTAAGGGCAGAGACACGCGGTGAGATTTGGGGAGATTAGTCGCCCGGCGACAAATCTCCTCTTCTTTGGGGCGATTAATCTCCCCGAACTGCCTTCCTGCAGGCTAGAATGTAAATCTCTCCAAATCTGACCATGTGTCTCTGCCCTTCAATGCCTTAGGACAAAAAAGTCGCCATAAGAAAAACGGCCATTGACTTTAATGCATTAGGATAAGAAAAAAGGACCATTGACTTTAAGGGCTTTAGCACACGGGCAGATTCTGGGAGATTTAGTCGTCTGGCGACTAATCGCCTCTTCTTCGGGGAGACACTCTCCCCGAACTGCCTTCCGCCTGCTACAATGAAAAATCACCTGCGGCAATGCACTCGCTACACTTCGATTTCCGAAGTTGCCTCACAAGGAAACTTCGTGCAACTTCGGAAATTGTAGCGCTGCAAGTGCATTTTCGCAGGCGATTTTTCACTTTAACAAGGGGAAGGCAGTTCGGGGAGGCAACTTAATCTCCCCGAATCTGCCCGTGTGCTAAAGCCCTAATACATTAGGACAAAAAAATCGCCATAAGAAAAAACACAAATTGACTTTAATGCATAAGGACAAAAAAAAGTCGCCATAAGAAAAAAATGGCCATTGATTTTAATGCATTAGGACAAAAAAGTCACCATAGCAAAAAATGGCCATTGACTTTAATGCACTTGTAGTGGGTTAAAACGCCCAATAACTTCAATGCGTTTCACGAAATTTCGGCGAGTCGAAACGGGACAGATTCTCTCAACACTACTGCTTGGCCAGTACCTTCCCCTTCCAGGTTATTGTTGTGATCTGGGAAAAGGCCTTGTTCCAGTACTTATGTCTCTCTTACAGTATTGTTCTTATAATGATGTCTAAAGAGCTCTTCATGCAGCCCCAGGAAACTGTTCACATAAGGTCATGTGACAGGATTTTAGTTGTTCTCTTTATGTGTACCAGGTATGGGAAAGTAGAAGCAACAAGCATGTTGTTAGAGAAAGGAAAATGCAACCCTAACCTGTTAAATGGACAACTCAGCTCCCCTCTTCATTTTGCTGCTGGTGGAGGACATGCTGAAATCGTACAGATCCTCCTCAACCATCAAGAGACAGACCGGGTGAGTTTGTGTTCTAACATGTTAATAATGTATGGAATAAAAAACAAAAAGTACAATGAATGCAATAATTCCTTGGAAAATAGTCACTTACAACTAGGGTTGCCAACCTGGCCGGTATTTTACTTTGCAATTTACCATACTTTTGTATTTTTCGATTTTATGTTTTTTTACACTTGATAAATTACAAAAAAATAGTGCATTAATTAACTATACGAACGATTTGTTGGTTTGCGCTAAAAAGTACGATTGGGGAAACGAATGTTCTACGAACTTTCATATATCGGCCACTAGGTGGACATAGAATTCCTACCATAATCCAAAGCCGTACGAATATTATTATTATTAATTATTATTAACATTTATATAGCGCCAGTATATTTTGCAGCGTTGTAAAGTAAATGTGTTTATACAACTAAATCACATTAATTACATGCATAGAACATATGGGGGGTCATTTATAAAGTTCGCGCAGGGCAGATTGGTTCGCATAGTGAATATATTTGCCCTGCGCATGGTTATATTTATAAAGCTGAATAAGAGGGTGCATACAGAATTGCAAATTTTTTATTCACAATGCGAATGTCTAAAGGGGCTTTATAAATATGTCACAATTCGCAAATTGCGAATCTTTATGCGCACACTCTGCGACTCAATTACGCCACAACTTTGGTGGCGGATAAAATATTCGCAAAACAGTTTTGCAAACTGCGAATTTAACGCTATTTTCGCGCACAACAACCTCGCACATTGGGTGCGCTCGCGCAAACTCCTGTCTCATTTGCGCGCCATTTGCGAAAATTTATTCACACTGCGAATTCGCAAAAACCGGAAAGACGGGCAGAGCAGTGCAATATATTAGCGCTCAGCAAAAAACATGCGCAATACAACCATTTGCGAAAAATATGCGCTGCGCGAACTTTATAAATGACCTCCAAGGTGTGGGAGTGGGCAAGATCAGAATTAAAGGAAAACTATACCCCCAAAATGAACACTTAAGCAACAGATAGTTCATATCATATTATGTGGCATATTAAAGAATCTTACCAAACTGGAATATATATTTAAGTAAATATTGCCCTTTTACATCTCTTGCCTTGAGCCACCATTTCGTGATGGTCTGTGTGTTGCCTCAGAGATCACCTGACCAGAAATACTTCAACTCTAACTCTAACAGGAAGAAGTGTGGAAGCAAAAGACACAACTCTGTCTGTTAATTGGCTCATGTGACCTAACATGTATGGTTTGTTGGTATGTTTGTGAGTACAGTGAATCCTACGATCCCAGGGGGCGGCCCTTATTTTTTAAAATGGCAATTTTCTATTTATGATTACCCAATGGCACATCCTACTAGAAAAGTATATTATTATGAAAATGGTTTATTTACATGAAGCAGGATTTTACATATGAGCTGTTTTATGCAATATCTTTTTATAGAGACCTACATTGTTTGGGGGGTATAGTTTTCCTTTAACTAGGTGAGAGATGTAATACTGTATGTGGCATTGCATTTGGTAGTTAAGCAGAGTGCGGGTAGGCTTCTCTAAAGAAGTGCATTTTAAGTAAGGATGCACCGAATCCACTATTTTGGATTCGGCTGAACCCCCGAATCCTTAGCGAGAGATTCGGCCGAATACCGAATCCGAATCCTAATTTGCATATGCAAATTAGGGGTGGGAAGGAGAAACATTTTTTACTTCCTTGTTTTGTGACAAAAGTCACGCGATTTTCCTGTAAATTAGGATTCGGTTCAGCCGGGCAGAAGGATTCGGCCGAATCCTGCTGAAAAAGGCCAAATCCCGAACCGAATCCTGGATTCGGTGCATCCCTAGTTTTAGGAGATCTTTCGAAAGCAGAAAGGTTGGGAGAAAGTCGGACAGACCATGGGAGAGGGTTCCAGAGAAGGGGTGCAGCCCTTGCAAAGTCTTGAATGCAAGCATGTGAGGAGGTAATGAGAGAAGAGTTGAGTAGCAGGTCAGTAGAGGAGCGTAGTAAGCGGTTGGGTGAGTATCTAGAGATGAGTTCAGAGATGTAGGATGGGGCAGAGTTATGAAGTGCTTTGAATGTCAAGGTCATTAATTTGAATTTAATTCTGAAAGGTAGGAGTGGCAGAGGAGGAGCGTTTGCTGAGGTGTATGAGCCTCGCAGCAGTGTTCATTATGGACTGGAGAGGTGACAGTCTCTGGTGGGGAAGGCCAGTTAAAAGAGAATTACAGTAGTCTAGACGTGATATGACGAGAGAGTGAATAAGAATTTTGGCAGCATCTTGGGTGATAAATGATTGTATTTTGGATATGTTGCTTAGATGGAAGTGATGATTTATATAAGTGACTGGATATAAATAAGAAAAATAAAATAGTCACAAGATTACCAGACAATGGATTGCTCCAAGCAACACTACTTTATACAGTAGTTCACATTGTTTTGGGCACTTTTATTCTAATAACAATCCATTATCTAAGGTTTGGTACCTGAGGCTCATGTAGATGAAGGGACTTCCTCACTGTTGCAGGTACTGAAATCAAACTCACGTTCCCCTGCTATTAGTGTTGTGCCATGTAACACCTGCGAATGCTGGGAACAGGTTAGACCAATGCCTGTACAGATATGGGACCTGTTATCCAGAATGCTCAGGACCTGGGGTTTTCCGGATAAGCGATCGTTCCATAATTTGGATCCTACCTTAAATCTACTAGAAAATCATGTAAACATTAAATAAACCCAATAGGCTGGTTTTGCTTCCGATAAGGATTAATTATATCTTAGTTGGGATCAAGTACAATGTACTGTTTTATTATTACAGAGAAAAGGGAAATCAATTTTAAAACTTCGGATCATTCGAATAAAATGGAGTCTATGGGAGACGACCTTTCCATAATTCAGAGCTTTCTGAATAACAGGTTTCTAGTTAATGTATCCCATGCCTGTAATTATAATGTCCTGTAAAAACTGTATGTCTATAATGTCAGAATATTCTTCCATTCGGAGATATTCGTCTTCCTAGAATGCAGGAACAAACAAACAGCATTGCCATTGTATCATATCTGTAAATGATCTCTGCAGCGGCTCGTTCAGCTAAACGATTGCAGAGAACATTATATTGAATTCCCAGTCAATGCTTTAGACCGTTTGAAGGTCATATCTGAGATAATGATGCAGAATAGATTCACTGCAGTTTAGGCCTGGTTGGGAATTGATAATGATGATGACCATATAGCTTTTGGCCTTTAACGGTTTCCTCTTCACTGTGTCTCAACAGCACATTTGTGATCAGCAAGGACGATCTCCACTAGACATCTGTGAGGAGAATAAGCAGAACAAGTGGGAAGAGACAGTCACGCTTCTTAAGGATTCCGTTAATAAGCCTGTACGTTCTCTGCTATTGGTTCTTTTTTGTGTGCTATCCCATTGGACATGAGTCACCCAAAACTTTGCTTCTTGCGCCTCTAGAAATGAGACACGGGATAAATGTGTAATATGTGGGAGTGGAAGTCACACTTGGGTTGGCCGTGTTTCTGTCTCACACGCTATCATTTATTTCATGTCTCTGAATCAGTATGAAAAAGTGAAAATCTATAGAATGGACGGCTCATACCGCTCTGTGGAACTGAAGCACGGGAACAACAATACAGTGCAGCAGATTATGGAGGGGATGCGGCTTTCACAAGAGACCCAGCAGTACTTTACTATATGGATCTGTTCTGAGAATATCAGTAAGGAGCTTTATACTCTTATGTGATATACCAGTAATGGTATCTGTACTTCCAGGAGAATGGTTTTCTCAATAGAGTGTGTTTAATTTAACTTTTAAAGGAGACATTTTGTGTAAAAAATGAGGATGTATCAGTGTGTTATACTCATTTAGATATAGAAGAATTGTGCTTAAAAAAGCAGTGTTTCAGGCTGATTTATTGAATATTTCTGCAAAAACCCTAATAATCCCTCCCTTCTCTTCCACTTCCTGCTCCCTGAATTCCCAGGCTGTGCAGGGGAGCCGGCGACTCTCAATTCACTGCACTGTAGGACAGGAACCAATCAGCAGCTAGCAGGACCTGATAGGGAACCGAAGCCTGTCTGTTCTTGTGTGACTGTAGGGCTGTGATTGGCTGTCCCCCTCCTACTGTGCTTCCGGCAGGGACTGTTAGGACACGCCCACCCCTCATTTGAAACACAGACAGGGATCAGTGAACATCAATAGGGAGCTCTAATAAAGGGGCTGTTTTTAAAGATAATATTCATTTTTAGCACCATGTTAAAACAACACCATATATTACTTATAATTGCCTACAAAATTAGGGGGTTTTCATTTATCCTATATGTCTCCTTTAATATGTTATAGAATGGCTTTTCAATTAGGTTTTATTTTTTATAGTTTTTTAATTATTTGCCTATTTCTTCTGACTTCTTTCCAGCTTTCAAATGGGGGTCACTGACCCCATCTAAAAAAACACATTCTCTGTAAGGTTACAAATGTATTGTTATTGCTACTTTTTATTACTTGAATATGAATCTTTCTATCCATATTCCAGTCTCTTATTCAAATCAGTGCATGGTTACTGGAGTCATTTGGACCCTAGCCACCAGATTGCTGAAATTGCAAACTGAAGAGCTGCTGAGTAAAATGCTAAATAACTCAAAAACCACAAATAATAAAAATTAAAACCAATTGCAAATTGTCTCAGAATATCACTCTCTGCATCATACTTAAAAGTTAACTTAAAGGGGTTGTTCACCTTTAGTATGATACAGAGAGTGATATTCTGCAGTGAGACCATCTGCAATTGGTTTTTATTTGTGGTTTTTGAGTTATTTAGCTTTTTATTCAGAAGTTCTCTAGTTTGCAATGTCCGCAATCTGGTTGATACTAGGGATGCACCGAATCCACTATTTTGGATTCGAGCGAACCCCAGAATACTTTGTGAAAGATTTGACTGAATACGAAACTGAATCCTAATTTGCATACGCAAATCAGGGGTGGGAAGGGGAAAAACATTTTTACTTCCTTGTTTTGTGACAAAAAGTCTCCCTGCTCCTAATTTGCATATGCAAATTTGGATTTGGTTCGGCCCGGCATAAGAATTCTGCGGAATCCTGCCCGAATCGAGAACGGAATCCTGGATTAGCTGCATCCCTAGTTGATACGGACCAAATGACCCTAGCAACCATGCATTGATTTGAATAAGAGACTGGAATATGAATAGGAGAGGCCTGAATAGAAAGATGAGTAATAATAAGTAGCAATAACAATACATTTGTAGCCTTACAGAAAAAGATTTTTTTTTAGATGGGATCATTGACCCCTATTTGAAAGCTTGAAAGAGTCAGAACAAAAAAGCAAATAATTAAAAAAAAATAATCAAAAATAAATAATGACAATCAATTGAAAAGTTTCTTAGTATTGGCCATTCTATAACATACTAAAAGTTTATGGAAAAGGGAACAACCCCTTTAATAAGGCTACAAAAACCCTTAAAACATTACAAACAAACAGTAGTATGGTTGCCCCATCCACATGGATTTATCCTAGTGCACCAATCCTAAAAAGCTTGGCAGAATCTAATCTGGAAGGACATTTTGTATACTTATCTAAGATGTTCATCAGTTGTATAAAGGCAAAAATGTTTTAGTTCTCTATGAACCGCATACGTTTTTAATTATTTCAACATTTTCAACATGTTTCTAAGGTCTCCAGTTGAAGCCTTTTCACAAACCCTTGCAGCACATAAGAGACTGGGCAGAGATAGTTTCGGAGCTGACAAACCTGGATCCCCAAAGGGAGACCCCGCAGCTCTTCCTAAGGAGGGATGTGAAGCTGCAACTAGATGTTGAGAAGAAGGTAACACAATCTTTCCTCTAAAGAGCTGAATGGTAAAACAGAGGAATGAGGATATAATGACATTCTCAGGTAGTAATTAAAGGAAAATTCACCATTACATTTGAATATGTTATGGACCTAATCCAAACAACCCGTCAGTTAGATGATATTGCCTTTAATTTAGTAACCTTCCAAGTTTGTTGTTGGGGGTCACCGACTGACTGTGAGGCATCGGTTTATCTTTTGGCTAAACTCTCATTCTGAGTTTCAAGCTGCTGCCTTGTTTCTAGAGTGAATTAGTCCTAGCAACCAAATATAAGACTGAATTCCACATCTGAGAGATGTCGACCTAAATAAATACATTGATTTAAAATCCGCAAACAATGAAGTCAAATTGCAACTCCTATCTACGTCTTGAGGTGAACTTCCCCTTTATGAATATGTCATGCTAGCAAGCTGTGTGTAGCACTCTGCATGATAAAGTGGTGCTTTGATCTGTTTCTGGGTGTGGGGATGGAGTTCTTTTGTCTAAAGCATATTTATCATACCATTACTCTATCTTTTTTTGGGACAAAAAGATTGAAGAGCCGCTGGCAATACTCATTCTGTTTGATGAAGCAAGATACAACCTTTTAAAAGGTTTCTACCCGGCGCCTGATGCCAAGCTGATCACATTGGCCAGCCTTCTCCTGCAGATTGTCTATGGCAATTATGAGAGCAAGAAGCACAAACAGGGTTTCTTAAAGTGAGTGCATCTTATATTGGCTGAGTTCTCTGAGCAGAGGCCTCTGATTGGTCCTCATTGATTTAACTCTGAATTTTCTGAACCTTTTCAGTGAAGAAAATCTAAAATCCATTGTCCCAATCACCAAAGTAAAGAGTAAGGCACCTCACTGGACCAATCGTATACTGCATGAGTATAAGGTATGTAATGTCTATTCATCAAACTCTCCATTTGTGTAGAACTTAGAAGTCACCGAAAAGTAGTTTTATTGGGGAGGTTTACTGCTTCTATCAGGAGGGATGTATTACATTGTATAAACTAGATTATTATAGTCAAATAATAGCACTTGTACACACATGCTTTAGTTTAGGGAAGTAAAGTGGGGTGGGGGGACAAAGAAATTAGGGGTCATCTACTTTGTCTAAGGCATTGCTGCACCTTGCACTGGACTTCAAACATCCTGCATTAGGGAGCAGATTTATCAAGGGTCAAATTGAAAATTATAAATTTGAATTATCACATTTATGGTCAAACGATTCGAGTTTTCTTTTTTAAAAAAAAATTTGATTTTCAAGATTTATCATACTCGAATTCAACTATTCACCACCTAAAACCTTCCAAATTGCTGGGAGAGGTCCAGGGATCAATTTGGAGTTGTTTGCAGCCTTCCTGACGTTCACGTTTTTTTCTGAGAAATAAACTCGAATCGAGTTTTTAAAATTCAAATAGAATTCAATTAGAATTTAATCAGATTTTTCAGGGAGATTTAATTCATCCGAGTTTAAAAAAAATAGATTTTATTAATAAATTTCGATTTGGTCGTATTTCGAATTTATGGGAGTTTAGGGCAGTTTTTAAAAACTTGCATGAATTCGAAATTCAACCTTTGATAAATGTGCCTCTAGGTGTAGAGTGTAATGCTGCTGGGAACAAGGTAGTGGTGATTTTAATTGACTAACAGACCCTGACCCAAAAATGGAGAACTCGCACAAAAACTCTTAACGCGGTGCATTCTCATATATATATATATTTCCATGCCCTCCCCAACGGCACGGAAGGGTGCAGGGTACGCCGGCGCGGGTATATTAAAGGTACACATCCAGACAGAAGTGGGGCAGTTGAAGGTCGTGGGCGGAGTGGCTGGAGGCTAACGTTCAGCCTGCAACTGTCTGTGACCCACAAACGTCGTGTAGAAGTCGGCCTGAACCGACACACGGGCTTTGGGTCAGTCCTACATCACTACAAGTTAGTTTAAGTGTAGGGTATTTTTAGGGTTTTGGGATAAGCTTTGGCTACACTCCAGCCCACCTCTTATGATGGAGAGAAGAGCAGCTCTTACTCCATATTGTAGTGCAAAATTTTTTGCAGTTTGCACCATGCCCTGCACTTTGTCATTGAGCCCTATTTTATTGAGTCAAAGCTCATTAACATTTTCTCATTATAACTTGTCAAGACTAATATGGAGCTATAAGAAAAAAGGGGGCCAATATTTAAAGCCTCAACCTCCTGTTATTGATTTGTATGGAAACTGTAAATGGGGGCCAAAAATGCACATTTAAGTGTTTTCAGGCTGATGGTTTGTAATAACATGACTGACATGAGTCACAGGTATTATTGGTCGTTCCTCCACCAACTGAAATACATTTGTTTCAAAACACTACATGTGAAATTAGACTTTGTTGTTATTGTCTTTTCGTTTTCAAAAAAAAAAAATCAAATTGGATTTTCAAGATTTATAATTCTCTGCCCTTTAAGAACTCAAATTTGACTACTCACCACCTAAAACCTGCCGAATTGCTGTTTAGTCAATGGGAGACGTCCAGGGATCAATTCGGAGTTGTTTGAAGCCTTCCTGACATTGAATTGAGTTTTTAAATTTCAAATTGGATTCGAGTTTTCAGGTTGACCCTATTCACCCGAGTTAAAAAGATATGAATTTTATAATGAATTTAGATTGGTCGAATTTCGAGTTCATGGTAGTTTTAAAAAACTCACATGAGTTTGAAATTCGACCCTTGATAAATGTGCAATGGTAAGTTTCCTGGACTTGTAACTGGTTTTATAACCCACGTCCATATCTTGCTAGTGAATTTGGTACATCATGTCCATAAATATTAATTTGATTAAAACAAAAATAAACATTTTGTGCCTATAAATATGTGTCACTGATATAAATCTGATCCTGTGACTTTTACATCAGTATTTAAAGGGCTAGAGTTCTTGAACACTGTCCTGTGAAATTCCACTAGTTGCTAAGGCATAAATATTAGGGTCAGCCTTCCAACTCATCAGATGACTCACAAAATATCTCATTAAATATTCTTTACACACGCACGCACACACACACACACACGCCGGGGTTATTCCTGCTCTATAAACAGATGTTTATTAGAGGAATAACCCCGCTATATGGGTATTGTATATTCACCAGGGAGGATTCATATCATTGAATGGTTGGGCATCTCTCGATTAAAGCCATTAATAATGCCTTAAAGGAGAACTAAAACTTAACTAAATAAGTAGCTAGAAATGGTACATTATGTTTTGGGCTTCTGTACCAGCCCAATAGTGATGTGCTGGCTGGCCTGAAACTCGCGGGTAAACCAGCAGGTCCGGGTTCAGGACGACTCCTGCACAAAATCAGCCTAACGCTTCCGACGCCGAAATGTATAATTAGAGGGCCAGCAACGGCCGGGTGCAGATTGGGAGGGTGCGGGTTAGGGTTGGGTGCAGGTCGAGAAATTCTTCTTTAGCAGTAAAGATCTGTGCCTCTAAAGATGCCCCAGTAGCTCCCCATCTTCTTTTCTGCTGGTTCACTGCACATGCTCTGTGCTGCTGTCACTTACTGAGCTTAGGGACCCACTCACAATATATATTACACATAGAATATAAATGTCACAATATAAGGCTGATTAGTAATTAATACAAAGAACAACATGGCAGCACAGAAATCAATGCAATTAGCATCAGAATTTAATAATCAGCCTTGTCATCAGCTTATATTGCAGGCCACAACCTCATTTTCTACTTGTAACTTTAGGCTGGTGCAATAAGTTCAATATATAGAATATGGCAGTTTTGGCCATATTCTTTCTTAGGGTTTAGTTCTCCTTTAAGTGTAAACACTACCATGGGCCCTGAGGTTTATATTGTACAAATGGCATAAAGCAAGTGAGTGTACTCTGAGTAACAGTACAGTAAGTTGTGTGTTGTGTCTGTTCAGAATGTGAGTACGAGTGAAGGAATAAGCAAAGAGATGCACCATCTGCAGCGCATGTTCCTTCAGAATTGCTGGGATATCCCCACCTACGGAGCCGCGTTCTTCACCGGACAGATCTATACCAAAGGGAGTTCCAGCAGCCACAAAGTCATTCGAGTCTACGTTGGCGTCAACATCAAGGGACTGCATCTACTGAATTTAGAAACTAAGGTAAAAAAAAGGCAGCTGCATACAGGGGGACACTAAGCCTGCTTAAAGGATAAGTAAAATAAGTGAATGTAAAATGAATGAGAGTGCTATTCTAAGAACTTTTGCAATTTACATTAATTTCCCCCCCAAGGCAACCACAGCCCTTTAGCAGTAAAGATCTGTGCCAGCAGGTCCGGGTTCTGGCCGACTCCTGCATATGTACTGTTAAATGAATGAATTTTGTTACAACAGCGCCACTTCTGGTCAGTTTCCAACCAGTCTGACCACCAAGTAGTCAAGGAAGTTATTGGGAGAAAGAAAGAGGCTGCTCTGATGTTCTTCTGCTTAGGAAAGATTTTTTTCCTAAGCAGAAGAACATCCGAGCAGCCTCTTTCTTTCTCCTGACAACTTCCTTGATTACTTGGTGGTCAGACTGGTTGAAAACTGACCAGCAGGTGGCGCTGTTGTAACAAAATTCATTCATTTAACAGTACATGAATCCTTTAATATTTTGGGGAGAAAAAGAAAATAAATAATGAATGTGCAAAAGTTCTCATCAATTTTCACTTGTTTAAAAGGTTTACTTATCCTTTTTTTTTGCAATTGCTCTGCTCCTGTGTCCTGAGATTTTTTTTCGATGATTTCTATCATGGGCCAGCACCATCTTGTGGGCATAATTAATAGTGCTGTTACAATCAGGAATAGAGTACAGTTATGGGAACCGTTATCTGTATATCTGGAAACACGATATCCAGAAAGCTCTGAATTACAGAAAGGCCATCTCCCATAGACTCCATTTTATCAAAAAAATCCAAATTTTTAAACATTATTTCCTTTTTCTCTGTAATAATAAAACAGTACCTTGTACTCTATCCAAACTAAGATATAATTAATCCTTATGGAAATCAAAACCAGCCTATTGGGTTTATTTAATGTTTACATGATTTTCTAGTAGACTTAACGTATGAAGATCCAAATTATGGAAAGATCCGTTATCCAGAAAACCCCAGGTCCTGAGCATTTTGGATAACAGGTCCCATAATCAGGAAGATAGAAGCAGCATGGACGCTTATAATTCTGCTCAGAAATACATACCTGCAGATTTGCTGTGCCCCCATTTTCTCTGTCTTCGATTATATAGCTGGAATATTTCATTTACAAAGTAGTGCACTATACATTGTAGTCGTTTGAATCCCTGCATCCGTGTAATGCTAAAATCCACCATAGAACCCCTTCCACCATGTGCTAAAGTTATTTTCTAACGAGTCAATAACCGATATTAAATAGCCATTTGATCATGTTCAATAAGACAACCCAGAGCACTGACATTTCACATGCCTTTGTGTGTTTGCAGGCCCTGCTCATCAGTCTCAAGTTTGGCTGCTTCATGTGGCAGTTGGGAGATGCCGATACCTGCTTTCAGATTCATAGTATTGGAAATAAAATGAGTTTTATTGTTCACACCAAGCAGGTAAGTGGCAAGATGCGGGGATTTACCCTGTATATGATTGTGTACAGCTAGTGGGTTTTTATCGTAAATATTGTTGTAACCATAAGAAACCTCGGAAAGTGGCTGGTAGCTCTGCAGACTTATACTATGAGCCTGTATTTTCTGAGCCAATAGTATTTGCTTGGGTTCTGGATACTAATCTGTTTAGGAAAAAGTTGTTACTCGTTTACGGAGTTACTACTAGTCTGATTCATGCTGACCAATGGCAATTTAATGGAGCAGGAAAGGCTCAGTGGTGAAATCACTCAGGTAGAGATTGTTTCTGCTCTAGACAGTGTTTTACAGCAATGCCTTTGTGCTCTGTGACTTACATCTCTTTCTCTGTCTCCAAACAGGCCGGCCTTGTAGTGAAATTGCTGATGAAGTTAAGTGGCCAGTTCACTCCCAGTGATCAGAATGTATCTGAGCGTTATGGCTATGGCTAAATAACATAAAAGGGATTCAAGGATTTTCCATTCACATTACCACGTTCTCTGCCTAGAGTCATTGCCATCTGTAGCCACTCACAGACTCGTTTATCTCACTGATATATTCCCAAACACACTTGCAGTGGCAGCATTACATGTTTTGCTCTCTTAAAGTTGACTAAAATATTTATTTTCATTGAAAATTGTGCCAGGTAATACTCCATTTCTTACTCATTTTGCCATCACAGTGGTGCCTTATAGATAAAGCTTTATTCTTCTATCCTCAAATGGGTTTTACCCTTGTGTACAATATATACTGTATAATGCTGTTACACACAGAAACACATTTATATTCTGCTTTCATTAGTTCTGTAGCCATGCAGCCTCCTCTTTTAGTTCTATAACCATGCAGCCTCCTCCATAAGTTCTGTAGCCATGCAGCCTCTTCCATTAGTTCTGTAGCCATGCAGCCTCCTCCATTAGTTCTGTAGCCATGCAGCCTCCTCCATTTGGTTTAGATTTGTAGGTATGCAACAATTAGTCCATTATGCAGCTGCGTCCATTAGTTCTGTAGCCATACAGCCTCCTCCATTAGTTCTGTAGCCATGCAGCCCTCTCCATTAGTTTTGTAGCCATGCAGCCCTCTCCATTAGTTCTGTAGCCATTCAGCCTCCTCTATTAGTTCTGTAGCCATGCAGCCCTCTCCATTAGTTCTGTAGCCATGCAGCCTCCTCAATTAGTTCTGTAGCCATTCAGCCTCCTCAATTAGTTCTGTAGCCATTCAGCCTCCTCCATTAGTTCTGTAGCCATGCAGCCTCCTCCATTTGGTTTAAATTAGTAGGTATGCAACAATTAGTCCATTATGCAGCTGCTTCCATTCGTTCTGTAGGAATGTATTTACTTTCAGAGTGACCAAATTTGAACACGCTCAGTTTGAGGCATTTTGGGTGCTGAATTGTCTTTCTTTCTGGTTATCAGGGTATGTGTACTAATGGTGTGGCTATTTGTTACTCTTCACCCATTTACACAATTCACACTATGAAGTAGTATGTGGCATGGTAGGGTCTGTGGCTATAACAGTAAAACCTTTATAGAAGCTGTAGGCAGGGAGCAAAAGTAAAAGAATGAGATTTATTCTAAATATTGCCAGTGCTCAAATGCAACATGACAACAAAATAATGATGTTTCAGTAGCTATATATTTAATATCTATATCTAATCCTTAGAGTCAGTTACCCTAGCAACCAAGCGAAGGGTTTACAGTCTGGGAGAAAAGAGGCCCTGAACAGATCATTCTGCTTTTGTGTTGCCATGATCACTGATCCTAGATACTGAATAATTCTAACTCTAGAAAGCAGAGTTAGTGAGATCACTACTATATACAACAGAGATCCGTATTTAGAGAGTGTGTGTGTGTAATAATGGGGGTCACTGACCCTAGGAACAAAAAAAACTCTGTGAGACTATTATTTAATTGTTACATTTTTACTTATCCCATTCTCTCATTCAAACTACTGCCTGGTTGCTAGGGTAAGCTGCATCCTATCGACCAGTTGCTATTTCAGACTGGAGTGAACTGCTGAACAAAAAGCCAAAACAATCCAAAACCCACAAAATATGAAGACCAGTGGCAAACTGTCCCTCCCTGCATCATACTGAAAGTAAATTTAAAAGTAAACAACCCCCTGTATGGCCTTGCACTTTTGTTTTAGGAATACTGGTCAGCAAGGATAAACTTTCTTCCTCTCAAACTTACATGAGCTGTTGCTTTGTAGTAGTGTGAGATAAAGCCATGTGAATGAACTAGACTCATGTACTGTCCTTCTTTCTCCAGCCCAGTTGCCCTCTCTCAGGCTAGTAGTACACTTGGGGTTTTGAGGTTATAGTTAGAGATTTTTTAATACTCAAGTCATTCTAGGTACTCAGTGCTTACAGTACTCCCCATTGCTACAACACAGTACTCAGTGCTTACAGGACACCCCATTGCTACAACACAGTACTCAGTGCTTACAGTACTCCCCATTGCTACAACACAGTACTCAGTGCTTACAGTACTCCCCATTGCTACAACACAGTACTCAGTGCTTATAGTACTCCCCATTGCTACAACACAGTACTCAGTGCTTACAGTACACTCCATTGCTACAACGCAGGCTTTAAGCACATTATGGGAATAGGGGGTCACTCATTTTAAATGGTTGTTGACATTCTACAGTAGTATAAAATCTGTTTCTCTATACCCTAATCACTATATCCTGTGTAAATAATAGGACAGACACATTTACCTATGGTACCAAATGCATTTTTTTCAGGGGGCCAATCAGAACATTGAGCTGGATAGCAGGATAAGGAGCTGCCGGTTTAACCAAAAACAGTGCTTAAAGCACAGGATAGCCCTCTAACATCTTTACATAATGTAACGGAGCAAAAAAATAATATTGATACATTTAATTCTAACCATGTAATATTTCCATGGGGTGTACACAGGGCATTATGTTTACTGCACAGGGAGTTTGGCTCATTTAGGACCTGCCCATTGCTATATCAAATAGGACTTTCTTCATGAACCTGGCTGCCATTTTTTTCTTATCAAGAATGTACATAATGTTTATAAGGAGATTTGTAGACTTGTCATATATTTTGTACAAATAAATATACGTTCATTCTATTTGTTTGTTTGTCTGTTGGGTGATTCCAAGCAGTGTGAGCTTTATCCAATCACTTGGTGAACAGCATTACTATATTAATATATACCATATTTATAAGTTGCCTTTGCCTTTAGTAACACCACCATAAAGGTAGAAGTGTGTACAGTAACATATGTTTCTTGGTCTGACCGTGTGCCTCTTTTGGAGTCAGTACACTAACAAGCTGCATGCATAAACAACCTATTATACAGGTATGGGACCTGTTATCCAGAATGCTCAGGACCTGGGGTTTTCCAGTTGGATCTTTCCATAATTTGGATCTTCGTACCTTAAGTCTACTGCAAAATAATGGTTAAAGGATAAGTAAACTAGGGATGCACCTCTTTTTGTCACAAAACAAGGAAGTAAAAAATGTTTCCACTTACCACCCCTAATTTGCATATGCTAACTAGGATTCGGTTCAGTATTCGGCCGAATCTTTTGTAAAGGATTCGGGGGTTCCGCCGAATCAAAAATAGTGGAATGGGTGCATCCCTAAAGTAAACCTTAAAAGTAAGTGAATGTAAAATTGATGAGGGTGCTATTCTAAGCACTTTTGCAATGTACATTTATTATTTTTTTTAATTCCAAGATATTAAAGGATACATGTACTGTTTACAGGAATTATTTTGTTAACACAACGTCTTTCTGGCCACCAAGTAGTCAAGGAGGTTGTCAGGAGAAAGAAAGAGGCTGCTCTGATGTTTTTCTGCTTAGGGAAGATTTGAGAAAGGTTTCTATTTTTTTCCTAAGAACATCAGAGCTGCCTGTTTTTTTCTCCTGACAACTTCCTTGACTATTTGGTGGTCACTGGTCAGAGTGACCAGCAGTTGGTGATGTTGTAACAAAATTCACTGATCTTAATAGTACATGTATCTTTTAATATCATGGAATTAAAGGAACAGTAACACCAAAAAAATGAGTGTGTTAAAGTAATGAAAATATCATGTTGTGTTGTCCTGCACTGGTAAAACTGCTTCAGAAACACTACTAACACTACAATGGCTGCCTCCATTGCTACACAGCAGTTTATTTATATAAACAATGGTAATGTTTCTGAAGCAAACACAACAGTTTTACCAGTAACATCAATTAAAAAAAAAAAAAAAATTGTTCTTATAGAACAACAAAAAAAACCACAAGGACAAATTAAACTTTTAAATCGCGTTATTAAGAAATAACTTACCGAAACAACGCGTGCGCTCCTCTTCAGAAAAGGCGACACGGCGATGCTCGATTACTTTTCCCTGGCTATCTCCTATAAGGAAGGCAGGGAGGAGAAATCGAGTGCCGCACGATGGATCGACGTGTCGCCTTTTCTGAAGAGGAGCGCAAGCGGAGTTTCAGTAAGTTATTTCTTAATAAAGACTTAGCGATTTAAAAGTTTCATTCGTCTTTGTGGTTTTTTTTTCGTTCTATACTAACGAATTTTTTTAAATTTGTTACTGGTCTTGTAAACACTTTTTTTTATTTTTTGTTGTTACGGTTCCTTTAAAAAAAAACAATGATTGCACATTGCAAACATTCTTAGAATAGCACTTTCATCAACGTTTACAATTTCCATCCACTTATTCTTAAGGTTAACTTATCCTTTAAAAAAAAACAACAATAGGCTGATGTTGCCTCCAATAAGAATGAATTATATCTTAGTTGGGATCAAGTTCAAGGTACTGTTTTATTATTACAGAGAAAAAAGTAATTATTTTTTCAAAAATTGCGTTATTTAGATACAATGGAGTCTATGGGAGACGGCCTTTCCGTAATTCTGAGCTGTCTGGATAATGGATCCCGTAGCTGTATACAAGTGCGTACAGTTTCAACAACCACTAAACGTCCATGGTGACATTCCAATACAGATCTTTTCTTCGGGCCCCTGGCTGGTGGCCACTTGCAGATTTGACCATGGGGAGATGGTGGTGCCTCAATGTCATAGCTCAGCAGCCCCTAATGAACAAGTAATATAAAGAAATTCAGAGCCCAAGCAAACAGTAAGACAAATAGAACCCACTCATGCTTCAGTGTGCTAAAAGAAAATCTCTCATTAACAATCATACAGAAGAAAAGGAAGTTCAGTTTCCATGGCATGAGAAAACAGCCTGAGTATTTTCCTTTATTGGGCTCTGTTGCTAGGCACAGGTTCTGAATAATGTGGCTTTACTGGCATACCACAGAGGAACACTGAAAGAGATTACCCAGCATCAGTGTTTGGGTTGGTAGCCATACGCTAAACAATAAACACTCCTTGTAGATTGCTTGGACTTGCCGTTCTTGTTCCTCCCAGCAGAGATTTCATTGCACAGGTTCCTGCTCCTCACCTGTGTGTGTTGTACATGGTAACCCTAGTGATACACCTTCTGCTTGTGCCTCGCACTACTGCTCACTCACAGCCACTAATCTGTCTGATCACCTGCTGGGAATGCCACCTTCCTCAGTGAGATTCCAAAACCGACCTTCTCTGGAATTCATTGAATCTGTTCCTGAACAATGTCTGCAGATTCATTATTCTTGACCTCAACCCCCCAGGTAAGCAACGCTCAGGTGGGACATTGTGGTGCTCAACCAAAAACAATTATTTTTGGGTTAAAAAAGCTTGAATCATTTGAGTTTTGTTTTTAAAAAAAAAAACTCGAATATTCGAGATTTATTATACCCGACCCCGGAAATAGTTCAAATTTGAAAATCCACCATCTAAAACCTGCCGAGGTCATGTAGGAGTCAATGGCAGAGGTCCCTTGAACCATTTGAAGATGTTAAAAGCCTGTTTGATGTTTGAGATTCTTTTTGGAGGGGTTTGCCCAAAAGCTTGAATGATTCGAGAGATATGTGTTTTTTCCACGAATCAACTTGCAGAATCAGGTTTTTGCCTTTCGAGTTTTTTCTGAAATAAGATACAATTTGAGTTCATTGGAGGTAAAAATACTCTAACAATAAATATCAGGGCATGAGACTTTGGCTCTAAGGACATATAGACAAGGAGAATCATCCAACATGTCTGGATATGGATATATATATATATATTTGCACTATGAATCTACTTTATTGTGATATAATAAATGTATGCCTTCCGTGCCAGATCTCCCTCTTACAAACCTTCACCTCTTTTCTTTCTCTTCTTTCTCATCTACCTTCCCGTCTTTTGAATGTTTTCACAGGGTTGAAAAGAAAAAATCACTAGAGCAATGAGTTCTTTATAATTGCCTTTATTATTGTACAACAAACGCATAACACTGTTTATGGAACCATGCACTAGTAATAAATAAAACTTTAAAGAAAAAAAACCCTCAATAAATAACCCCCTTAATTCCAAAATTGTTGTTAAAGCTGCTTCCGACATGACGAAAGCTGCCTGCCTGTTTGGTTTTCTAGCATATGTGCTGAAGTAAGTGTTGTGCATTGTTCTTTTTTGCAACAATACAGTGATATTGCTACACATTTATCTCTATGATAACATGAAGCACTACCTACTATGTCAGACACATGGGGCAATTTACTCATTTATCTGCATTCAAAGGGACAGAATTTCTCCTCTATTCATATAGAATTTCTATTCTGGATTACAGGTCAAAATGGTTGCACCCTCGGCTGATTGTCTTTTTTCCAGAGAAGAGGTGTGGGTGGGATGTGTCCAAATTGTTATCCCCACCACCAAGAAATTTAAGCTTATTGTTTCCTTTAAATTTCTGAAGCTTTCTCCGGCAATACCACATTAATGTGACAACAGTGTCTTCTCTCAGACGCCTCCTATTCGTCTGCATGAACTCATAAGTCACTGCTGTGTTCTTTAAAGGAGAATTCAACCCCTTCGGCGCTAAAATCCCTCCCCCCTCCCCTGTGTTGCCCCCTCCCTCCGACCTACCTCCCCCCGGGCAAATGCCCCTAACTTGTTACTGACCCCTCTGTGCAGTTCCTCTCCTGTTGAGTTCACCGCAGCCATGTTTGCCCGTGCGCTCTTCTTCCTGTATTCGCCAGCATTTGGTGGCACATGCGCAGTAGAGGGATTTACCGGTAAGGATCTACTGCGCATGCGCACGGGCAAACATGGCTGCGGTGAACTCAACATGAGAGGAACTGCACAGAGGGGTCAGTAACAAGTTAGGGGCATTTGCCCAAGAGGGAGGGAGGGGGAGCAACACGGGTTAAATTCTCCTTTAAGGGTGGGTTGGGTGGACAGCATTAATGGTCGTACTGGTGGAGGCAGTAGACCGTTTAAAAAACAAACTGTTGGATACATCATGTAGATAGGTTTGGGAAACTGTTGGATGCTATTTTGGCAAATCAGAATATGTAAGTTTACTAGCAGTAATTCACAGCTGACTGTCTATTCATCTAGATAAGGGGTCCCCAACCTTTTTTACCCATAAGCCACATTCAAATAAAAAAAGAGTTGGGGAGCAACACAAGCATGAAAAAGTCCCTTGGGGTGCCAAATAAGGGCTGTGATTGGCTGTTCGGTAGCCCCCATGTGGACTGGCAGCCTACTTGGCAATATACTTAGTTTTTAAGCAATTAAAACTTGCCCCTAAGCTTGGAATTCCAAAATAAGCACCTGCTTTGAGGCCACTGAGAGCAACATCCAAGCGGTTGGAGATCACTGATCTCGTGACTGGCACAATAGTCACTTCATTGCCAGGAAGCCAGATTATATCTGGCACATTAAGGAATGTGGACTTTCATTAGTGAATTAGCTTTTACAAAAAAATATAGTATTTTTGGAGCTTTCTGCTCCGTTTTGGTTGAAGCTCCTCTTCACTTCCTGCAGTTTGACCTGAACAAAAGTAAATCTCCATGTTTTTTTACCCACATTGTAACACCTTCCCCCCAGCATTCCAGTGCCATTCCTGGTACACAACTTGCTTCAGTTTTTGCGATTCGCACACAAGTTGCAGTTTTAGGGTGGGATTAGTACCATTTGTTGATGTGCATGACATCAGTATGAACATTAGCTTTCAGTTTGCTCGGTGCAAGTCAATTAGGATCAAGGCTGAAAGTAGTTCCAGGGTTCCGTAGCATACAATGCACTCAGGGACTCAGCTCAGCAGAGACAAAGATAAGAAATATATCAATTTAGTACAGTTTACAGGGTTTACACCCCTCCCAGAGCTGCTTTAGAAGATGAAAAATGAAACTTTACACTTCAATATTAGAAAAACAGTCACAGTAATTCGAAAAAGTCTTTATTTCTGGTGAACTCTGAAACCAACCATTGTAGACAATGAATCCCGACTGCTCCTGTTCATTGTGCAGCAGTTTGATTGCAACCCTGTGTTTAAATGATTATCCATAGAGTCACTCATATTAATGTTACATATATATTTTGCAGGTTGGGGAAAATTTAAAGAATTTAGTTCCGGCAGAGAATAACAATTTGCCAAGAACAGTGTCATCGGGAACCAACAGTATTACATCCATCAACCTAAATTGTAAAGAGCTGAGTGAAATCCCCCCTGACGTATTCAGATGTGCTAATCTGCAGAGTCTGCTTCTCAGCAACAACTTTATTACGCATCTGCCATTAAATCTATGTAATCTTTCTAAAATGGAAATCTTGTCTCTGGAAGGGAATGGCCTGGTTTCCTTACCCCCAGAAATCTGCAGCCTTTCCCAGCTGAGAGCTTTGAATGTCAATAATAATCAAATATCAGCTTTGCCACACGAGATTTCAGGTTTAAAGAACATCAGGCAACTCTTTGCTAACAACAATAAGCTGAGCCAGCTGCCTCCATGCATTGGAGACCTCACAACCCTACAGGTCTTGTGTATAAGCTGGAACTCAATTAAAACTCTTCCAGACTCAACAGCCTCTCTTAAGAATTTGCATGTGCTAAACCTGGACGGTAATCAGATTTCTGCACTGCCAAAAGCTATTTTTAGGCTTTCTCAGCTTGTTAAGCTCTGCCTGTCTGGAAACCAGATCAAAAGTCTACCGAAAGAAATTGGGGATCTCAAGAACTTGAGAGAACTTTCTCTGAGTAACAACCAGCTCACCTTTCTACCAGTCCAGCTCTACAATCTCATCAGCCTGGAGGAGCTCACCCTGGATGACAACAGACTGACAGTGATATCAGATAAGCTCCAAAATCTTAAACAGCTGAAGGTTCTTTCTGTTGCCAATAACTTGTTTACAGATATCACAGAAAAGGTGTGTTGGTGTCCTGCCATTGAGTGCTTGAAACTGAACGGCAACCAGATGAGTAGACTTCCTACAAAGATTCATCTTCTTAGGAATTTAAAAGAGCTGCATATTGAAAGAAATGCCCTGGAAATGTTACCAGACCAGCTGGCGCATCTAAACAACCTCACTATCATTGTATGTGCCAACAATAATCTGCTCCATATTCCAATTGAACTGAAGAACTGCAGCCAGATAACCAAACTAGACCTTAGTGGCAATAAACTGTCAGAAATGCCTCAAGCTTTGTCCTCCATGGCTTCTCTTATGTATTTAAATCTGAACCAGAACAAAATTCTTGAAGTCTCTGAAAGTATCGTTCACAATAAGAAACTAGAACATTTGGAACTAAGTGGAAATCAATTAATCGAGTTCTCGGTGCATCTTTGTGGCCTGCACAACCTGGCCTACTTAGATCTCAGTAGGAACGAAATAAGCTCAGTTCCTTCAGTCATATCCAACATGGAATCCCTCAATGAACTTCTCCTGCATTCCAATAAGTTTCAAAGTTTTCCCCTTGAACTGTGCTCCTTAAAATCTCTGCAGAAAATTGACCTGTCGGGAAATCAGATAGAGACCGTACCATCAGGAATCAGTCATTTAGAAGGTCTTCGATTTTTAAATCTTTCCAACAATAATTTTAAGATATTCCCCAGGGAACTATTTAGCATTTCATTGCTGGAAACTCTGAAGATTAGCCAGAAGGATGGCAGAAAGGTAATATATTTTTCTAGGTATCATTGCTAGTAAATATTTAGTCTGAAGTGACATCTATCATAGCTAGGATTCCTTTCCTTACATACTCAACTCTATTCAGTAGAGCATGACCTCAAAGCTTTATGCCTGTTATCTCTCAAGGTAAGCTTCAGTGAAATGATGGAAGGGTTAGGAGCAATAGAACTAAAGAAAATGTTATTATATGTCTTTTTCTCTGGATCTTTGTTCTAAAAGAGGTAAATCTAAAGTAGACTGATGCCTAAATGGGACTGGGATAATCCTTCCAGGGTTTTTTATTGTAACTAAATACAGGTTGTAAGTATTTATAAGAATAAACATTTAAGGGGTTATTTATTAAAGATTGGGTTTTGTTTTTCCTAAAATATTTAGTTTTTCAAGGGTAGTTTCAGTAAAAACTAACATTTTTCAGGTTAAAATAAAACTTTTTTGAGCTTTATTATGCCCCGAAGCTAGAAATAGCTCAAATCAGAAAATACTCCAGCTAAAACCTGTCAAGGTCATGTATGAGTCAATGGCAGAGGCCCCTTGAACTATTTGAAGATCTTTGTAAACTTTATGATGTCTGACCTTTGAATAATAACCCCCTTTTCTGTAAGTATGTGAGGAAGCTTCTATTTATTACCCTGATTCCTAATAATTATTCAACTACGGCAATACAACTAATGGCTGGGATTGAACCAACCATTCAATGTTCTTTTCTTCATCAGACTCTTCAGGGCAAAAATGTATATAATGTCTGGGGCAGCTTGACATGAATCAATCATAATTGCAAGATATTAACTGTTACTAAGAGGGTGGGTTTTAGTTTGACAAACAAGGGAAAGTTGTTGTTATAGTTTATACAGGAGCAGGGGCCAGCTCCAGGTTTTAGGTGTATAAGCGATTTATTATCTGTTTTTAAAATAGATATCCAAATATGTTACCTTTTTAGAAGCATTTCAACTTCAAGCTGGCTGATGTGTCAGTAATTCTCCCTTCACCTTTAGTATTAACATATATTTCTGTTTTAGTTAACAAGTCTTCCAGAAGACCTATCGAAACTGGAGAACCTCAAGGAACTTGACGTTTCAGACAATCATTTAAAAACCCTCCCAGGCAGCATTGGAGAAATGAAGAACTTGGTTCAGCTCACAGCAACTAGCAATCAATTGTACTGTCTTCCTACAACAATATCATCCATGAGTGCCCTTCAGCAGCTCAGCCCGAAAGGTAACAGAATGTTCTTAAAGGACGAGTAACAACAAACTGTTTTTTTTTTAAATTTGTTAGTATACAAAAAAACATTAAGACAAATTAAACTTTGCAATCGCTAAGTCTTTCATAAGAAAATTCAGCTTCCACTCCTCTTCAGAAAAGGCGACAGGTTGACGATCCATCGTGCGACGTTCGATTTCTCCTCCCTGGCTATCTCCTATAAGGAAGGCAGGGAGGAAAAATCAAGCGCTGCACGATGGATTGCTGGATCACCTTTTTTGAAGAGGAGCGCAAGCGGAGTTTCGGTAAGTTGTTTCTTAATAAAGACTTAGGGGTTATTCATCAAAATCCAAATATATTTTATGCTACAAACTCAAATCCGCTCAACTTTTTTACGCTTATTTATTATTACATTTTCCAGTATATTTGCTTTACTTGCTTTTTAATCATATTTTTACGGTTTTCACAATTTTTTCGTAATTTTCACTCTAAAACTCCGGGGTATAGCCCGAAACCCAGTGCACATCAAAAAATCATTGGGACATCTCCCATTAACTTATATTCAACTTCGACAGGTCTGATTTGCGGGATTTTCAGATTTGGACTTTTCCATCCTCGGGGTTTAATAAATTCCAAAAAATTCGTGATTTTTTAAAAGTCCAATTTTATTTAAAAAAGTCACACATTTTTCATGATTTTTGCATTTGGAGTTTAATAAATAACCCCCTTAGCGATTTCAAAGTTTAATTTGTCTTTGTGTTTTTTTCTCGTTGTATACAACAAATTTTTTTGTAAAAATTTTTTTGATGTTACTGGTCCTTTAATGGAAGACTTTAATTGAATGACTATCATTCTACAGGAAACCTGCTCAGGTCTTTACCAAGTGACATCTCTTGTCTACAGAATCTGAGAGAAATAAACCTGGATAGTAATCCAATGCTCCGTCCCCCTTCCCTTCTGTGTGATGGAAAGCGGCTCTATCCGATTGGATGTTATTTACAAAGTGCTGATCTCCGAGACGGTAATGCAACAATATTCATTAATGACCATTCTCCTGCAGTACTAAATGATTCCAGAACAATAAATATAACACAATTTATCTTGCTCTCGTACAGTATCCCACCAATGGACATCGGAAATCATCGGAAAGTTACTAACCAAAAAATGTTTTGTTTTTATTTCAGAGAAAATTTTGCAGAAAATATTCAAGCTGGTCTCTTGTAATATCCCTGCAGAGGACTTCAGTTTTTTCTGCAAGAAACTGAGAATCAAAGATGAAGACGTGAAAGGGGTTGTGAAAAATAAGTAAGAGTTTTACGTTAGATTATTAATCTAACTATGGTGTTGGTTTATAAACACATTTTAAATTGACATTAGTTTTTTTTGGGTTTAGATCCCCTTTAAAGGAACAGTAACACCAAAAAATTAAAGTGTTTTTAAGTAATGAAAATATCACATACTTTTGTCCTGCACTGGTAAAACTGATGTGTTTGCTTCAGAAACACTACTATAGTTCATATAAACAAGCTGCTGAGTAGCAATGACTGAAATTGAAAAAAGTCTATATGGCACAGGTTAAATAGTGGCTAACAGATAACACCATTATGTTCTACAGAGCTTATCTGCTGTGTAACCTAAGCCTTTTCTCCTTTGAATAGCTGCCCCTATTGCTACACAGCAGCTTATTTATATAAACAATAGTAATGTTTCTGAAGCAAACACAGCAGTTTTACCAGTGCAGGGCAACACTGCATTATATTTTTATTACTTTAAAACACTTTCATTTTTTGATGTTACTGTTCCTTTAAAGGGGATGTAAACGCAAAAAAATAAAATCCCATTTTACTTTCTTTAATGAAAAAGAAACCTATCTCCAATATACATTAATTAAAAAATGTGTACCATTTTTATAAGAAACCTAGTTGTATGCGGTGAAATTCACCCTTCGTTTTACTTGCTCTGACAGCTGCAGATTGGAAACTTCAGACGGTCTCTAACTGCTGTGCAGGGAAACAATCATACTTTCAAACGACAGGGGGAGCAGCTTTGTTTGTTTCCCTGTAACAAATGTGTAGATTTGTATCCACAGACCCAGTGCAGTCTGTATATTCTGATTATTAATCAGTCTTGCTGTATCGGCTTCTGGCAGATATTATTTGACCTGTGCTGTTTTGATAATTTATGACTATCCCTAAGCTTATCCTCCCAACTGAAACCCAGACCACACTGAGCATGTGCGTAGTCTTGGTCTTGCAAAGATGTTTAACAAAGTTACAAGATGGTGACCCCCTGTGCCAAATTTAAAAGCATAAATGGTTTGTTTAATTAGGCTTGTGGTGCAGTAAGTTCATGTTTATATTTAGTATACAAAATACAGCATTTCTAACATTATTCTATTTGCGACTTTAGTTGCCCTTTAACTATAAAAAAAAAGTAATGTTAAAAAATAGAAATAAGGAAATAAGAAAATAAAAATTGTAGGATTAAACTGTTTTTCACATATATATATTTATATGAGCTAGCCTCATGGATATCTCACATTAACATACGGAAGGTTCAGATATGGTTTTAGGATTTGGGTTGCCAACTGGACAGCCTGATTTTTGGCTTTCCAAGTCAGTAAATCCACACAGGACTTTTAAGCGAATGACACTGTGATCAGCCAATTGTTGTTCGCCACGTCATAACCCCTCTGCTAAAGAAATAGCCACACCTCTTAAATGTCACCAGCCTGCAGCTGACATCATCTGTCCCGCCCCCTATACAGGATCCCGAGCTACAAAAGGTAGCAACTGTATTTGGGATTAAAAGTGCATGGAGGCCCAAATAGCCCCAATAAACAGTGTACAGAAATAGATGTATGGGACCTGTTATCCAGAATGCTCGGGACCTGGGTTTTTTCGGACAATGGATAGTTCTGTAATTTGGATCTACATACCATAAGCCTACTTAAAAATCATTTTACTATTAGTTGAACCCAATAGGATTGCATTGCCTCCAATAAGAATCTTAGCTGGGATCAAGTACAAGGTACAGTTTTATTATTACAGAGAAAAAGGAAATCATTTTTAAAAATTTGAATTTGATCAAAACGGAGTCTATGGGAGATGTAACTTTCAGCAGATTCGTTCAGTCACCTTCACCTGTGTAATCGTGCTCACTCTCCAGTCAGGCCACACCAGAAGACCCATAGACAATTTCAGCAAACAAAGGTATGGATGGAGCACATAAAACGCAGTCTCTGCCGCAAATAATTATTTATTGCATCACAACATGTTTCGGATCCCAAGGATCCTTTATCAAGTGAAATAGTCTATGGGAGATGACCATCCCCCAGTTCTGAGTTCTCTGGATAACGGGTTTCCTGATAATGGATCCCATACCTGCACATATGAAATGTATGAATTAAATATAAATGGAGCTTTTCTGCTTTATGTTTCTGACCCTTTAAGAAACATTCTCATTTGCGGAGCGGTGCATGGAAACCTCCCACCAATGGAATATTAAAGGTCTACAAATTCTCTTCTCCTGATTAGGTCACTACAGCTCCCAGACAAAATCCTGCAGGTGCTGAATATGTGGAGAATCGAGCGGCATCCCAACACCGCGCCGACAGATATAGCGGAGCAGCTGATACGAGTGCTACTCATGTGTGACTTACACGGCGCTGCTCTAAAAGCCAAAGTTTTCACAATCAACGCAAAAGCAATTAAGTTCTAAGCAATCCATATCATCAGCATTCGGCTGTTCATTTGGAATGTTGGTGGCTGTGACTCACGTTCTGTACATTTGCCTTTGTCTTAATGGGTTTTCTTATGAACTAAAGGATTAAACAAGATCCAGCCAATTTGCTGATGTCAGTTTGAGCTTATACAGATAAGAGGAGCTGTACAAATACATTGGAGGTTAGAATGGGAGGAAATGCCCAGTGGCCCCCCTGCTCAGCCAATCATGGGTGAGGCGAATGAGTTCTATATGTCAAATGGAAGGAAGGATAGCCGAGTTAATATAAAGTGAATAGGAACTATGATAAAACATCCTAAATAGTAATATAATAATATAAAATATAGTGAGTCCATACCTTCCAACTGTCCCGTTTTTTGCGGGACAGTCCTGATTTTGACAGCTCAACCAGCAGTCCCGAGTTTGTTACTGAAATGTCCCGACTTTCTGTTTGATCTCCTGCACTGAACAGCCACAAAAAGATACAATGTTTCTAATTTAATTGGCTTTTGCTAGAGAGCCCAGAACAGCCACCAGGTGCACTTAGATACTTTTGTAACAATTTAATATAAGCAAAGAAACAATTGTAACAATTTAAGATAAGCACGTCTCTTGGGGAAACTGTGACTTGCAGCTTAAAGGGCAATTTCACCTTCATCAGCAAAACTGTAATAACATAAAAACCACAGAAAAGTGTTTAAACTTTCATAACCTGCCAAATGTTGTAAAATGAACATGGTAATTAGGGGGTGTGGCCACAAACATGGGGTGGTCAAAATATTTTGCTGCAGTTTGTCCCTCTTTCTATTTCCAAATTTCCAATATTTCATATTTCCAAAATGTTGCGAGGTATGCGAGTTCCTCCACCCAACACTGATCTCCCAGCAGCAACTCATGCTCAGCCAGCTTTTTGTAATGTAGCGGTAACCAGTGATGAAGCACCTTGTGATAGAATCAAACTCCTTCTCTTGTGCTTCCCCTGTCATGGAGACATCACTGGAACAACCCACTAAAAGGAGAACTAAAGAAGCAGGGCAGAAATATTGCACAGACATTTATGTTTTGGGATTATATACCAGCCCAAGACAAGCACAGCCTTTTAGCAGGTAAGATCTGATGCCCCAGTTTCTGCTGATTCACTGCTCTGTGCCACTGTCAGTTATTGGGCTTAGGGGCTGACCAACAAGATGCTGAATATAAATGTCACAGTATAAGGCTGATTATTAAATAATTCAGATTATATGTACATGGCACCAGCACAATTAGCATCAGAATTATAATCAGCCCTGTAGCACCAGTTAATTTGACAGACAAATCTCATTTTCAGCTTTATGATTTGCACCAACCCCTAAACTTGAGAACAGAACCTGATGAACACAGATGGGGTGAACATTTATTAGGGTCTGGCCACACAGGAAGATTCGGGGAGATTAGTCGCCAGGCGACAAATCTCTTCTTCTTAGCGGCGACTAATCTCCCCGATCTGCCTTCCCCCGGCTAAAATGTAAATCGACTGGGGGCAGGCACTCTGAGCGATTCGTTTTCCGAAGTTGCCGTTATTTCCTCACAAGGAAACTTCGGACGACTTTGCAAAACGAAGTGATCCAAGTGCCTGCCCCAAGTTGCTTTTCATTTTAGCAGGCGAAAGGCAGATCAGGGAGATTAGTTGCCACGAAGAAGAGGAGATTTGTTGCCTGGCAACTAATCTCCCCGAATCTGCCCGTGTGGCCAGACCCTTATTAGGGTCCTTCAAAGTAGCATAGCCTCCCAGCAAAAGTGGCCTTCCTCAAAGTCCTCACACATGGAAATGAAGCATACTCTCAGCAGACTAGACAGCATGGTTAAGTCACCCAAAAGCTGATGAGGGAGTCTCCCTTTAGAGGTGCTACTGCACTATTGTGTGCATCCTCTCTTATCTGGCCTCCCAGGCAGTCCCTTATGGTCCCACTGACTTACACCTCCTCCATACCTTTGTTTTGTTTTTTTTGCAGACCAGAAAAGGGTTGAGGCTTTGTGAGGAACTCAACTGAGATTGGGGAGTCTCTGGGCATGGTTGCAGCTCTATAAAGGCTTGGCCTAACTTGTCCCTCCTTGATAAATCAAATGTTGGTAGTTATGCTACTCACTTATGCCTCTAACTACCGTACCTCAAACACTTATCTCATTGATGGGACCACAGCTGCCATGGCTAGCTAACTTAGCTGCTTCTAATCTCCAAGGCAATATCTTAGAGTACTAACTTACCCCTAGCTAGCCTAGCCAAGAAAAGTCTTCTCCACCTGAGCCTGGGCTGAGAAAGCATGTGTTGCTATAAGAGTCTGTACCATCACCTTGTCCTGCCTCTCCTGCTCTCCACCCCCACCTATGGAAATGCACTCAAGAGCGACAGAGCTGAGCAGGGAAACAAGGCACTTCATTCTTCACTAAATTAAAGGGATACTGTCATGGGAAAAAAATGTGTTTTTTTCAAAACACATCAGTTAATAGTGCTGAATTCTGCACTGAAATCCATTTCTCAAAAGTGCAAACATATTTTTTTTTGGTACAAAGACCATGGGGAGAACGTGTACTCAGGGTGAGGATCCAATATACCCCTGTAAATTTAAAGGGAATGGGAAAACATGTTTTTTTCAAAATGCATCATTTAATAGTGCTGATCCAGCAGACTTTTGCACTGAAATTAGTCACTAAATTATATTTAATTTTGAAATCTGACATGTGGCTAGACATATTGTTAGTTTCCCAGCTGCCCCCAGTCGTATGACTTGTGCTCTGATAAACTTCAATCACTCTTTACTGCTGTACTGCAAGTTGGAGTGATATCACCCCCTCCCTTTCCCCCCCCCCAGCAGCCAAACAAAAGAACAATGGGAAGGTAACCAGATAACAGCTCCCTAACACAAGATAACAGCTGGCTGGTAGATCTAAGAACAGCACTCAATAGTAAAATCCAGGTCCCACTGCAGAGCCGGGCTCTCCTGGCCGGTCGCAGTGTCGGCTGTGCAAAAATTGACGCTTGTGCGAACTACCGATTGCGTGTATGCGCAAATCATCGCAAGCGCAAATGACTGGAGAGAGAGGGGACCGGAGTAGTGGTAGGTAGGGTTGCCACCTTTTCTGGAGAAAATTACTGGTCTTCCAATATATTTTTTTTTTTTCCTATCAATAACATTGGGATCAACCATCATTTTTACCGGCCAGGCCGGTGGCAACCCTATTGGTAGGAGGCACATGCCTAAAGCTTTGTGCCTTAGGCACATGCCTAATCTGTTTACCCCTAGTTCCGGCCCTGCGACACATTCAGTTAAATTGAGTAGAAGAAACAACAGCCTGCCAGAAAGCAGTTCCATCCTAAAGTGCTGGCTCTTTCTGAAAGCACATGACCAGGTAAAATGACCTGAGATGCACCTACACACCAATATTATAAATGAAAAAAAAAATACACTTGCTGGTTCAGGAATGAAATTTTACATGGTAGAGTGAATGATTTGCAGTGTGAACAGTGTAATTTAGAAATACTACATCACCACCCCTCCCCAAGGACAAACAGAAGGGATTGCTCAGGTTCAACCTTTATGAATTAATGAGCAATTACCGGGGCCCCACAGAAGAATAAATGTCGGGTCCCTAAACAGTGTGAGTTTTCCAGTTGGACAGGATCCCTGTCTGTATGTCGGCTCTCCAGTCTCCCCTGCACTTGAGTGACAGAAGAAAGCTCAGCATAACAAATATAATTCAACATTCTGTCGCCACTGGATCTGTTTTACACAAAAGCTGCTCGTTAGAATTTGCAGGAACATGAAAGGGAAATCCTTCTATAAAGAAGTTGGGGGAAGTCAGTCACCTCTAGGTCACGTGGCACGGCTCTGCGCCAATAAGGAGCCCACTAACAATCAGCGACAGCCTGACTGACAGTCCTGTTGTGCCATCTGCGCCCGACTTCTGATTCTCATTCAGCCCCTCCCACTCACTGGCCTCACCGCCCTAAACTCCAGCGCTCAAACGCCGCCAGCACATACGTCACATAGGCAGACATCAGTTCAGAGGCTTTGACCAATGAGAGCGCAGCGCCACGAAACTGCACAGAACTGCCGGCACCAAATGCAACACCGAAGCCCCGCCCCCAATGTTAGAAAACCTCCCCTCAGCCTGTACGGCCGCTTGTTTTCTGCTTATTTGTAGCGCATTTTGTTATTTCATTCTGGCGCCGGAACGCTGGTGGCACCCGGTTTTGGGAGTCCAGAAAAATGAGCGCGTGACAGAGTCATTGTAGTTCGACTGCCTGTTGTTAAGTGACAGATACCCCGCCCTGGCCCCTCCCACTTCCCCTAGCCCCTCCCACTCCCCGCCCTCTCTGTCAGGCTGCAATAGCAGTGAGTAGGTGAAGCTGCTCATCACTTAAGAAGGAGCCGGGTACAGAGGGGAGCTGCTGTATCCAGACAGGTAACGCTGGCGCACGTCTCGGGTATACTGGGAGGGCTACATGGGTGCAGCTGGGTGCCAGAGCTATGTCAGAGTCACATGACTGTCCCTTAGTGAGACCAGATACAGGTGTGACACCCCCACAGAGCAGCACATAATGCAGCAGCCCTGGGCATAGAGAGGGGCAGAGGGCAGTGTATTTCTTATGGGCAGGTGTTTCTAATGGGCAGGAGACTGAGCCAGAGAAGTGCCCACATATGTCAGTCTATTAGATCAGTGACAGCTAATACTATAGGAGTCAGTCAGTTCCCCCTCTGTATGTGCATGTCCTACAATTCCCATCACCCCCAGGCAGCCTTGTCCATTTGTGGGAATGGGGGAGGGGTGAACTAGCAGCAGCTCAGGTACTAATATGTGATTTCTCCTCCAGGTGATGATGTTGTTCAGTCTGTGGGAGGCAGGGGGGACGCTGTTAGAGGAGGCAGTAGGAGGGAGCTTGGCATCTCGTGTTCTCATTCCCTGCACCTTCCTCCTGGCTCTGGCCTATGTCAGTAAACTTGCCTTCAAACACCTGCTGCAGGCGGAGGACCCCGGCAATGTGGTAAGTGCAAATGCTTTGTGGCCTCCAGGAGAAAAGCTCTGTGTAATGCTCACCCGCTGCATGTACGATTAGCATAGAATTACATATATTGTGTTTTCATTCTTCCAACAACATTCTATTCATTTGCTGGTCAGGTGAGTGGGTGATCTGCTCTTCTGCAATATGACTCAATCAATCATGTTTTATTCTTGGCTATAGTATATTTATATTTAAATCTGCAGGGCTGGCTGCTGGCATTTGCTCCATATTCCAAGCTTTGCTCTTAGGACTTGTAGTGTGTGTGTTTGTGGCTGTTGTCTGGGTGCTGCAGGGTTTGGCTTAAAGGATAAGTAAGTCTTTTATTTCATAATCCCCTAATATTACTCAAAATATCCCCCAGAATAACATAGCTTTCTCCCTGCATCCACATTTAATTCGTTTCTATATTCCAGCTAGTTCAACTGCATCTTCCTTGTCTAGAGCGTTCCGTCCCCTTTTGCTGTGACTGTGCAAAATATTTTTTTTTTCTAATTTAGTTAGCTAATGTAATGTATAAAGGCTAGAGTGACTGGATGTGTAACATAATAGCCAGAACACTACTTCCTGTTTTACAGCTCTCTTAGTTTCCACTGATTGGTTACCAGGCAGTAACCAATCAGTGGCTTGAGGGGGGCCACATGGGTCACAACTGTTTGCTATTGAATCTGAGGATCAATTGCAAACTCACTGAACAGTTATGTCCCATGTGGTCCCCCTTCAAGTCGCTGACTAGCTCAGAGTTAGAGAGCTGCAAAGCAGGAAGTAGTGTTCTGGCTATTATGTTAGACATCCAGTCACTCCAGTCTTTATAGTTAGCTAACTAACTATATAAGAAACATTTTTATTTTGCGCAGCCTATTTTTCCAGTTTTTATTTTTTTTGTGCAATTAGGCTGTGACCACAAAATACATACAGACAAATACAAGAGGTCCTCTGCACTCAACCCATTATCAATATATTTAAGACAGAGAAATTTTGTGCATACTGCTACTGAAAAATGCCTTACCCTTTAAGTAAAACAGGGATTGTTTGTCCATATATTGCAATATATTTAAGCTGGCCAACTACGTCAAAGTCATCCCATATCTGGCCAGTCCTACACTCAATTTTAATCTGATTCATTAAGAATTCTGTTACTTCATTATACATTTTACAAAGGGACTAAGTTTTACCTGCAATTTTTAATGAATCAGATTGAGCGTAGGACTGGCCAGATATAGGATGACTTTGACATAGTTGGCCAGCTTAAATATATTGCAATATATGGACAAACAATCCCTGTGTTGTTTAAAGGGTAAGGCATTTTTCAGTAGCAGTATGCACAAAATGTCTCTGTCTTAAATATATTAATATTGGGTTGAGTGCAGAGGATCTCTTGTACTTATCACTGTAGCCACACTGGGCTTTGTGCTTACGCTAACACAGGAACTGGCTCCTCCAATTACAGTTCAGTATAAAAATGCAGTATATACACATAGTCCAGTAATAACACTGTATAGGTAATAAATTAGGGACTGTGTAGTGATGGCACTGCCCTTGCTCTTTGTTCCTGATAATAAATGTCACATTTCTGTATAGTAGTAAGATATAAGGGCTCAATTGCTTATGCCCCGGATACAAAGACAAGAGCGCTGAAAGAACCAAAACTGCACCCATTAGTGCTGATTTACCTAGAACTTGTGTCCTGGGCATTGCTGCACTCTGTACCTTGCACCTTGTCAGCCACAAGTCATGCAATTCTAAAGCACAAAGACCAATGTCCAGGGTTCAAAGCCCTAACCAGGGTGCAAAGGTGCATCAAATATGGAGGTTTGCCCCCCTTTTTGCACGTTGCACCTGTGTTTTGTAAACAAGCCTTATAGTGTTAAATGTGAAAGGGATTTTTATAAAATCTAGCTGGAGCTTCTGTGGATTGTGATTTAGTGTGTGAACTTTCTGTTTCTCCCTGCAGAAATACCCTCCCTATATATCATCTCATATACCATTCCTGGGCCATGCAATTACCTTTGGGAAAAGCCCAATCTCATTTCTGGAAAATGCATACGACAAGGTAAGTGTGTACTCTCCATATCAGATCTCTATTGCAGCCCTGGATCCATGTGGTCTCTCATTATCTTGCATTATTATTATTTTATTGCTTTTGCAGTACGGGCCAGTTTTCAGTTTCACTATGGTGGGCAAGACCTTTACCTATCTGGTGGGCAGCGATGCAGCTGCTTTGATGTTTAATAGCAAAAATGAGGACCTGAACGCAGAGGACGTATATTCTAGGCTGACAACACCGGTCTTTGGCAATGGAGTTGCATACGATGTTCCAAATCCGGTAAGAAGTAAGGAAATAAGAACTTGTCCTCTTTCTGAGTGACCTGTATACTAGTCTGGAGTGTTTATGTGTGGGACCCCAGCTGGCCAGTTTCTGTATTGACAGAAATATCTGCTGGCCAATCAGATTTGATCAACCAAATTGGACAGAGAGTCACAGAGTCACAGATGAGTTGTATAACCTGTAGAAATTGAATTGGTTTTTGGCCTCCTGCAGTTATAAAGGTCCTTGATGACTTCTAACATCCTTATATTTTACATCAGGGGGTACATTATATGATACACAAGAGCCATGAATATCCTGTAAATTATATAGTGAATAAACTACCCCCTATTGTAAAATATAAGGATAAGCCACAGAGGAGTTTCATGACCATATAAAAGCACGAGGCTGAAGGCCGAGTGCTTTTATACAGGTCATGGAACTCCCATGTGACTTCTAATATCCTTATATTTTCCAAAAAGGGCTACTTTATTTATTATAGTACACAAGTTGTAGTGAATCATCTAACAAAATGACATCACTTCTCACTAATTTATAACTGATGACATTACTACTCACCATTGATAAGGATATCATTTACAAGATATTCATGGCTTTTGTGTATTGTATCCTTATGAACGGTGCTCAGTGATGTCATCGGTTATAATCGGAGCTTAGTGATGTCATGTAACATGACTCACTGTAACTTGTGCCTTCAGCCTGGTGCTTTTATATGGTCATGGAACTCCTTGGTAACGTATAATATACTTATATTTTACAAGAGGGGGTACTTTATTCACTATATAAACAGCCCTATACAAATATTGATGACATTAGTGATGTCATGTGGATGAAGAATAAGTTAAAATGACATTTGATGAAAAAGAAACAATATCCATTAGAAGTCAGCTGCTAGTGGCCAGCCCAGTGTGCAGATACATTGCATCCAACCCAGAAGAGCATCAGAGGGTTGAGCAAAATGAAATCCAATTTTTACTTTATTTAATAAAAAAGAAACCTATCTCCAATATACTTTAATTAAAAAATGTGTACCATTTTTATAAGAAACCTGACTGTATGCAGTGAAATTCTCCCTTCATTTACTGCTGTGGATAGGAATTGTCAGACGGTCCCTAACTGCTGAGCAGGGAAACAATCATACTTATGAACAGCAGGGGGAGCCCCCGCCTTACTTCCCAGCTATACAGAACTCAAGCAGCTTTGTTTGTTTCCCCGTAGAGCAGTCCGTGACTGTGTAGAGATTTGTATTGAATTTTTACATCCCCTTTACTGTTTCCAACTCCAGCTGCATAAAAGCATAAATCATTTGTTTGATTAGGCTTGTGGTGCAGTAAGTTCATGCTTATGTTTAGTATACAAAATACAGCATTTCTAGCCTTATTCTATTTTAGACTTTACTTCCCCTTTAACATGCTTTAATAATACAATATCACTTTGTTCAATACTTGTTCCAGCAAATCTTTTGCATAAAATGAGAGGAGAGATTTACTCACCAATAAGGAGACATGGTTTGGTGGTTGTTCCTTATATATATATTACCACTCATCTGAGTATGCGTTTGTTATTTCAGATCTTTTTGGAACAGAAAAAAATGCTAAAAACTGGCCTGAATATTGCTCACTTTAAAACACACGTAGAGATGATTGAAGAGGAGACCCAAGAGTACTTTGAGCGCTGGGGAGACAGTGGTGTGAGAAGTAAGTGAGAAGGAATGGCGGTACGAACACTGGAAATAGAAGAAAAATAGAAGAAAAAGGCAAAAAATGTAAAAAAAAACTATATAAAAAAAATAAATGACCAATTGAAAGGTTGCTTAGAAATGAATGGGCCATTCTATAACATGCTAAAAGTTAACTTAAAGGTGAACCACCCCTTAAAGACACAATGAAATCCATTTTACTGGCCCTGCCAATTAGTTAGTCAGCCCCAGTGACTCTCAGAACTTGTGATTCCTTTTCTTTAAACCCAGTGATGAAAGGGTGCACATTTGTTAACACTTTCCTAGCCCACTGACATTGCTCTGCTGTTATATGGATTTCTTTGCATTTTCTCAGACTTGTTCGAGGCACTGTCAGAACTGATAATACTGACGGCGAGTCGTTGCCTGCACGGGAAAGAAATCCGCAGCATGCTGAATGAAAGAGTCGCTCAGCTCTATGCTGATTTAGATGGAGGCTTCACACACGCTGCTTGGCTTTTGCCCGGGTGGCTGCCATTGCCCAGTTTCAGGTATGTGCAAGAACGCTGTGTATGTACTTCTCCCTTTATTCTAGTAATTGCTGAGATGCTGGGATTCTGAGGTTATCCTCAAACAATGCCTGTAATGCCATGGCCCTTAGTTTCTCTTGACACGTTCACCTTTTATTTAGTACTGGAAAGGCAAGATGAAGTCTGATTTAAAGGGGAAGGAAAGCTACCGAAGCAGTTTATTGCAATAGATTAGCAAGCTATAACACTATATTTATTCTGCAAAATCCTTTACCATACCTAAGTAAACGGCTCTAGAAGCTGTCTGTTTGTTTAGGATAGCAGTTGCCATATTAGCTTGGTATGACATCACTTCCTGCCTGAGTCTCTCCCTGCTCACTTATAGCTCTGGGCTCAGATTACAGCAGGGAAGGGGAGAAAAGGGAGGGGGAGAGGAAGAGAGGAACAAACTGAGCATGCTCAAGCCCTAGCCCTGGAGGTTTAAGATGAAAACAGGAAGTCTGATACAGAAGCCCAAGTGTACATAATAGGAGGAAAGAAATACTGTGTTTCTTTTGACAGAGGAGCAGAATTACTTTGAGGGGTTACTGGTGTATTTATATAGACCTTTCTGTTAAAACTTACTTAATTTAAGTTTAATATCAGTTATTTGTGTTATTGGTAACAGCATGCTACTTTTGCAGGCGCAGAGACCGAGCTCACAGAGAGATCAAGAACATTTTCTACCAAGTGATACAGAAGCGCAGGAATTCCGCTGAGAGAGAGGACGACATGCTACAAACGCTGCTGGATGCCACCTACAAGTAAGCTGAGAAGCCTGTTGGACTGTGCAGTTTGTACTTACAGGCAGTTAGATATGCCATCCCCATGCCACGGGTATTTTCAGTGTGTCATTCTGTTTGCAGAGATGGGACCCCTTTAAACGACGATGAGATTGCAGGGATGCTCATAGGGTTATTGCTGGCTGGACAACACACTTCTTCTACCACCAGCGCTTGGATGGGATTCTTCCTGGCCCAGAATAAATCTCTCCAGAATCAGTGCTTTGCAGAACAGAAGGCCGTTTGTGGGGAAGACTTGCCTCCTCTCAATTATGATCAGGTTGGCCACCAATCATTTGCATTTGCTTTCTTAGTTATATACTTATGCAGTATTTATACAGCAGGACACAACTTTGTAGTATTACAGGTATGGGATCCATAATCTGGAAACCCGTTATCCAGAAAGCTCCCAATTACGGAAAGGCTGTTTCCCATAGACTGCTTTATAATTAAATAATCCAGATTTTGAAAAATGATTTTTCTCTAATAATAAAACAGTAGCTTGTACTTGATCCCAACTGAGATCTAATTAATCCTTATTGGAAGCAAAACCAGCCTATTGGGTTTATTTAATGTTTACATGATTTTCTAATAGATTTAAGGTATGAAGATCCATTATCTGGACAACAACAGGTCTTGAGCATTCTGGATAATAGGTCCCATACCTGTATTTGTTTTCTGATTTAGAATATCAAATGAACTGTAGCAGCAGCTGTACTGTAGAGTTTCCTGGTATAAACAAATAATGGAACCTTCCTGATATTTCCAGCTGAAGGATCTGCAAGTGTTGGACAGGTGCATAAAGGAGACTCTGAGGTTAAGACCACCCATAATGACAATGATGAGAATGGCCCGGACACCGCAGGTTAGTAAACAAAAGCAACACCGTGACATATGGAGGAAAGCATATGAACATTAAGGGGATTGTTTATTAAAGGGCATGTAAAGTCTAAAATAGAATAAGGCTAGAAATGCTGTATTTTGTATACTAAATATAAACATGAACTTACTGCACCACAAGCCTAATCAAACAAATGATTTATGCTTTCAAAGTTGGCTACAGGGGGTCACCATCTTGTAACTTTGTTAAACATCTTTGCAAGACTAAGACTGTGCACATGCTCAGTGTGGTCTGGGCTGCTTAGGGATCGTCATAAACAAAGCTGCTTGAGTTCTGCATGGCTGGGAAGTAAGGCTGGGGCTCCCCCTGCTGTTCATAAGTATGATTGTTTCCCTGCTCAGCAGTTAGGGACTGTCTGACAATTCCTATCCACAGCAGTAAATGAAGGGAGAATTTCACTGCATACAGTCAGGTTTCTTATAAAAACGGTACTCATTTTTTAATTAAAGTATATTGGAGACAGGTTTCTTTTTCATTAAAGAAAGTAAAAATGGAATTTTATTTTTTTGCCTTTACATGCCCTTTGAAGGTTGAATTATGTTTTCTCAAAACATTTGAGTTTTTCTTTTCTAGTTTCACTATGAGATTTATTATGCCATGAAGCTGAAGTCTGAATCCGAGAATACTCCCGCTAAAACCTGTCGAATTCATGTAAAAGTCAATGGCAGAGGCCCCTTTAACCATTTGAAGATGTTTTTTGCCTTCATGGTGTTTTACACTGGTTTTCATTTGAAAACTCGATAAATTCGAGGTTTTTTTTCCAGTTGCATTCAATCGACTTTTTTACAGTCGGATTTCATAAATAAGCAAACATTCGAGTTTGTTTAAATTGTGAGTTTATTTGAGGTAGAAAAAGACTCACAAATTCGACCTTTAATAAATACACCTTAAAGAACTAAACCCTACAGTTAAAAAACCCCTACCCTACATAGACCCCTCTCCCTCCTCCCCCCAGCCTAAGTGTTACCCTGGGCAAATGCCCCTAACTCTTTACTTACCCCTTAGTGCAGATTCTGTCCAGCGGAGTTCACGGGCGCCATCTTCAGCCGCTTCAGTAATCTTCAGAATGAGACCGGTGCTTCGGCAATTTTCGTGAGTTTCGCCGCATGCAGTTGTCGCTAAACAGAAAGTTTCTCCTACGCCGGTCTCATTCCGAAGATTACCGTAGAGAAGAAGATGGCTGCCATGAACTTTGCTGGACAGAATCTGCAACGAGGGGTAAGTAAAGACTTAAATTCTTCAACCAGACCTCTCCAGTCACCATGCACGTGGTGATGTTAGGTTTGTGTGTGGGTGCTCACTAATCCTAAGAAGTAAATCTTCTGCTGACGCTGGTTCTAGAGACAGTTTGGAGCTTGGTACTTAGTGATTCCGATGAGGACATATGGATTGTCTGGATACTTTTGGTAAATGGCTCATTGTTACTGGTCACTAAAGCAAATTACATATCTCCCATCCCGTTTTTCACGGGACAGTCCCGATTTTGACAGCTAAACACACAGTCCCGGGTTGTTACTGAAACTTTCTTTTAGATCTCCAGCACTGAACAGCCAGAAAAAGATACAGGGGCTCATTTATAAACTTCACACAAGGCAGATTGGTTCACAAAGTGAATATATTTGCCCTGCGCATGGTTATATTTATAAAGCTGAATAAGTGTGGTGCAAACAGAATTGCAATTGTCTTTCACAATGCGAATGTCTATAAGAGCTTTTTAAATATATCAAAAATCGCAAATTGCGAATATTTATGCGCACACTCTGGGACTAAATTACGCCACAACTTTGCTGGCGGAGAAAATATTCGCAACACAGTTTCACAAAGTGCGGATTTAAGTTACTATCAACGCTATTTTTGCGCACAACAACCTCGCACACTTGGTGCGCTCGCGCAAACTCCTGTCTCATTTGCGAAAAATTTATTCTCAATGCGAATTCGCAAAAAATGGAAAAACAGGCACAGCAGTGCAATATAGTAACATAGTAAATTAGGTTGAAAAAAGACACACGTCTTTTAACCGCACTTAGATACTTTTGTAACCATTTAAGATAAGCAAAGAAACAGCTTAAAGGGCAATTCACCTTCATTATCAAAACTATAATAACACCACCGAAATGTATTCAGAGTGTGGCCACAAAAATGGACATGGTATAAAATGAACAGCTAAGGATGATTCAGTAATGGATCAAGAAATTAAATACTTATTGCTTATTGCAGATTTTGACTTTTTTCCCCCTACTCTTTTTGCAGTCGGTCGCTGGATACAATATCCCCCCTGGGCATCAGGTGTGCGTGTCTCCCACTGTTAATCATCGCCTCAAGGACACCTGGGACAAAAATACAGAGTTTAATCCCAACCGATATCTCCACGATAACCCAGCAGCCGGAGAAAAGTTTGCATATGTTCCTTTTGGAGCAGGTAACTGTTTATAGAACTGTCCAATCTTAATATTTGTATGGTATTCTTCTAGTATCAGATGACAGACATAAAGCTCAATTGTGACTTCTTTGAGTAAGAGGTGACAACACATTATAATGTTTGTAGGGAGTTGATTAAATGAAACGACTACTGGGGCTAATTAGATGGGCCCCATTTGCATTAGCAGCCCTAGTATACTCCTCAGTACTTACCCAGATACAGACCTTTGTTATTTTATATATTTCCTTGTTGCAGTGTCTAAAGAGAACTGGGCTAGAAATACACCACTTAAAGGAGTACTAAAGCTTAACTAAAAAAGTAGCTAGAAATGTTGTACATTATGTTTTGAGCTTCTGTAGCAGCCCAAGGCAACCACAAACCTTTAGGGTAAGGCCACACGAGGAGACTCGGGGAGATTTTGTCGCCTGGCGACTAATCGCCTCATCTTTTGAGCGACTATCTCCCTGAACTGCCTCAGCGTTTTTCCCCATAGGCTACAATGAAAAGTCGCCTGCGCTAATGCACACGCGGCGATGCGTTTTCTATAGTCGCCTGAAATTGGCTCACTGAGGCAACTTTGGGCAACTATTGAAAACGCATCGCTGCGTGTGCATTAGCGCAGGCGACTTTTCATTGTAGCCTATGGGGAAAAACGCTGAGGCAGTTCAGGGAGATAGTCGCTCAAAAGACGAGGCGATTAGTCGCCAGGCGACTGAATCTCCTCGTGTGGACTAGCCCTTAGCAGTAAAGATCTGTGTCTCCAAAGATGCCCCAGTAGCTCCCCATCTTCTTTTCTGCTGATTCACTGCACATGCTCTGTGCTGCTGTCACTTACTGAGCTTAGGGACCCACTCACAATATACAGTACATATAGAACAGATAATTACTACATGGCAGCACAGAAACCAGTGCAATTAGCATCAGAATTTAATAATCAGCCCTGTAGCATCAGCTTATATTACAGACAAACCTCGTTTTCTGCTGGATAATTTGCAACGGCCCCTAAGCTTAGCTTCTCAACAGCTGCTCAGAGCCCACTGAGCATGTGAGTGTCACAGACACTTTCCAAGATGGTGACCCCCCTGTGACAAGTCTGAAGTCCTGGATCATTGCTGCTATTGACAAGCTGAAACTTTAGCCTGGTGCAATAAGTTCAGGATATAAAATATGGCATTTTTACCCATGTTCATTTTTAGGGTTTAGTTCTCCTTTAATATCGTATCTATTATATACAATAAAAATATACAAGGCTGTTTAGTAATTAATTAGAACACACAATACACTGCAGCTCAGAAGTCAGTGCATTCTGCATCAGAATTAATATTCAGCCCTGCAGACTCAACCTCGTGATTAAACACTATAACGTGCGGGTTTCCAAATTAAGAATAAATCCCTTTATCATATGATCAGAAACATTAAGGGTTTCTCTGATGAGGAAAGCTGTAATGTGGCCAGATGATAACAACATGGCTGCATGTGCAACAACTTCTCAATCGAGTTGAGTGGAGTACCAATGGTTTTATGAAAAAGCAAAACTTATTCCTAATTAAAAAACCAGTGGTAATCCTGATGAGTTTCATTGATGGAACCGATGCCATTGTGTTCCCTGCAGGTCGGCACCGCTGTATCGGGGAGAACTTCGCTTACGTTCAGATTAAGACAATTTGGTCGACAATGATCCGCCTGTACGAATTTGAACTGGTGGACGGATACTTCCCTACGATAAACTACACAACTATGATTCACACACCCAACAACCCCGTCATCAGATATAAACGCAGAAAGATTTGACATTCTGAGAGGAATACCGTATTTATTTCTCGAAAATAGAAAATATTAAGGGGGGAGGGGCTTGGAATCACCGTGACTGTACATGTTCTGTGTTTTATAAAATGAATATGAAATGTAAAAAGGAATAAACATACAGATTTTTTGTATGCTGCCCACCTGCTGACTATATATACAGCGCGCACAAAAACAATTCCCCAATCCCCATGTGTCCACTAAACAGGTGTAACATTCTAGTTCAGGGGTCCCCAAACTTTTTTACCCATGAGCAACATTCAGAGTTGGGGAGCAACACAAGCACGGAAAAGTCTCTGGGGTGACAAATAATAAGTGCCTTGATTGGCTAATGCAGGGGTCCCCAACCTTTTATTTACCCGTGAGCCACATTCAAATGCAAAAAGAGTTGGGGAGCAACACAAGCATGAAGAAGTTCTTGACAAAAACAGCTGTGATTGGCTATTTGGTAGCCCTTTTGTGGACTGGCGGACTATAAGAGACTCTGTTTGGCAGTACACCTGGTTTGTAAACCTGTCTAAAAACTAGGAATCCAAAAATAAGCCCCTGCTTTGAGGCTGCTGAGAGCAACATCCAAGGGGTTGGTGAGAAACATATTTCTCACGAGCTACTGGTTGGAGATCACTGGGCTAATGGGTAGCCCCTATGTGGACTGGCAGCCTACAGGACACTCTGTTTGACAGTACATCTTTGTGCAGCCAAAACTTGCCTCCAAACCTGGAATTCAAAAATAAGCACCTGCTTTGAGACCACTGGGAGCAACATCCAAGGGGTTGGAGAGCAACATGTTACGGGCTATTGGTTGGGGATCACTGCTGTAGTTTGTAATTCTGGGAGGGATAAGTTTCAATACACCCACAACATAATGTATAGTTTATATATTGTCTATATAGTTCCTGGTATAAACATATCTAAAATATCTCCCACGTCCACTCTAAAGTGAATTTGATCATGAATTGGGTTGGAAACATGGTCTGCAAGAAAGGTATGATGTTGGATTAGAGGGACGTAAGCAAATAAAGGGAAGATGTGGTTATAAGAGGGGACAGTCTAAAATGGGGTGTCCCAAACCTACTGCCCTGTAGCCTGGGGTTCATTACTTTGACTCTCCATACCAGGATGATGATATCCTTGAAATGCTTAACCCATTTATGAATTACCACCTCAACATTTCTGGGGGCATCCTGACAAAGAGCAGACCTATGAGTAAAGGTGGCCATACACGGGCCGATAAAAGCTGCCGACAGACCGAGTCGGCAGCTTATTGGCCCGTGTATGGGGGCCCCCGACGGGCTTCCCCGATCGAGATCTGGCCGAAAGTCAGCCAGATCTCGATCGGATGGGATTAAAAATCCCGTCGGATCGCGGCCGCATCTGTTCGTTGATGCGGTCCCGCGATCCGACCGCCCGTTTGGCGAACGCTAGGATCCGATCGTTGGGCCCTAGGGCCCACGATCGGATCAGCCCGATATTGCCCACCTCAAGACTCAAGCTACTGCTTTACTTGGATATTTTCAAAGAGCAGACCCCCCCCCCCCTAAAAATGCTAAGGTGGTAATGGCGCACATACCATGCAATGGCCAGTTTTCATATGGTCAAAGCAGACTTTTGTGAAAATGGAGATCAGACTAAGGGAAAAGTCTTAAAGGAAAACTATACCGCCAAAATGAATAATTAAGCAACAGTTTATATCAAATTAAGTGGGATATTAAAGAATCTTACCAAACTGGAATATATATTAAAGTTAATATTGCCCTTTTACATCTCTTGCCTTGAACCAACATTTCATGATTGTCTGTGTGCTGCCTCAGAGATCACCTGACCAGAAATACTACATCTGTAACAGGAAGAAGTGTTGAAGCAGAAGACACAGCTCTGTCTGTTAATTGGCTCATGTGACCTAACATGTATTTATTTGTGTGCAGTGAATTCTAGGATCCCAGGGGGCGGCCCTTATTTTTGAAAATGGCAATTTTCTATTTATGATTACCCAATGGCACATACTACAAAAAAAAAAAATAGTAAAGGCATGGGATCCGTTATCCAGAAACCCATTATCCAGAATGCTCTGAATTACAGAAAGGCTGTCTCCCATAGACTCCATTTTAATCAAATAATCCAAAAACAATTCCCCTTTTCTCTGTGATAATAAAAAAGTACCTTGTACTTGATCCCAACTAAGATATAATTAATCCTTATTGGAAGCAAAACCAGCCTATTGGGTTTATTTAAGATTTATATGATTTTCTAGAAGACGTAAGGTATGAAGATCCAAATTACGGAAAGATCTGTTATCTGGAAAGCCCTAGGTACCAAGCATTCTGGATAACAGATCTCATAGCCGTATTACATGAAGCAGGGTTTTACATATGAGCTGATTTATGCAATATCTTTTTTTATAGAGACCTACATTGTTGGGGGGATAGTTTTCCTTTAATTTACACTGCTTTCATAGATGCGCTGAGACTATAATGTTGCTGAATTACTGGCACGT